>NC_140971.1:11344252-11509252 GCF_056783735.1 Eptatretus burgeri | reverse complement strand
TTATTCCAAGGGTGGGGAAAAAAGGAATGAAAGAGTGAAGGTGAGCAGTGATTCATGATTTGGTAATTTTACCAGAAGGGGTTGCTGGCGGATCTTGAGTGCTCTGCGTAAATATGGGGGGGACATATCGCAGACAGAGGAGGGGGCGAGACCGGAGAGGAGATGGTAGAAGACAGAAAGACCACCGACCTGCCTGCGGTGAGAGAGTGAGAGGCCCAAAGACTCAGCCTCACTGCGGAAGATACCAATGATCCAAAATGCCTTGGTTTCCACAGCATGAAGCCAAGAAAGGTGAGAGGCAGGAGCAACAGCCCAGAGGGGAGAGCAGTACGCTGTCAGGCTGTGGATAAAAGCTTTTATGTGGTCAGGAGCTCAGGTGGGCCGAGGAAGGACTTTTCTCGACAGAGGATTCCCAGTCGCGACTGACTTTGGAGGCGAGGTTGGAAATGTGACTTTCCCAGAAAAGATCACGGCAGATAGTGAGACCCAGAAGCTTGAAAGAAAGGACTTCTTCCAGAGGATTGTTGAGAAAGTGGTTGGTGGGATTTTCTAAACGGTCCTTTCGAAGAGACATAGTGAGAGTGTGAGATTGTCCGGATTGAAAGGTATGTTCCACGTGTTGGACCAGTTTGTGATTTTACCCAGATCTGCAGTGAGCGAAGAAGTTGCTGCTTGCCAGTCTGAGGGATGACCGATGGTACGGCAGAGGGTTTAGTCATCAGCAAAGAGATATAGAGGAATTTCCAGAGAGTTGGAGAGATCATTGATGAAAACCAGAAAAAGAACAGGGCCCAGAACGCTGCCTTGAGGAACTCCAGCCTGGACAGGAAGAGGGGGTGAAAGAACTGCATTTAGGGCCACACGTTGGCTGTGACAGGAGAGGAAGTCTGTGAGCCATGAGTGGAGATGGTCTTGGATACCATAGGAAGAGAGTTTGGTGAGCCTGGCAGGGTGCCAGACCGTGTCAAAAGCACGCGATATGTCAAGGGATACGGCTTAGATTTCATGTCTGGCATTGAGGACCTCCATCCATTGGTGGGAGAGCAGAAGCACCATATCCAGAGTAGAGTGACCTGGTCTGAAACAACATTGATGATCATAAATCAAGCCATTAGAGAAGAGGAAGGATTTAATGTCTGAAGCGATGATGGATTCCATAACCTTGCTGGTGATTGGGCGAAGGCTGATTGGTCTGTCGTTGCAGGGATCTGTTTTTGTACCTTTTTTATACAGAGTGGTTATGATTGCTGATTTCCAAGCAGAGGGCACATGACCTTGAGCAAATGAGAGGGTGAATAGAACAGAGAGAGGGTGAGCAGGAGCAGATGAGCAGGTTTTTAGGGCACATCGGCTGATCCCATGTGGATCTGAATCTGAGAATCTGAGTCAAAAGTCTATATTAAGCACACTACCCCCTAATGTCTATATTAAGCACAATAATATTCATTAAATGTAACAATTATTGGCTTTCTTAAGAATCCCCAAATTAAATAAGTACGAACGTTACATACAGCAATGCAGCTTTACCTTAACTCACGACTCTTGACGTGGCAACTCAGCTTAGTGAAGCAGTTCACACATTATACCCAGTGGGTTATAAATGAGTGAACAGTCAGCGGTGAGCCCCATTTTTAAGAATCAAAGTCTGGACAGTGCGCACGAATGTTGAAGCAACACAGCCAAAAAACATGGTCTTGGCCTAACTCATTTAACACTGTGCTGGCACTCTCCTGCAGCTATTTGAGATTCATCTTGGACAACAGCTTTTGCTCTGTCGACATGTCTTTTTTTATTCTTTTTTTAAAGGTTCCATTCACTGGAGGAGTTTGTTCAGGCTGTTGTGCTTAATGAAAAACTCCTCGTGCCTGGCTCATCAAAATGTTGCATGATAACAGTATTCTTGTGTGATATCATTAATATTATTATTATTATTATTATTATTCAGGTTGGATTCTGAGTTTTAATCTTAATGTCATCATTATTCTGAATTTTAATGGGGTGGTAATAATTTTAATGGGGGTGGTAGTTTTTCTCGTAACATCATAGTTGTCAAACTTCATTCAGCATGGATAGTCAATCATTTGTGTGCAGTTTCACTTCGATCTGCAAAGCAATTCTGGAGAAGATTATTTCTTTTTTTAAACAATATGGCTGCCAATCCACTTCCCCGATGACATCATAGTCAAATCGCTCTTATTCCCCATACAGAGTAGTATGCAGGTGCCAAGTTTCAAAAAAAATTTCCATCTTGTGGTTTAGGAGATACAGAGGTCCAAAGTTTTTCCGTTTCTCTAACAGGGCTGCCACCCCACGTGACCCATGACGTCATAAATATCATTAAAAAAAATTCTGCATGATGAATTGCATCGATGATCAAAATTTATGTGTCAATCATTTAAGCGGTTGCAGAGAAAACAGAAAATTCGCACGTACGTACTTTCGGCCGGACAACCCAAAAACATAATGCCACCAGCGACATCGTCACCGGAGGCATAAAAAGTAGGAAAGAAGTTGCAAGAACTCCCTGAAATTGTACCGCAGCTTCTTATACTTATGCTGAGTTGAAATTTAGGAACTTCTAATACTTTTAGCTCGACAATAGTCTGGATGCAGTGATGTTGGAATTGTTATCTGACAGTAATACTGTAAGCTACTCTCCAAGCCAACATCATCCCTATTGTTGGTTCACGAGTCAGCAAGTGACCACTATATTCGTTATGGGTGTGTGTCTGTCTGTGTCTGCCCCGAGCATAGCTCCGTGAGTTTTGATCCGATCCTGATAAAATTTGGGTGGGAGGTTTATATCATGATCTAGTTGTGTTTTCCTGAGAACGGGCGTGCTGCCCCCATTATGGGCGGAGCCACGACTAAAAAAAACGTGTTTTTAGGGGTAGCCGATTTCAAGTTACATCTTCTCCGAGGGGATTTGTCGAATCTGGCAGGGGTTTCGGTGTTTCGTTAGCCCAATGGTACCTGCATAGCCCCACGGAGCTCGATTTTTCATTTTCCTCCCAAGGTCAAGGTCACAAGGTCACGAACTTAGAAAATGTCAAAAAAAATCAATAAATTGGGCATCGAGCTCTTCGGGTTTTCAACTGTTTTGAATGAAAGTAGGTATGCAAGTAGTGCTCTTAGAGTACTACAACTTTCATCCTTTACGTTTTTTTTCCGATCCCGGCCAGTTTGCCTGTGGCGTCCCCTCGAAGGTCAAAAAATAAAAAAGGCGAACCGTGTACATTGCTCATGAACCATCGCCGTCTCCAGACTTGTCTTGTTCAAAACCTTTTTTAGACTGGAGTTTGCCATCCCCACATTGCTTTTTTTTATTTAGCATAAATATTTTAATTCACTTGTACATAATTCTCTGAAACAACAAACACGATTTCAATGACACTTCGCCACAACCTTCATCGTCTGTGATGCTAAAACGAATAGTCCTATTTTCACCAAACTTTGTCGAACTTCCGACTACCAAGGCCTCCTGATGTCTTGCAAATCGCAAATTTTACATCTTAGTTAGGTCAATTAAAAGGCCAAAGGTCATTACAATTCCGGGATTGCGACTTTTAACTTCTCAAAAAGTATTCACCTGATTTAGATGTAACTTGGTCGGAATCATCTCCGGTTGGTGCTTTTTTTTTTCTTTTTTATACCTTGTCAAGGCTCGTGTGAGAGCTAACACACAACGCACATCATGGGAGACATGAGACACGAGAGGAGGGAATGGGAAGGACAAAAAAAGTGGGGAACAGAGACATGAGGAGATCTGTGGAAGTGAATTCGATGGGAAGGGGAACATAGGGAATAGAAGATGGACATTACAGGGACTTTCAGGAAGGAAAGCAGGGAATTTGAAGGAGGTGGGCTTGCGTGGATTATCGGGGGTAGAAAAGATCGAGGATTTGTATGGGGGATGATAAGAGGTGGTGGTGAACAGCTGTTTTGAAGGCCTGGAGAGAAGAATGGGAATGAATAGAGTGAGGGAGTTTATTCCAAAGGCGGGAAAAAAGAGGAATGAAAGTGTGAAGGTGAGCAGTGATTCGTGATTTTGGTAGTTTTACCAGAAGGGGGTTGTTGGCGGACCTTGAGCGCCCTGCGGAAATGTGGTGGGGACAAATCGCAGAGAGAGCTGGGGGAGGGGGCGAGGCTGGAGAGGAGATGGTAGACGACAGAAAGACCACCGACCAACCTGCGGTGAATGAGTGAGAGGCCCAAAAACTCAGCCTCATTGCGGGAGATGCCAATGATCCGAAATGCCTTGGTTTCGACAGCGTGAAGCCGAGAAAGGTGGGAGGCAGGAGCACCAGCCCAGAGGGGAGAGCAGTACTCCATCAGGCTGCAGACGAAAGCTTTGCAAGTGGTCAGGAGCTCAGGTGGGCCGAGGAAGGACTTTGCATGACGGAGGATTCTCAGTTGGCAACTGGCTTTGGAGGCCAAGTTGGGAATGTGGCTTTCCCAGGAAAGATCATGGCAGATAGTGAGACCCAGAAGCTTGAAAGAAAGGACTTCTTCCAGAGGATGGTTGAGAAAGTGGATGGGGGGATTGTCTAAACGGTCCTTTCGAAGAGACATAGTGAGAGTGTGAGATTGTCCAGATTGAAAGGCATGTTCCACGTGTTGGACCAGTTTGTGATTTTATCCAGATCTGCAGTGAGCGAAGAAGTTGCTGCTTGCCGGTCTGAGGGATGACCGATGGTACGGCAGAGGGTGGAGTCATCAGCAAACAGATATAGAGGATTTTCCAGAGAGTCGGAGAGATCATTGATGAAAACCAGAAAAAGAACAGGGCCCAGCACGCTACCTTGAGGAACTCCAGCCTGGACAGGAAGAGGGGATGAAAGAACTCCATTTAGGGCCACACGGTGACAACGACAGGAGAGGAAGTCTGCGAGCCATGAGTGCAGATGGCCTTGGATACCATAGGAAGAGAGTTTGGTGAGCAGGGCAGGGTGCCAGACTGTGTCTAAAGCACGTGATATGTCCAGGGATACGGCTCGGATTTCCTGTCTGTCATTGACTTCCGTCCATTGTTGGGAGAGCAGAAGCAGCATATCCAGGGTAGAGTGACTTGGTCTGAAACCAAATTGATGATCAGAAATCAAGCCATTGGAGAAGAGGAAGGATTTGATGTCTGAAGCGATGATGGATTCCATAACCTTGCTGATGATTGCGACAAGGCTGATTGGTCTGTAGTTACAGGGATCTGTTTTGCACCTTTTTTGTGCAGGGCAGTGATGTTTGCTGATTTCCAAGCAGATAGCAGATGACCTTGAGCAAATGAGAGGGTGAATAGAACAGAGAGAGGGTGAGAAAGAGCAGAAGAGCAGGCTTTGAGGACACGTGGGCTGATGCCGTCTGGACCGGTTGCAGAATCTGAGTCGAGGATTGACAGCAAGCTCTCCACCTTGTCAGGAGAAAAGGACACAGAGCTCAGGGACAGTTGCGTGCGACTGGGTAAGGTGGGTAGAGAAAGTGATGAGTTTTGGACACAAGATTTAGCTGCAAACACCGAGTTTAGGCATTCAGCATTTTCACGTGCGGTATCAGCAGTGCGGCCTTTTGAGGTGAGGGAGGGGATGGAGGGGGAACATACACCAGAAACAGATTTGATTAGACGCCACCAGGATTTTGAGGAGGGAGAGAGGTTTGAGAGTTCAGACTTGAGATGAGAAAGATGTTGTTTTCTGGCTCTCCTGAGGGTAGATACACACTTGTTCCGAGCTTTATGGAAGGAACTGAGATTGCCCTGAGTTGGGTTTGCTTTCCATGAGGCAAAGGCAAGTTGTTTCTGGACAACTGCCTCACAACAAGCTTGAGTGAACCAAGGGCGGGAGGAAGGGGAGGACAACTTAAAACAAGAGGGGATAAATCTGTGCATGAGGGAGAGCAAGTTTCTTTGAAAGAATTCCCAGGATGAGTTTATGTTGGAGAAAGTAGAGATAGGAGACCAGTCTATAAGTTTGAGGGCTGCTTGGAGACCCTGCCAGTCGGCTTGAGTGAAATGCCAGACTCGACGGCGGTGAGGTGGTTCTCTGATAACAGCCAGATAGATGTCCACTTTGACAAGGACGTGGTCAGAAGAACCGATTGGAGCGGAGAAAGAGCAGCAGATATTGTCAGGGAAGTTTGTCAAAATCAGATCCAGAAGAGATGGAGTACCTTTGGTTGAGATCTGGGTAGGGAAGTTGACCGATTGAGTCAGTCCCAATGAGTCGCAGAAAGCTTTAGCTGAGGTGCCATGACAGGTGAGAGAGGTAGCCACACCCAGCCAACTGGCGTGACGACAATTGAAGTCACCACATATGAGGAAGAGAGAGTTTGGATGAGAAGATAGAAGTTGGTCCATGTTTTCGGATAGTGAGGTGTAGATGGAGTCATCACTGTGAGGTGGACGGTTCAGTACACATATAAACATGACGTTGGAGTGGAGGGGAAGCCGTAGCCAGAGGTATTCCTTGGGGTGTGGGGGAGTGAGGGCAGTGCATGGAGAGTGAGGAATAGAGTCTTTGATGAAGAGAGCAACACCTCCACCAGGACGAGGCTCAGGTCTGTCATACCGGAGGAGGGAGTAACCAGGGAGAGATACTTGGGAGTCAGACACGTCTTGGGGGAGGAAAGTTTCTGTTAGGCAGATTATGTCTGGTTTGTCAGTGGCAACCTGTATGGAAAGATCTGAAAGGTTTGAGTGAAGGCCCCAGATATTTGAGGTCCACACTTTTAATGAAGATGGAGGGGAGGAGGCTTTGGGTGCAAGGGGTGGGGGGGAGGGGGAGGATAGGACAAGGGATGAGGGGTAGGTAAGGAGGGTTGTTGAAAGAGTGTGGGGGATTGCAGAATAGCTTGGGGAGGGGGCCAGATGAGGAGGAGAAAAGGCTCTGTGGTACTGGGGGAGATGGGAGACAAGAGAGGGGGAAGAAGGAAGTTGAGGATTTGAGGAGGTGGAGTGAAGAGATGGAGGTGAGAGGGCAGTGGAAGGAGGCAGCTTTGTGGATGAGAGGGGGGGGCAACTTTGAGAAGGATGAGTGAGGGGGATGAATGGGGTGAGAAAGGTGAGGGGGGAGTTTTTGAGAGAGGTGAGAAGGAGGCTTGGAGGGAGAAGAGTGTGATGGTTGCTTTGAGAGTGAGGGGTGAGAGGGGTGAGTTGGCACTGAAGTTGGAAAAAAAGGAATGGTTGATGGAAAGAGAACATTCATAGCAAACTGGGGTTTTTTAAGTTTTAGGTCAGAGATGCGATTTAACACATTTCTTGAGGGATGCAGTAAAGGCGAATTCAGAGAATGGAGAGAAGAAACGCCATAACAGTTGGATTTTTAGGCAAGGTATGAAGGAAAGGTCGAATTGAGAGCAGTCTGTTTAAATAGTTGAAGAGTAGTGTATTATGATACAGTAAAGAGTACCACACGTGTAAAAGAGGAAGATGAAGCATGATAAGAGATCGTTTTTATTATTAATGTTTGAGAGAGTTCAACAGATTGGGTTATGTAAGTGTTGTAGAAAAAAATCGAGGAAGAAGAAAGGAGGTGAAGAAGATGAAGAAGAATCGAGAGTCGTGAGGAAGGAGAAAGATCGCGTTTTTTTTTTTTTGTTTGTTTGTTTTTGATTTAAGATATGAAATAGAGTGATTAATTGGGAGGTATGGGCGACGTTAATAAAGTGAGGAAGATATAAATTGAAGGTAATGGGGAGAAAAAACAAACCACGATCGTACCATTAGGCTTCAAGCCTCAAGGGTAGGCCTCAAGCGTACAGTATGACAAAGTCTCACAAAATAACACGATTTTTGAAACAAAACCGAACTCGGAACACACAGTAACATGTAAGTGAGAGAATAAACAGTTAAAACAGGACAGATCACGACCGGAAACTTAACTTTGAGATCGTCAGCAGGGAGCCCCCAAGGAGACCTGTCGACGTTCCAAACCCCGAACCGGAAGTGAAATTCCCGGAACCGGAATGTCAAACTTTCACAAGTTTGTTCAAACCATCGGCGAATTTCCATATTTTGTGTGACATCCACGCCTCCCAGTATTCCTTGGTTCTCCCACATGATCACAGGGGCATTGCCCTTATTTTTATAATATCGAATATCAATGATTATTATTGTTTATAATTTTAAAGTTTGATATGTTGCGGGAGAATGAAGTATGTTGTAGACATTATTTACCTGGTGTACTCTATGTCGTTAGGTGTCTAAACCGGTCATAAAACGTACAAGCAAAAAAAGACATCTCTCAGTCCACATATCGTATTCATGAGAAGAGCGAAGCTTTGAGATGTAGAACCCAGAATATGCATCACCAGAATGACCTATAAACTGCTGTATTGCCTTCGACTCAAAGCGGCAATAAAATATATGACTGACAGAGAAACCGGTGAGCATGTCCTCTAAACTCAAGGATGCTGTTGGATTAAATAATTCATTTAATTGAAGCATGTCTCGTGGCGTCTTGTGTAATTCATGCTGTGTGACATTGCGAAGCTGTCACAAAGGGGCTTTCACCCACTCTAATAGTCCTTTGGTTCCCCAAAAATCGAAATATAATGAATGTGATTACTGGACAATGATAGAACTGTCTCAGGTGAAAATGGGGGCAAAAATGAAAACATTTCCATCCCACATGTGGGTGCATTGGGAATGGCCCTTTTACACAGCACTGTGCTAACTGCCCGGAAACATAATGAACACCTACTGTAGCTGCTTTCCCTCGAGCATGGCAGCGACAACATCCCAACCAGATAATTTGTTTGCCACTTCAGTCAGAATTTCGCTGGTGCAGACGTACAATTGTTTGCTGATGGAGGTGCTTATTAATCCAGGAAAATGGTTTTCCTTTATGGAAAAAAAACAAAATTGATTCTTATCAAAAACAATTGTTCACATGAATGATGGTAGGAGGAGGGAGGGAATAGGCAGAGGTCAGCGAGAGTATAAGAGATCATTGGTTGGTGTGGGAGAGAAAGAGAGAGAAAGAGAGAGAGAGAGAGAGAGAGAGAGAGAGAGAGAGAGAGAGAGAGAGAGAGAGAGAGAGAGAGAGAGAGAGAGAGCATAAAGTGACGATGGGCAGCACTCTTAAACTCTTAAAGGGCTGGAGAGAGGGGCAAGAGGCAACAGATGCAAGGAATTGGTTCCACAGATGAGAGAATGGTGAGATGGGGTAATAGAGGTGGGTGTTCAACTTGGAATTGGGGAAGACAACCTGGTGGAGGATTCTGGATTGAAATACATGGAGGCTGGAGAGGGGACTTTGGGGAGGACAGAGGGATGACAGGATGTAATGGGAGAAGTGAGGCAATAGAACAGTGGGTTGTATAGTTTGCATGTGTAAATTATACATGTGCTGAGCCAAATATGGCCTGAGAACCACGTTTTGGTTGTCACACGTTGAACTTGTATATTCAGGGTAATTTATATCTCAACACAATTGGCTTCAATTCTTGCTCGATTTCACCCTTTTGCTGTGCACAATTCATGATGAACTTGTGAAAGATGATTTCAGGCTGCAAATCTGTAGTAGTTTTTAAAATTCACCCTGAAGGTGATCCAAAATCGAAGGTGGTTCAAGGTTGCCTTGGAATAGTAATGCCATGGAAATATTGATGGCTTCCTCAAGTAGAACTTCTATGAACAAGCTTGAGATGTCAAATGAGCATATGGTCATAACATAGCTGTCCAACTTTAATTAATCACCTCTGCCACCGAAGATGGAAGGTTATGTTTTCACCCCTGTTTGTGAGCAGGGTATCTCAAAAAGTTATAGGTGGATTCGGACAAAACTTGGTGGGCAGGTTGGATGTGTGACAAGGAAGAATTCATTAGATTTTAGCGAAGATCGGGATACTATAATTTTTAAGTGATTCTTCACCATTGAGAGACGGAGCCAAAAACGATTTATCGCAGGATATCTCAAAAAGTTGTGGATGAATTCTGACAAATCTTGGTGGATGAGTTGGTTCGGTGACAAGAACAATCCGATTTCATTTTTGCTCAGGTCCGGATGCAGATCCGGCCTATCGGTGGGATGCAAAACATCAACCATTCAGCTTATCAACGGTGTGCACTCTACTGAATGCCATTCTCGTTCGTTGTGTTCACCAAGGTGAATGAATCTGATTATATAATCAGAGACTTAATCAAGAACTGGCTGCAGGAGTTCACTCAACCACTTTGACAGGTCATGTTGTGCATACACCATCATTCTGTTCTTGTGTTTCGCAGGTTGGCTGCAGGGTAGCTATCATTTCTTGGAAGCACGGCTTTGCCACTAATTATGTTCCCCTCTACCAGTACACTGGTACTCATTTCACTGACCTCCGAAGGATGATAGGCTGTCAACTCCACCTGGTGTTAATTCAGCAGCCAACGAGGCTCAAACTCAGGATGCAAAGCTAACCACCCTAGCCACCAAGCCAACACCAGGCTGGTAGTTCGTCATTGGTAGGATTTGATGCAATAGAACACATTCTTTGTGTATTTTAGGTAAACCATACATCTGAGGCCGTTGTGATGCATGTGGACGGAATCACTCATTCACATCAGGTGGCAGTTCTTTACGTTGGGCACAGCTGTAATAGATAATGAACCTCATTGCTAAGTAGTTTAAATATGAATTCACAGTTCAGAACCTCTTTCATCTTATCCACAGAGACACTTGTTCATAACTACTACTCAAGATCCTTTGTCAGGTTCACATATAAGTATGTCTCGGATAACACTGAGACCACGCACCGCTGCCAGTCATTCGAGTTGTACATGAAAATCGGACACGCGATAAGATGTGATCTTTTGCACTCTTTTCCCCTTTGGATTTAATAGCCCATCATCCTTTAGCTTTAGCTCCCTCATCTAACCCCAACATATTGCTCCTGTGATGAAAAAGTAATAAACTTGAGTGAGACGCTTTTACTTCCCATGATTGACCTGACTGCCACCGTGTGGGTGGTTGAACAGAGCTCTTCAAATCCGTCAGTAAAAAACATTGTCTGTTGGTACCTGTAGGAGACACTAAGGCTCAAAGACAAGCATGACATGGGTCCTTTAGAGGAGGTCTCGGCAACATTTATTTGTTTTTTTTTTTTTTCTCCAAGGTTAAATTACAAGTTGTGATCCACACTGCAACAAAGGATACTTTCGCTATAATAGATAGTTCATTCGTTTGTACATTGAATCAAAATGTTGAAGTCAATGAAATAAGGATATACCTTCGTAGACGTAAGACCTTCACTTCCCATGTAGAAAATATGTTCTTTTTGATTAATCATCAGATACAGACACAATCAAATGAAATGATTTTCCTTCATGAGAACACAAGGTACAGTATCTCTCACTGGGATGTCAAGTTTGAAGTTTCCGTATGGGTTTGTAAACTACTGCAAAATCCATGAAAGCAAACATTGACACAATATTACCTAAAGTATTGGGACAGTACATCTAATCTTGAAATGAACCCTCCTAACCTGTATCCACAAAGCCAGCACCCCCACCCACATAGCAGGACGCAGAGTTTTGCAATTGCTTGTGTGTCTGTGTGACTGTGTGTGTGTCTGTCCAGGCCATAACTTTTTTCCCATTTGAGTTTTTGTCATCAAATTTTTAACAAAGCTTTATTATGAGAATATGGAGAAAATAATGAAAAATTGGGTAAATTGTGAAAGGGAAAAGTCATGATGATTATAAATAGACCTTATTAGCCCCACCGTAGTGTGTTGTGCATGAGATGCCCATTTAAAAAAAAAAATCACTTTCATGTTTCTTTATTTATTTACCATTGAGCTTCAGTGTGTATGTCCAAGTATGAACATTTTTAAACAATTGACATTTATTCATCAAATCTTCAACAAATCTTTATTATGAAAATATAGAGAACACAAATAAATAAAGTGTACAATTTTTTAAACTGTCGTTTTTGTTAAGTTTATTTAGAGTATAAAGCAGACGGGGATGGGCTTTGCATTTTGAAATGCTATAAATTGTTTTTTCTCCAATAAAAAGCAGCAGGTGCTTACAAAAGTGACTTGTTGCAAAGTCTTCAGCAACACCTACCGATCAGTTTTGATATAGTACTGCCCTGAAGACTCAAACATCAACCACCATGATAATGCACCTTCTCATAATGCTATAACCACCATGATAATGCACCTTCTCATAGTGCAATAACCACCATGATAATACACTTTCTCAGAATGCTGTGTTTGCAGGAATTGGGTCAAGGATGCTGAAATGCAGTGGTCAGCTCTGAGCCCTGATTTAAACATAACTGCAACCAGCCTATGGTGTTTTGGATCGATGTGTGATGGACCCTATCAACAAAGCCAAAATCCACCCCTGAACTTGCACTTCCTTTTCAGGAGGAATGGTACAAATTTACACCTGTTATCTACAAACCTTTGATTGAAGATGTTGGTAACAATAACATCCGATGATAATTCAAAATAATATGTTGTCAGTGTATCCACATGTATAGTATCCAAAGCAACTTTGGTGGTATAACACTTCATATTTCCCAATACTTTAGGTCCCATTGATTTACTTGAAAACCCAATTAGTCACAATATACGAAAAGAAAAACCATGAAAACTATGAAAGATTGCTTTTTATGTAACCTTTGCGATGTCATAAATTTAATTCCCTCAGGGTTCATCCCTCCTCCCTACTCCCCCCTGAGGTTATTGAAAACATGCTAAAAGTCAATTTTGGAGTGTTGCAGGAGATAGCAATGATATTTAATATTCAAATAAACATTTTGAAATAATGAACGTTTTAATATAATGATTCAAATTGGAACAGTCCGTTTTAATGTATAGAATGATAATCTGTGATGTTTGGAGAAAATTAAGGACAGGTTACCCATGGGTATAGGAAAATGATCAATTTACAAATAGATATCTGCAAGCACAAAACGATTACCAAGAGTAAGGCCACGATCGAATGATGGCATTTATTTTTTCTGACTATCATATGACCTTTGACCTTCAACATTCAGAGATAAAGTGTAAATTTAAGAAAATGTGTCACCATTTACAATCGATCCATAAAACCCAACATCATGAAAATCAGAGGAAAATTATTCAAGTTATGATCAAAAAGGTGTTTTTTGTTAATTACGTCACAATTTTATCCTCCGACCTACCCAGCTTTAAGAGTAATGTCAAGTTTTACTTCCTACATCATAGAGGTTATATTGCACTTCATGTGACTTCTGCTACCTTCCTGTGTCTTGGATGTTTTTTGTTATTTTTCCCTTTCTTTTATTTTGTTTTGCTTTATGCTTATCTTTATCTCACCTTCCCTTAGCCCCTTACCTAGAGTGGCTTTGTGCTTTGTTTGGGGGCGATTTCCATGAAAAAAATTCCGAAAAAATGAGTTCAAGGACACCAATCAAATAACAGGGGCACAACTTCAGTGCAGGTGCGCTATTATGATGCAAGAACATCTTGGAAGGCCAAACGGTCTTTCAAATTCCTCATTGGCAAAATTAAGTGATGACAAAAAAAAGTGTTTTTTTCAGACGGCCATTTGACCTTGACCTTTCACTTGAAGGTGTATGATGTAAATTAAGTGTAAATGTGCCTTGATTTAAGCTATCGAGAGGTGGAAGCTTCATTCATATCGGATAAACATTAGTCGAGTTACGGTGAAAAATGTTAAAATGTCTGTCATAGGTCATGACCTTAAAAATTAGGTCAAGGTCAAAAATAATGTCAACCATGCACACTTTGTATTCCCATTATCGATGCAAAATTTAATTCTGAGAGTCCCAGCCAGCTGGGACTTGGAAGAAATTAGAGAAGAAAAAAAAAACACCTACATGGTAGTTTCGTACTGGGGTCTAAAACTCTTGAAGTTCCATTAAAAATCAGGGGCACTAATTACATGAACAAACCCTACTAACGATATAAGCCTCCCTATCCAGGGGAGGCTTAATTAAACAAATTATGCAGTATATGGATAAGAAAATAAAATGCACGGATTTAAGAGTCGAGGTCAAATACAATTGGAAAAATCGAATATTTTTAAACATGAATATTTAGCATGTATAAAAATAACTGAATAATTTTGACTTTTGGGGTGTAAAGTTGAACCTTGTTGAAGAGCTAGAACAGAGAGAACAGTTGAAAGTGGAGAAACACACCAATAGTTCAGTTTATAATGTATTTTCATTCACTTTTTGTGGAGACTTGCTCTTCTCCACATTTTTGGAAACATTAGGATATAATGAAGGCTAAAACCAATGTTTCCATTTTTATTAAAGTCTCTATGGAGGCCATCTTGGATTTTCAGAATGGCCGCTGTAGACAAATAAATTTTCCCAATATCTCCACCACTAATCGACGTAGCTGAGTGCTTTCGTTGGCTAAACCTCCATTTTAATGGACAAGGAATCCAGCGAGACGAAGTACAAACAGCTAAGTATAACAGAAAGAAAGATATTCAGTATAAAAGACCACGTTTTCTCTCTTTAATCATAAAATTGACAATATCGCATAAAAGGATTAATTTTTTCTGCTTCTGATTAGCATTTTAAAATGTCATTCAAACATACTGCATGTAACATTCATTATGGAGACACTGAGCTGTTGCCACATTTGGAATGGTCTCAGTCGTCACCATCATCTGATTCACTGTTTTCATAGAATGAGTCTTCGTCATTTTCACACTGTGTGGTACACATGCAGAGGTCAGTGCACTGCAAGTTCTTTGACGGGCAAGAATATCTTTCTTATATCCCTTTCATTGGCATCTCACGATCTCGATAATAGCCTTGGATGCTGGAGGAATATCAGTGGTGGTCAGATTCAGCTGATCATCGTCGTCCCTGTAGTAGCCATTCTGCAATGGATGCAGGGAACTTGCTGGGCAGTTCTTGCTTGTCCCCAAACTTGAGCCTGTACATGTTCCCTTGAGATGTCTTGTTTGAGGGTACCAAGTGTAGGTCATAGCTTGTCGCTTTCTGCCTTGTTTTGCAGAACAGGTTCCATCGCAGTTCTGGAATGGTTCGGATTTGAATTCCTTTTTGGCAGTAGGCAGCACACACAAATCTTGCCAAGTTTGTCTGCAGTTCTTCCGTCACTTCTGTGTCATCAGACAGCGTCCTCAGACCCTTGATGATGTTATCTTCATTTCCTTGGAATATCTTGAACCATGTAGCCTTTCCTACTCCTGCAAACCTCCCAGTGTTGTAAGTGCCAGAGAAAACATGGAATGCTGGCAAAGCCTTCACCTTTTCTGGACCTCGGACCTCCCAGAATGGTTGGATTTGTAAAACACCTGATGTTATGGAGATGGAGGTGTTCATTGGCAACAAATTATAGTTGACTATGGCCAGGACCAGAACATCTGTGTCAGGCGAGAAAAATGTTAGTTGTATGTCTCCTGGGTTGTATCTTGATTCAGATACTACAAGACGTATCATCAATGTGTCAGCTTCCTCATAGTTTTTTTGTCAAAGGGGCCCAAATCCTTGTTGCTCCTGCTTCGGCCAGATGCTGAAGTGATGACCAGCTTGGAGGAACTTCTGCGATAGTCCAGAGTCTTCTCTGCTAAGTACTCCATTAAATTTGCCTTCATATTAGCATGTGATAGGAATCTGCTAATCGTTATGTGCTTGATGCTCATCTCATCTCTGACTTGGTACTGGACTGGGTCCTTCCCCTGGTGTCTCTTCTGTGCTCTTCAAGGAATCTGGTTTGTATGCATAAAACACGAGAATGACCTCATCAAAGTTCTGCGTGAGGTTCATCAATGTGTCATTGAAACACTTGCTGAGATCCCTCACTGTCACCATTGCTGTTGGTTTCTTAGTCAGCTGTTGAACAAACACCATTCTGTCTACGATCGCAACCACCTTGCTGTGATGGAGATTGTCCACTTCAATTCTTTGGCAGTGAGTCACCTTGTGCTGCTTCCTCTGATGCCAACTTCTCAAGGACATAGATGAGCTTGGATTTGTCATTGCATGGCAAGTGTCCCCGCATGGGGCAAAGAGCGCCCTTGCCATCATGATGAACTCGTAATTGCTAATAGCTTCTTTCTGGTCCATGTCTCGGCTTCATCTGGCAAGGACTACAAGTCTGCCAAACAGGTCTTTGGTCTCCATGTCAGTGGTCTTGTCAGGAATATTGACCACCAGCCTCTTGTTGCCAGATGTGTACATCTTATAGTTTTGTCTCTTCACTGGTGCCCAGATGCTCACCTTCCCATTGATCTCTTCAGCGACATAGTCTTCGTACAGCTTCTGTCCAGTGTCATCTATGTTCAATATCTGTTGCACATTCTGATCTTGGATATACGCATGGGTTATCAGGTTGCAGAGTTCGTCATCTTCAACTACAAAAGAATTGCTGTGACTCAGAATGGCACCCTTGATTTTGCCAACTGCTCCAAGTTCGCGCTTGACTGCAGTTGTGGAGAAGTCATGGTGCTCAGCAGCATTTTGGTACTCAATTTCTTCCAACATCGAACTGGCCTTTGAACTCTTACCAGGCAGGATAGCTCAGGAACTGTCATGAAGAAGTGTTGCCGTGCATTTGAATTATTGGAGATTCCAATGAGCGAAACATAGACCTTCATGAATTTGTTGAGATGCTCGCAGGCATGGTCGACCCCGATGGACACAAATGGGATGGCAGTCTTAGTGAATGAGATGTTGCCCTCTTAAACTTCCCTCCATGTGTCTGGGTGGTCAATCTTCAGTGCATGCATATCTGCAATGTAGCCTGGCCAGATTCACTTGGACTTGATCCTGTCCATTGCGAAGAACAACTTGTCGAGAGCTTCTCCAGCTTCAAGATGAAGGTTCAGATCAGCATTCCGGGATGCTACTACAAAGTACAGAATCGTCTCCACTCGGTGCAGGGACTCCACTGGTCAAGAGTTTTAGAAAACCACCATTTTTCTCTTTTTACTGAAATTTAAGCAGTTCAAGTCCAGTGAATAACTGGAAATGGCACAAAGCTAAGCAGGAAACTGCCAGAAGTTAAAAAACAAAGTTTAGGTCACCAAAAACTGAAAAACAATGTAAATTTCAGAGTTGTTAAAAAAGGCCCTTTTCAGGGAACAAGTAATGGGTTAGCAACTGCAGCTGTTCTGCAGCAATGGAAGTAAATTAAGCCTTGAAAGTTGATGCAAACACTTGCTACAGTTGTCCCAACTTTTGTTGATTAGTTACAAACCCTCTGTCTGTATAAAAGCAGTGTTGGAACAGACTGTGTTGCTGCACCCTCTGAAGCATTGTTTGAAAAATATTGCACTGCAGGAGGTAGTATATTGCTGCAGGTATAATGGTGAGAAAAAGACAATTAACAAAGGAAGACAGACACGCCATTATAACCCTTAAAAGTGTAGGTCGTTCCTTGAGAGAAATTGCAAAGGTAGCCAAGGTGTCAGTGAGTGCAGTTTCCTGCACCATCAAAAGGCACTTGGAAACTGGAGGAAACACTGATAGGAAGAGGTCTGGCAGACCCAAACCCAGAACACAATCAGAAGACAAGTTTCTGAGAGTCAACAGCTTGTGAGATAGGCGGCTCACAGAACAGCAGCTTCAAGCACACAGCTTAACACTGGTCGAAGTAAGGAAGTCTCAGTTTCAACTGTGAAGAGAAGACTTCGAGCTGCAGGTTTGACAGGTCGAGTGGCAGTCAGAAAGCCATTGCTAAGATGGCAAAATAAGAAAAAGAGATTGCCTGTGCCATGAAGCACCACCATTGGATGACTGAAAACTGGAAGAAGGTCTCATGGACCGATTAATCAAAATTTGAAATCTTTGGTTCATCATGCAGGGTTTTTGTACATCGTGGAGAAGGCGAAAGGATGGTTCCTCAGTGTGTGACACCAACTGTCAAACATGGAGGAGGAAGCGTGATGATCTGGGGGCTCTTTTGCTGGATCCAGACTCGGCGACTTGCACAGAGTGACTGGCACCCTGAACCAAAAGGGCTATCACAGCATTTTGCAGCGCCATGCAATACCCTTTGGTCTATGCCGAGTTGGTCAGGGGTTCATTCTAAAGCAAGATAACGACCCAAAACATACCTCCAGGCTATGTCAGAACTACCTCAGAAGAAAAGAACAAGACGGTAGGCATCAAATCATGGAATGGCCAGCACAGTCTCCAGACTTGAACCCCATCGAGCTGGTTTGGGATGAACTGGACAGAAGGGTGAAAGCAAAGCAACCTACAAGTGCAGCACATTTGTGGGAACTTCTGCAACAGTGTTGGGAAGAACTTTCCGAACAATATTTGATTTCCATTGCAGAAAGAATGCCACGAGTATGTTCGGATGTTATATCTGCAAAAGGTGGCTACTTTGATGAGTCAAAAATTTAGATTAAATTTTGTTTAACAAAACGATTCCATGATTTATTTTTTATCTGCAATTGTTTATTTGTTCTATGCTTTAATTTCAGAGTACATTGAAACATTAAACTTGCATACATTTCAGTAAAAACTGGAAAAATGGGGGTGTTCTAAAACTTTTGACTGGTAGAGTAGTTCATCATTGCTCGAAACATGACATTCTTTGATTTCTATGTTCCCAGTCCTGCATCTACTTGATCACATCAGCACTGGTCAAGACTTGCAGCAGATGGGCATGGTTCACAGTTTCAGCCTCGGTGTGTTTGTTCTGGACCGACTTCTTGGCATATAAATTTCAGCTGAGGGTTTCTTCCAGGAACTGCTCCACTGCCAGTTAATAGAGTCGGAGTAGATTGCGCACGCAGCAAATGCTTGTAGTGTGTGCACTTGAGAATCTGTCTGGATATGGTACAACCATACAGATCGGCTTCAATCAAGGCGTCATCTATTCCAGAGTTTTTGATTAAAGAGCCGAGTCCTTTCAAAGCAGCCATGATGGCATGTAGCTCACCCAGTCTCATTGGAAATTTGGCTTTCCAGCCCGGTCGAGCATCCACCAGCTGCGCTGCTTTCTCGTAGAGTGTCATGTCAAAGGAAATGTCAGTGAGGTACTCGTCACCAGCTGTAACTCTTTCAACTTGTGGGCTTGCATTATAAAGGACAGCCATGTTGGCCACTCGTGTGTGACTTCTGGGAGAAGAGGTAGCACTCCAACCTCTGTCAAGTGCTTATTTGTCGACAGTAGTGAGTAATACCCTGCCCATCCTGGTATTCGATTCGAGTCTCCATTTTTCAACTGAGAAACAGCTGAGGCGATGACCAATCCCAGATGTGTGAGCTGGTTGATACTGTTCACACCTTTCCTATCAACGGTGAACTCCCTCATCTTTTCATGACCTGGTGGCATCTGCTTTGCCTTCTCACGTGGCATAATAGTTGTGTGGTTTAGGATCATCCCTGCATCAGTGACATGAAGGGGTGGTTTGATTGTTTCTCCAGGGGCATCAGCTTTCTGATAGATGGCATTGCCCTGTGTGTGGTACCTTTACCATCTGCAGTGTCCTCAGCAAAATCAGCATTGTCTGCTGCGAAGAAGACAAATGTGCCTTTCTTCAGGAATGGTGGCACATACAACCCTTGGAAGTGTTCCGTGTTCTCCACGACAGCATTGGCAAGCACTGTTTCCATCATCAGGGTGTGGCTGCATGATACACAGCAATCATTGGTGTTGAGGAGATCCACAAGCATCTTGTGGTTTGTCTCAAGATGAACATCCAGTGCCAATCCTACCATTTGGTGATTTTCTCGAGCATGCTGAAATCGAAAGCCAGCACACTTTGTTCTCGGCCTGTATTTGACTTGCCTCTTTGATGAAATTGGACAAGATGAGTTATCGGGAGTCGGCATTTTGGAAATCTAAGATGGCTGCCATGCAGACTTCAAAAAAAGGAAACACTGGTTTCGAAAAATGCATAGGATAGCAAATCTCCAAAAAAGTGAACAACTTTTGATCTGTACATTATGAACCTGAATACAACACCAGGGTACAGGGACGCAATACAACAAATGTATACTTGGAGGGAAAATGGGTGAAAGTAAAGACAGGACTGTGCATCCTGAAGCTCACCTGGATCAGGAGCAACAGTCACTCAAACCACCAGTAGACCCCTTAGACCCTGATTTTTTTTTTAATGCCATGAACAAACATTAGTAGATCATGGGTGATGAAGGTTGTGGTCAACTTTCATTGAAATTGTATGTGTAGTTTCGGAGAAGAGAAAATACCTATTTTGGGAGGCTCAAACCCCCTGCAGACACCCCTAGACCCTGATTTTTTTTTATGCTCTGAACAAACTTTAGTACATCACCGGTGATGGAGGCTGTGGTCAAGTTTCATCAAAACTGAATACGTGGTTTCAGAGAAGAGAACAAATACCTATTTTGGGGGGAGGGGTCAACCCCCCCCCCCCACGTAAACCCCTGTAATGAGCGCAGATTTTGATGTGGTCGATAGACCTTCATTAGGCATCAGATATGAAGTGAGCAGCCAAGTTTCATCAAAAATGCATGTTTGATTCAAGCGATAATGACTGAAGTCTTTGCGGACTGCCTGACTCACTCACTCACTCACATAAACTCACTGGAATAAAGGAGAGGTGAACAACCATCTTGAAACACTGGAGGGAAGAATGAGGATGAAAAGACCAAGGAAGTTGGTTTCAAAGGTAAAAGACAAGAACAACAAATTGGTAAAGGTGAGCAGTTAGTCTGGATGTGGGGAGTTTCACGAGAACTGGGTTACTGACAGATCACAAGCTAACTGTAGGAACATGGAGAGGTGGGGGGCAGTAGCAGAGCATGCAAAGGGCAGGGGTTGCAAGACCAGAAAGGTAGTGGTGGAAGGCAGAGGGGCCATCAACCATTCAGCATGGAGGGAGTAACATGCCCAGAGATTCAGCTTCATAGCGGAACATTCTTAGAATTTTGAGGGCCGAGATCTCCATGGTATCAAGATGTGAAAGGGGTGACGCAGGGGCATCAGCCAAAAGCCAAGAGCATTACTCCATTGAGCTGCAAATAAAGGCCTTGCAGCTTGTTTCAACTTTGGCTTTGTCAAGGAAAGACTTGGCATGAGGGTAAATGCCCAGTTGGCGGCAAAACTAAACATTTAATCCTCATCGCCAGGGGCTACAGTATCAGTGCACACATTAATTAATATTTGCAGATATGTTTTTCCACTTCACTTTGAATGCATTTAATATTGAACAGGTCAGGTCAGGTCTGGGAGCATGCACCCGAGCAGCGCCTCACTGCGTTCACTTTCCACCGGTATTCCAGGGACCTCCGTCTGGCCACCCCCCAGGCAGATACCTGGCTCATCCCCATCTCCTTGAGATGCTGATCAACCTGCTGCAACCACGAGGCATGAGGTCGGCACTTTGGCCTCCTCCATTCACGAGGTTCTCTCGCTGAGAAAATCTGGTGAGCAGGATCAGCATCAGGAAACAAGCAACATGTCAATGCAGCCACAGCTGATGTTCAGGGACTATGCAGGTAACAAATCTCATTTGAGTCTCTCAGCAATTCAGCAATCGCTCGTTGGACACAAAGTCTGACCAACGATAGCCAAGGATTTCTCCGAAGAGACCTGGCACCAAAGGAATTAAGTCTCTGTATCAGATCACTGGTCAGAGTCCAAGTCTTCCATCCGAAGAGCAACACTGGAAGCACCAAGGACCCGAAGACTTGGACTTTTGTTGTCCTGCACAGCTCCCAACATCACCACACCCCATGATCCAGTGAATCCATGACTCCCCAGGCCCAACCCAGACGTCTATTGACCTCTGGCTCACAGCCAGTAGAGATATGAATATCACTGCCAAGGTAAGTGAATCTCTTCATGACCTCAACATCCTCACCACAAACAGATAGAGACAAGATAGCAGCATCCAAGATGTCATTGAAAGCATGGATCTTAGTTTTGACCCAGGAAACCTATAATTCCAGTGGCTCTGACTCCTCAATCAGCACCTTGAGGGCCCCCAAAAGGATCTCCAGAGTCTCCCCAATGATGACTGCATAATCTGTGAAATCAAGGTCAGAGATCTTGACATTCCCAAATGATGCACTGCAGCTTGATCTCTCTGACATCCTCCCTAGAATCCAATCCATGCAAGCACTGAAAAGTGTGGGAGCCAGTACACACCCCTGAAATAAGTCAGAGATGGTATTGTTGTGGGGCCGGGTGTCGGCGGCGAGCACGACCACAAGGTGGAGCAGTAGAATCGGCTCCACCGAACACCCGGAATCTAGGTCGTGCTTCTCGGAGAACTCCGAAAGGCACGGGTCCCTTACAGGACCGTGAATCACCAATAATTCGGCCGCGTGGAATAGGGTTAATTGCCAACTTCAATATACCTAAGTATCCACGTGGCAAAGCTACCGGGGAATTCACACCCTTGGCAGGCCTCGAGCGGATTGAGCCGTTATCGTGCTCAAACCGTGCGTAACCCGAGCGGATGGTTACCGAGGCCCGTCGGTCCAAATGCACAATTTACCGTTCCCCAATTTCCCAACACGCTAATGAGCTAAGCCAATGAAAGAAGCACAGAAACGAGCTGGGACATTCAACAATAGGGCTATTTATTTACAAGGGGGAGGGGGAAGGGAACACACAAAGAGCAGAGTTATCCGAATAAGAAATGTAAATGATGTACAAGCAAAAGCACTAAACAATTCTACTTGACAAAACAGGGCTGCACACCCAAAGAAAAGAGATGGACCTCGCGGGTCTTTATTCGGCTCTCCAGCCAAGGAGAATAGTTCGGCTGGGAGTCAGGACGGCTGGCTACCTGGCCGCGAGCGCGTGGCTAGTCGTCCACCCCTTCCCGGAGCTCCGGTCGCCAAAGGATGGACCAGGGCAGCCGAATCCAGAGGAGGCGAGACGAGGTGATCTCCCGTGTTGAGTTGGTCGATGGCTTGTCGTACTGTGCCGGACGAGATGCCTCGGATGCGCGGTCGGCCGCAGACCAGACAGAAGACGTGATCGAGCACACGGGACCCAATCTCCTCCCTCTGGACCCGAACACCACACTCTTTCTCTTCTGGAGGGAGGGGCCTCTTCTCCTGGCCACTCGCCTCTTGATTTGTCGGACCCATCACGCGATTCCCTGGCCGTCTCCCATTGGGCAGGCCCATGGTAGGTGGGGCAACTCCCACCCTTCTGGGCGGAGTCCCGATCAGAGGCGTTTGTGGCTCCACCGACTTCCTCACCTCCGGCCACGTGCGTAATGGCGATGGTGTTGAGTCGGAAACGGAGTGGGTGAGACGCCCGCTCCTTGCCGATTGGCCAAAGAGGGATGCCATGCCTATGTTAGACTCCGCCCATGCGCGTTTGCTGGCGAGCACGCGAAGAATGGCGTGAGCAGAGTGTTGTTGTGTGAAAGTGAAGATGTAAAAAAATCCTATCTATAAAATATCCCACAGCGCACGTACACTTAATTCCCATTAGACACAGGGGATGGATTCCAACTAGAAACACATACTTACCGATATAACTGATATATAGGGACTCTGGCTGTTGTGTGCAGTAAGCTTCCAAATTCGTGACAGTATCACCACATCTCACAGCACTCTCAGTCCCAAAGTATAGTTCAGACATCCGATTGATCAGTTTCTGTGGCACCCCACGAAGACTATTGGTGGCACCGCATGAAGACTAAGAATCCTCCAGAGGGCATCCCGATTCACTGGATGGAACGCTTTGCAGAGATCAACATAGGCTGAAACTCTCATCTACGGTCGGTGGGGATCCGGTCAATCTTTTACTTCTTTGGTGTAAAGCCTGACTTCTCTGGGCACTCATGCTCAAGTGCTCTGGGCACTCATGAATCAGATTCTGAGTGAGCCGACCAGAGGGCTGCAAAGGTCACTCTTTCTCATGTGTGAGCAAGCCGGGCATACATGCAGGCAGGCCTTTGCCAGATAGATATCGTGGGTTTTTAATGCTCCCGCCCGGTTTTATATCGAACTCGGCGGTTAAAAGGAAAATGTTGCTGTTTGGGAACATTTTATCGCCCTTCCCTTCCCCTCGTGCGACCTTTCGTTCCCATCCCCGCATGCTCCATTTCGTTCCCCACCCCGCATGCTGCTTTCCCTCCCCTTCCCCTCACACTGCCTTCCCTTCCCCACCCCTCATGCTGCCCTCCCTTCCCCACCCCGCACTCTGCTTTCCCTCCACTTCCCCTCACGCTGCCTTCCCTTCCCCACCCCTCACACTGATTTCCCCTCACACTTACCTCCTCCCAAACTCCCCCACTTTCCACCCCCATGGACATCTCTCAGACGTTTCCACATGCTGTATTAATGTGCTGTTACCCTATTACATTTAATCCTGCACTACCCCCCTCCCTCTCCCTCTCCCCCTTTCTCCACAAGTCCCACTTCCAAACATAAGTTGAGAACCCCTCCCCTCATGCTTACCTCGTCACAAACCCCCTCTCCACTTCCTCCTCCTGTCTCCCCCAGAGTCCTTGCTTCCACAACCACCCCTCCCCCCTTCCAAAGTGTATCGCGACAACGTTTGGTGAGGAATCGCTCTCCACTCCCCCTCCTTCATTGCTCTTCCCCCTCCTTCATCCCCCCCCCCCCACTTCCTTGCTCCTCTCCCCCACCCCCGTCTTAATATTCCCATCAGCGAAGCGACGGGCAGTATGTTTTAATCATGAAATAAAGGTCCATTTTGAGGAAATAAAGATATGTTATGATTTCAAATCATGCAGAGGAAATGAGATCATTTTTGGAAGCGATCAAAGCAGCGGTCTAACTATACACTGCCCAATGAAAGCTTCTGTCCAATCAAGAGGATTACCGAGTCCATTTAAAAACTGAACAATGTGTGAAAGAATAGAAAGAAAAGGTACCTTTTCATAATGCAGTGGAAAGAAAAGTCATGATTAATCTTTGAAGTCTTTTCAGAGACATGACAGAAGTAACAAGACACCATGATTTTAAAATAATTTATATATTTCACATTTGAAGTATATTTGATCCATTTTAATACATACAGTACACTAGGATTTGGTAGACTTGCCATTTGCAGATTTCAATGCTTTTACTCTTTCAGGCATAGAACCAACGAGTTCTGAAATGTTCTTTTGTGGGATTAATGCCCAAGTTTCCCACAAAAGATTTAGCAATTCTGCCCATGATGTTGGTTTCCTGGACCTTTTCCACACAGGTCGATCCAATATGGCCCAGAGGTGTTCAATGGAATTCATCTCAAGGGACTGACTTGGCCATGGAAGTTGCTTGATCCCATTTCTGTTCTACCATTCTTTGGTCTTTTTGGCAGTGTGGCATGGAGCTCCATCTTCCATGAACAGAGTGTTGTTTTTGACTATCTGACCAGTGGAGAATGCAGGGAGACGTCCATTCTCAAAGATAGAAATTTGTATCATAGAGTTGATGTTACCAACACACTCCACAAGCTCTGCCCGACCAGAGCTCCAGATTGCTCCCCACACCATCACTGATAAACCATCATGTTTGACATTTGGCTGCAATCGGTTCAAAGAAAACTCGTGAATGGGAAGTCTCCAGACCCATACATGTCCACTGTCAGAAAATTGAGCAAATTGGGACTCATCTGAAATTAAGGAAAAATGGTAAAGAATACTTGGAATAACAAGAATAAACTAGAGGGGGAGCACTCGGTTGAGTGCAAAACCTCCGCCGCCAATACTGCTGGGTCACTTAAGTGAACCTGATATCCTATTCATTGCAGGTCAAAACGGATCAGACTCTACTGAACCACGATTTAATAAACTAAACTAGATCGACGCGCATGTAGAAATGCCAAAAAAAAAAATCGAATTTTTTTTGAAAAAAAGGTGCAAATTTTTTTTTCTCTAACAAATTTTTTGGGGGGGAGGGGGGGTTGGAAATCACTTAAAACATGTAAAAATGCAAAAAAAATTTCAAATATTTTTCAAATAAAATCGAAATTTCTTTGAAAAAAAGTTGCAAAATTTTGTTTTTTTTCTTCTCTAACAAATTTTTTTTTTTTTGGGTTGGAAATCACTTAAAACATGTAGAAATGCAAAAACAAAAATTCAAATATTTTTTCAAAATGGCCGCCATAGCGGCCATATTGTACTTTGAACCAAGTCCAAAATCTAATGGCATGATCCTTGGACCATACCTAACCCCCCCACCAAGTTTCGTCAAAATCCGTCCAGAGTTTTTCCATAATACTGTTCACAAACAAACAAACAAACAGACAGGGGTGAAAACAGGAACCTCCGTCCATCTTCGATGGCGGAGGTTAACAATTTTTTTTAAGGAATGAAATAACAATATGGTGAGGAGTTGCAAGAGGGAATAACAAATCAATGTGTAAGAAAGAAAACTTTTAATAACAGGAGATTAAATTTTGTTTATTAGAAGACTTAAACCGACCCACTGACGACTGTGCCTTTATTCCTCCATCAATACTCTTCCCAAGACGTGGCTCATCATAACGTAGTGTATTAATAGAGTATGATGTGCGAGTAAAAGGTAGAAATAAGTTATATTGTGATGATCTAGTGAATTGAATGTGGATATCATGGACTGCTGTAAAGTAAGATAAAAAAGACTTGTGGAAGAAAATTGTTGATATGTTTGTCCATAAATATCCCTGTATGTAATTTATTAATGTCAAAAAGTGTCATTGTGTTGAGTCTGGTGAAAAGAGGTGCAGTGTGTTCCTGTGGATGAGAAAGGGATGTGGATGTACAGATCGTTATAGTGCGCTTTTGAATAACTGAGAGTGAATGTTGCTGATTGTTACTAGTGTGTGCCCAGACAATGTTACTAATGTTACTAATGTTACTAATTGTTACATTGTTACTAATGTGTACATTAGTTCAGGTGAGGAAGAATTAAGGTAAATTATGCAGGGAGAATAAAATACAAAGAGGAAGGAAGGTACGAAGTTGAGAAAGAACACCCGTGTTTCGAGAAATAATCTTCGCAGTTGATGAAATGTGATTAGTTGAGCTAAGTTTGTCATCCAAGGAAACACCTACAAATTTCATCGAATGAACAAAAGTAATGGATTCATTGTCTATATAGAGAAAAGAAATGGTGTCAGACAGAGGTTTGGTGGATTTTATTTGGATTTATGGAGAGTTTGTTTGATTTAAACCAGGATGAAACGTTAATGAGCTCACTATTAAGAGTACTGATCAAAGAGTCGAAACTAGGATTGGAATAGATGATAGTTGTATCATCAGCAAAGAGAAAAAAAGATAATAAAGAAGAACTAGTATGTAGATCATAAATATATATATATATATATATATATATATATATATATATATATATATCTTCTTCTTCCTCTTTCGGCTTGCTCCCGTTAGGGGTCGCCACAGCGGACCAACTGTCTCCATTTTGCTATATATATATATATATATATATATATATATATATATATATATATATATATATATATATATATGTAAATATATATATATATATATATATATATATATATATATATATATATATATATATATATATATATATATATATATATATATATATATATATATATATATATATATATATATATATATATATATATATATATATATATATATATATATATATATATATATATATATATATATATATATATATATATATATATATATATATATATATATATATAGGAAAAGAAGAGGTCCAAGTATAGATCTTTGGGGAACTCCGTGGCCAATAACTCTCCATGAGGAATTAGAGATTTTAACAATTGTAAATTGTCACCTATGAGTAAGATAGACTTTAAACCATTGGAAATCACAACCTCGAACACCATAAAAACTTGGAGAGAAGAAAATTATGATCAATCGTATCAAAGGCTTTGGACAAGTCAATAAAAACAGCAGTGGAATACAATGTCAAAAAGGGAATTTGAAATTAAATCTGTCATATGAATAAGAGCTATCTGTGGAGTGTTTACTATAAAAAGCCTGGTGTTGGCTTAGCAGATAGGGTGGTTGGCTTAGGATCTTAGGGTCCTGAGTTTGAGCCCCATTGGCTACTGAATTAGCAGTCGGTGGGGTTGACTCAGCCTGTCATCCTTCTGACGATGGTGAAATGAGTACCAGTGTACTGGTAATAAGGGCACAGCATCAGCGGAACAGCAGTGCCCTGACAAAATGATAGCTACCCAGCAGCCAAGCTGCCATACACAAGAAGAAGAAAAAGTGTTCACCATGAAAGCTAAACTGCTGATCGAAAGTAATGTTAAATTTCGAGAGAAATTTGGTTAAATGGTTATAAACAAGTATCTTCAAAATTTTAGAAAAACACGGAAGAACAGATATGGTTCTGCAATGGTGAATGGCCTGATGATCATTAGCTTGAAAATGAGAGTAACTTTAGCAACCTTCACATTCAGAGGAACAGAACCAGTGAGAAAAGATAGATTGAACAGATGGGTTAAGGGGTGAGAAATAAATGAAACTAGATGACCCATGAACCCGATGGGTCCCCGTTGTGACAGTGGTGGATAAAAAAAATCATTTCAAAAGAACAAAAAGATAGCTCCAGCGAACTATACTGCTGAGGTTGTTTGCATTGATCAAATACTCCCGAAGAGTACTTGACTGAATCGGGAATTGATTTTTTAATAAAAAATTTTTGTTGCCCGATTTGAACGAAACTTGATACTGCACACCACAGACGAATGTTGAGTAAGGTGGCCCTAAAAATTTTGTGCTATCGTGTACCGTTTTGACTGTATTTCGGGAACATACAGACATACATACATATATACAAGATGAGAGTTTTAGTAATATCTAGATAGATGACAGACTTTATCACAGAAGAACGAATTTCATAAAAGCCACAACTAGTGGCACTATTGAACTTCCTGCCAATCTCAATTATTTCAAAATAATTTGTTGGTACAAGTTAAGAAGATGATGTATTGGAGTTGTGCAAATGGTCCCTGAAGTTCATGTTGGTTGGTAAGATTTTATTAGCTGGTGATGCACCGATGTTAATAAATTAAGAATTGAAGGAATTAACAATATCCCCAGGATTGTAGAAAATCTCCTGCCCACTGGAGCAATTTTCTGGAATATCCGCTTCATTACCTTTGCCAATAATTTTATTAATTTCACGCCAAGTATTCTCAATGTTATTATTTTTCACTTTCAACTTATTGATGTAATAATTTTTTTGGTAAGTTTTAATAGATTGGGTTAACTCTTATCTCGCCCATTATTCTCAGATTGATCATGTAAGAATCAAATACAGGCTATTTCTGTAATTACAAGAGTTGATAATGGACTGGGTGAGCCATGGATAATTAGTCTTTCTTCTTCCACTCTTATTAGTAATAAGTGGGAAATAGCAACTGTAAGAGTTAGTGAGAAGAGAAAGAAAAATATCATAAGCAGAGTTAGCTTTGATGGGATTTATAAACTTCCCCCCAATCCATGGATTTGATATCTGCAGTAAAAACAAAAATACAAACACATGGTGTTTATGTTGACATCCCTGGTGATATAACTCTTTTGAACCGAAGTAGAATTTAGAAAGCGTGAAGGAGTAATCTGGAATAAAGGTAAATGATCAGAAATGTCATTATTAAGGATACCTGCGTAAATATCATCATCGTTATTGGTAAGTATATTATCAATAAGGGTAGTACTTTGAGGGGTAATGTGAGTTGGCTGGTCAATCAGATGATGAAATTCATGAGTAAAAAGTATTAACAAAGTCGTCAGTGGGTTGATGATTAGAACAATTAAGCAAGTTGAAATTAAAATCTCCCATTAAATAACACAGTTTCCTTTCTCGAGCAACAGCATCAAGATATCGTTGAAAATTTTCAGGATGACAAACAGGAGCCCAATAATCGTTACCTCCAACAAAATTACAGGAAAACACGTTCAATTTCAATAAATATGCTTTCATAGCTGTCAGAAGACGACATGAGGTCGTCATGTGTACAAAATTTCAAACAACTCCAAATAAACAAAGCAACTCCACCACCAATTTTATCAGAATGTCAAGAATGAACAATATTTTTATTAGACATTGTAGTACATGGAGGAGGAGATTCTATAAACCAAGCTTCAGTAAATCTGTAAACAGAAAAGGAATGATTTCAGGTGGACAAAAAATCTTGAATATTATAGAAATGTCTACAAAGGCTCCTGGAAGTAATGCAAAATATGGATAAGCAACCATCATATGGTATATCTAAATCATGGAAAGTATGCTTTCAAAGTCGTAACAAGTACCATGATGAACATGTACATACATGGCAAGTTAGAGGCGGCGAAAAGCGAGTTGGTAGGAATTGAAAGCAGGTTTTATTTGATTTACAAACAAATACAACCCGTCACTTCGCTAACAGGGACAATAAGGGGGGGGAGAAAGAGAGGAGGCTGATGTAGGGAAAGAGGTGGAGGAAATGCAGAAATAATGACGAAGGGGGAGGAAAGAGCGAGAAAGGGGGGGAGAGGGAGGGAGGTGGGGAGAGTGACACCTTCTTCGTTGCTCTCCACTGCGGGAGGTAGGGTTGTGAGGAGGGGGTGGCTGAGAGAGGAAGAGAGAGAGAGACAGACACAGATAGCCAAAGACAATGAGAGCAACAGGTGTGGGAGGAGAGTGCTGCATTTTATTAGGAGGGGGGAGCGAAGAGGGGACAGAAAGAGAGAGAGAGAGAGAGAGAGAGAGAGAGAGAGAGAGAGAGAGAGAGAGAGAGAGAGAGAGAGAGAGAGAGAGAGAGAGAGAGAGAGAGAGGGGGGTGGGGGGGGGAGGAAAAAAAAAAAGGTGAGGGGTGGAAGTGGCATTAGCAAAGAGAATGATGTGTGATGCTTGATGACAAAACACACACACAAAAACATATCAGAACATCCATCCATCCATTGGGACCATTCTCTATGCAGAGTGTTGGTGCTGCTGAAGCAGTGTCCTTGGCTATTAGGTACAATCCTGGACAGGTCAACACTCTGAGAAAGGATACCAGCAAGCTGGAACTCATTTTGCCAACCTTGGAAGGATGACAGGCTGAGTCAACCCCACCTGGTATTAATTCAACAGCTGAGTGGGAATTGAACTCAGGATTCTTGGATCCCAAGCCCACCACCCCAACCATTAAGCCAACACCAAGCATATCTATATCAGACCAGCTGTACACACAACATCACAACAGAGTTTGTAAAGTAATCCGCTAGCACATCTGCAATTGTTGATATTCCAGTTCCAAAAAAATTGTGGGAACATGAACCAAAAGGGAACAAATGTAACACATGCATAAACGACGTAAAAAGACAAACACAAAGATTAACCTTCAAACAGAGTTCTTTAAAAGAGGAATTCAAGTGGAAAATTAGCGAAATTCAATTCAAAAAGATATCAAGCCACAGAACACAAAATGTCGATCTATGATCTATGCCTTCACAGCGAGATCACGGAAAACACCTGGTCGGATGGACTTTATTGTTTTTATGTATGTATCCATGTTGAAGTGATCAGTGGATTTCATTTGATTGCACAAAAGGTTAAACAAAGCGATGACCTGTAAAAATTAATTTGCACATTTTCAGCGGATAAGGCACCAACCGCACGGCACCGTGGAATCCAACACAGGCGGAAACGTAGAAACGGCTCACTTGGTACGCAATCAACAATTACCGAACCGTAATATTAAACATACACATCCGGGAGATGCCCGAAATGTCAAATATGTCCGAATTGGACAAATAAACACTTTCCTTGGAGTCGGAACTGCTTATAAGTTCGATTCTGGGGCTTAAATTTTGTAATTCTGCTTAATTTATGAGATACTCATGGTGATCGCACATGCAGAAATGAAATAAAGCAATGAACGCTGACATCTCTCGGTGTTTATAAACATTGTAATGGACCCAGGGATTCATAGTTATGATGAAGAGGCATTCGATAATATGAGTGAGGAAAGTGAAAAAACAAACTTTATCATTGAGAAATTGCTGCGGCCTGTTCCAAGTCAAGGCAAGGTTGAGCAGGCCAAAAAACGTGGCGGCTTCAGACCCCAGTGAGGTTACCCAGGAAATGCCTTAAGACCCCACCGACCGGGTGGCACACCAGGCACCTTGCCTCACCAAGGTCCTAATTCAAGCCCAAGCAGACCTAAACGTACACCATAGCCTTCTTGCAAGGCCGCTGTCTTTTTTAAGAGAACATAAAGGACAGATTTACAAGGGATAACACAATAAAAAGGGATTCTGGAAAAAGTGGATTGAGACGAAACCATTGTGAGGGGAGATGACATGCTGTCTGAACAAGTATCGACACCTATTCCTATTCCAGTATATTTCACCACATACATTAAAACATGATTCAAGTGAAACAGTTATTCTAACCTCTACATTGTTAGCCCCAATAAGTCATTTCTGCAACAGTATACAGGATATGCCAGGATATGGCGTTTGCTTAATGTTTCGGGTGGTGGGCTTGGGATCCTAGAATGGTTTGGGTGGTGGGCCTGGGATCCCAGGATCCTGAGTTAAAATTCTGCTCGGTTATTGAATTAATACCAGGTGGGGTTGACTGCCTACCATCGTTCTGAGGTCGTCAAAATGAGTACCAGCTTGCTGGTATCCTGTGTCAGAGTGGCGACCCGTCCAGGATTGTGACCACAAGCCAAGGAGACTGCTGAGGCAGCACAAACGCTCTGCACAGAGTGTGGTCCCAATGGATGGATGGATGGATGGAAGCTCTCTTCACTTTCTGCCTTCTTGGCAAAGAAACTTCATTAGGTATGACCTTGAATGATCCTTGGTTTGATTACATGTCAATCCTTTAGAAAGGCTAATCCCATGGTGGGCTAGCACTTTGCGACAATAATAATACGAGTTCCCTTTCAAGTGACTTCGATGCAGGAAGAGGCCACGAATCGGGTCATCCAAGCCTGCACTATGATTAACAACTTCTGCTTTAAATGTTGAACATCAAACAAGGAAGCAGCACGTACCATTTTCCAAGTCTTCGGGATGTTTCCCCCGAGCTTCAAACCACTCACCTAGCAGACTCAGAGCGGTCGCCCGAACCATGACACTGCAGGGGCTGGTTTAAAAATGAAATGATACACTGCTGCCATTTCGGCATGTCTGGTGCATAATATACGGCCTACTGGACCAAATGAGAATTGTTTGGAGGCAAGGATGCACTTCAGGCTTCATAATTTACAATTCATTTGCTTCATCCCACTCATCCACTCGTGTGTGACGTGTTTGTCTCCCTGCTCCCCTTTCATCAGCTGTCAGGCCATGAACCTGCTACCCTCTGTCGATTCGCTCCACCACGAGCCTGGATTTCTCTACACCAAATACTCTCCAAACAACTCACTATCTGGCAAATTTACCAAGCACTCAGTGCTTGCATTGTTGTCACGTGAATACCAAAGTTATTACATGACTGTTTCCCTGTGTTGTCTTGCGGCTGCCTACATCTATGCACTTACGAGTGCATTTCTGGATATAATCTAAGAAGAAATGAACGACAGCTCACAAAGCCGAGATCACTTTTTGTATACACGATGGAGGCTCGTGGAAGAGCGAGAGCAGAATGGAAAGGGGGGAAACACCAACAGCAGAATGGAAGTGAGAGTGAGATAAAGGGAAGGGGGGGGGAGGACAATGTGACCCTATATTCTTGGAGTAGTGACAGCTTGCAATTAGAAGCCATTTTGTTTCCATCGAGCGCAGCGCACCGAACCTGCGCCCATTGTAATGTGTCCGTTTTCACATCAAGCTGTCTTTCTCTGTGCCCAGAAAGGAAATTATATTAATTAACGCCTCATTTTCATGATGCCAACACGTCAGAACAAGTATAGAATCAAACAAGATTGATTTAACCTGAAACATAAGAAAAACAGAAATTGAAGCAAAATGAAGTGTGATGTGCGAGTAAAGGTTCACACTGATGAGTGCCTCATTGGTGTGAGTGGTGGTGACAGAATGCAGAAATTGGAAAGAAGGAAAATAAGAAAAGTGAACAACAGAAATGGAGGCACACCATCCATGCCAGATGTGCACAGCATCCACGACAGATGTGCACACCATCCACGACAGATGCAGATGATTAGAGAATTAGAAACGATAACAATTGTGAACGAAAAAAAATGGAGAAAGAGCTTGAGAATATCGATTCATTAATTCATTCATTACCTTCACCACCAAAGGTGGATGGAGGTTATGTTTTCACCCCTGTCTGTCTGTGCATCTGTCTTTCTGTGTGTCTGCAGCCTACAGGGTCACATTTTCACTCCTATCTTCATGAAACTTCACCACCTGCAAGAGGTAGTGACAACCTGGAAGCCATTTGTTTTTGAGATCAACGGGTCAAAAGGTCAAGGTCACATAAATGGTCAATTTTCAACCGATTCACTTGATCTATATGCATATCTATACAGTACATACAAAGAACGAAAAACACTGTCCGTCCATCCGTGAAGCCAGGAAGCCATGTGACTATATGTCTATTAATTATGTACTGCTTAAACATCTGTACAAACACACACACACACACACACACACACACACACACACACACACACACACACACACACACACACACGCACACACACGCATACACACACACGTCCATTAATGACATACTATTGGAATGCTCCTTTCAACCCTTTAGACTGCTAAGACCCCTTCGACCTCTGAAGACCCTTTAAGAACCACTGACCCAAAAGACCCAAGACATCCTGAAAACTCAAAAGACCCCAATGACCCCGAGGACCCCAAAAACCCCAAATACCCAGAATACCCAAAAGACCCGAGGTGTTCCGTATTTGGAAGCCATACCTCACCATTCTAAATTCCTAGAAATCCAATTTACTTTTGTGAGGGTGTCGGGGGGGGGGGGAGGGGTGGAGAGGTAATATCACACATCACAAAAACCCTTGGGGAGGGGGGATATTATTTTGTGATAACTTAAGGTCATTGTATCTGATTGAACGTCACTACAGACTTGGGTGGTGTGTGCGATGTGTCTATTAAATAGGTCACTGGAATTCACTGGAAGTCATTTTCTATCCGTTTACCATCAAAATGCTACAATTGTATCAATTTAATAATTCAGAGAATACCACTCGATTATTCTCCTGATGATGGAGATTTGGAAACTGTGGCTCACCATTCTATATTCCCAAAAATAGAACTTACTTCTGTGAGGGTGGCTGGGGTGGGGACCTGAGACAATGGGGAAGCACATTTCATTATTGCTTACAATGTGTAAGCACACCCTGCTAGTATTTTATAGAGGTAGTTCTCAACAAAAATGAAGTTCTGTTTCTATTGGTTCAGGGATTCTGGAGAACATATTTGAAATCACTGAAAATTTTCATTCATCTAAGATGACCCACCAATCCATTGACCAATCAGGTTGCTCAGAGGTATGTACAAGATCTGATGACTTCGAACGAACCTATAAATTAAGTTTCCTTTGAGTGTATCTGTGTATTATCAGTCTGAGAAATATGAGTGACAAAATTTGGTGGAAATAAATGAATGATAATCCAAGCAAGAAAACGAGGACACTCGGTAGAGTGCGTGCATACCTCCGCCACGTAATGCCTGATCTCCGAGAACATATCGGGCCCAATACATTTTTGAGATATCTTGCTATATATCGTTTTTGGCCTTATCTCTCAATGGTGAAGAATCACTTCACAAATTAGATAATTATCGTATCCGGATCCAGATTCGGATCTCCACCAAATTCGAATAAATCTGTCCGTGCCACACACCGAACGTGTCCACCAAGTTTCGTCCGAATCCGTTCCACAACTTTTTGAGATATCGTGCTTTCTATCATTTTTGGCCCCATCTCTCAATGGTGAAATCATTTTTTTTAATTCTAGTCGCCGGATTCGAATCTTCACCAAAATCTAATCAGTTCGGCCTTGTCACACACCCAACCTGTCCACAAAATTTCATCCGAATCCGTCTCCGTTTTGAGATATCCTGCACACAAACAGACAGACAAACAGACAGAAAGGTGTGAAAGCACAGTCTTCACCTTTGGTGGTGGAGGTAAATATGCTTCCACCTTCATCTTAAAAGCCTAATTAAGGAAATGCAATTTCAGAATACAGGATTTTGAAGATATTTTAAACCTGGAATTAATGAGGCTACACGAAAACAAAAAGACACAGTATATCTTAAAATACTCAATTGCCCAAAGTCCTTATCCAAGTTATGGAACGACCAGGAGATTGTCATTGCGAAAGCACAATGCTCCTGCAGGGGTGTTCGATGTGATCAAATCAGGAGTTTTGGAAGGAGCCAATTTATTTTTTAACTTTGAAGGTTATCAACAAAAATTGACAATCTGTACACTCTTTACAAGGAGCCAGTGAAGTTTCTTGAGGACTGAAGGTGGTGATAAAATTTATGAGCCTGACTGCCATCTTGTGATTACGTTGGGTTGGAGAAGGGCAGGTAAGCCTGCTCGTCGTGAGTTTCAGTAATCCAGCCCAGGTATGACTTCTTGAGACCAAGAAACAAAGCTTATCCGTTGTCCTCTTTTTAAGCACCAACGGATTTGAGCAATATTGCACTAAAAGAAAATACTGTAGATGTAGTGATTTTAATCATGTTTAGAACATAAGAAAGCGCCGGGTCCATAGTGACACCAAAATTTCAATCTGTGGAAGCTCAGCATCAGGTGATGATCCTAAAATTGCACTATCTAGAGTTTATTATCTTTAAAAACAGATGAAGAGCAACTGATCAGCATGTCAGTGTAAGCAGCAATGAGTTTGAGAACATAACATTCATGGACATCCACGTTTGATTTGAAGAGAGACAGGAAGTCAGAAATGCAGAAGAGAGCTTGTCATCAGGTCGAATGGAGAAATCGATCTGCGAATTGAAAGCTTACATTCAAATTTGCTGATAATGAACTTCGAATGCTGAGAAAGAGTTACAACAAAAACTTCTGCTTCAATGCCCTCATTGGTCTCCTCTTACATGAGTCTCGAAACCTGTACATTGAAAAACAGGAGTGGACCAAGAGGAGATTCCGTGGGAGCACTGGCATTCAGGTGAAATGGGTCTGATGAATAGTCTGCACTCAGTCTGTTTAAACATCATTCGAAGGGGAATTATTTGTTCCATCATGGGGGTTAAAGGCCCAGATAGAGTAATGCTCCAACATGTGGGAATTGGCAATCAGAAGGAAGGTCAAGTGTCGAGGAGATTAAAACTTCACAAACCACACTGGCGGCATTTTCTGTGTCGTTGCTCCAAAGCTCTGCTGCAAATTGTGAAATGATTTAAGAAGAGCCACTCCTTTCACATCTTTAGACACATATGGCTGCCAAGGTAATTTTCCATTGGCTAGGGGGTACAATCCTGAACTGGTCGCCACTCAGATGTTGCGGGGTACTCGAATGACTCATTCTTCCCAGTAAGCCAGTACTCCTTTTGCTGACCTGGGAAGGATGACAGGCTGAGTCAACCCATCTGGTTTTGTTTAATCGCATAACAGAGTCTCAAACTCAGGACCCTAAAATCCTCATCCAGTCTCTCTTAACCGTTAAGCCAACTCCAGGCTCGACTGCAACAAACAACGAAATATATTCCAGCATGCTTCGAACATCACCATCCTCCAACCCTGATCACGATGTTCCTCTTGCACTACCCTTGACACATATTTCCGGAAATATCTCGGAGCCGAAGGTTTTGCTAAACCCTGGGGAATGTAAATTGACAGCAGTGCTGATTGTTGCTATTTAAGGAAACCCTTTGAGGATTACTCGTCTGAGAGCTAGGGCACGTTTAATTGCACATCCGAGGCCAAAAGGTTTGAGAGAGTGATTTCTGAATCAGAATTCTATTCTGAATCGAAAAAAAATCCATTTCTCGATTGGCACAACTTCTCTATTTTGAATGAAAAATGACAAAAAAAATTAATTATATTTACATCTCATGTGTAAAAAAGAAGACATTTTTTAAAATTTGCACATTCATTAAACATGTAGCAGCTGCTCACACATGTGGGATACCAAAATATAGGTATTCACAGGGTGGACACATACACTGAAAGGTAATGTACGTATGTCTTCACGTTACCATGGGTACAGGTGATGATGTTTCTCCAAAATGGAGAAAAAGTGCTGTAATACATATTTATTGTGATTCACCTTATACATATTGTATTATGATCATTAAGCCACTTTTATCTCTCCAGCAAGTTGGCAGTAGCCTTCTTATATTCATGCATGCCAACAGTTGTCATGGGCATGGGATTGCTATGGAGATATTCACAATGATGTTCTCATTACCCATCGTTTTGTTAAAACAGTGAAATTACCACTCGGTCATTGCCAAGGTTACTGTAAGTGAGGTGCAAGTACATAAATAATCCCACTGACCATAAGAAATCACTCATATGCACCGTGACAGAACATAATTATGACAATGAGCCGGTTGCCGTGGAAACCTTCTAGTTTTAATGATCATTTTACTAGTCAAGTGTCACATATTAGTCAAAGTCTATCTCACTCCGTATGATTGTCAAAGGCAGAGGAGTACTCGATCTCATTATCATCTTCATTGGCTGCTGCACCTGTCCTGGTCAATGTGTTAGCATACATTACTGGGTTTGTGGGGACAAGATGTCAACCTACATGTGGTGACCTTGTTTAATTAAAAGTGCTGGTGTCATACTCCTAACAATTGAAGAAAAGTCTAATTGGCAACCGGATGGCAGGTATCCGGCCTCCCAGTAAAAACGGCAACGGAATTAACTGGAATTGTCTCCAATTGACCGACCTAATATGAGAGTGACTTTTCTTGACCACTCATCCTTTCCTTTCTGAAATCCAAGTATGTGGAACCTGGTTTTACCGCATAAATTATTCTACCTGAATGATGCCGGATTTGCTTTAAACTACAATTCCCATTCCACATCCAAAGTTAAAGCTTGTTAAAATTAACTTTGACAACAAGTATTAATTTTATCATTGCACAAGCCTGGAGTTCGCTCCAATAAAATTATTAACCACAAAAATAATAAAACTCATTTACCCAATATATAATGAAATAACAATGAAGAGCTCCATCATGCTCCGCTGTGCAAGGTCCTTCTTTGGCACACCTGAGCTCGTTACCACTTACAAGGCTTTCATCCACAGCTTGATGGAGTACTGCTCTCCCCACTGGGCTGGTGCTCCTGCGTCAGACCAAGCTCGGCTTCATGCTGTGGAAACCAAGGAATTTAGGATCATCGGTATCTCCCGCGATGAGGCTGAGTCTTTGGGTCTCTCACTCTCTCACCGCAGGCAGGTCGGTGATCTTTCTTGCTTGCGCTGTCAGTCTTGCCCCCCCCCTCCCCGTTCTGTCTGGAATCTACCCCCCCCTCTTCCCCATATTTCTGCAAGGCGCTCAAGGTCTGCCAGCAACCCCCTTCTGGTGAAACTACCAAAATCAAGAATTACTACTCACCTTCACTCTTTCATTCCTCTTTTCCCCCACCTCTGGAACAAACTCCCACAATGTTTTCAATTCCACTTTTCCCTCCAGGTCTTCAAAACTGCTGTTCACCACCGTCTCATGTCTTCCCCCATCCAAAACCATGATCTTTTCTATCCCATGAATCCACCCCAGACCAACCTCCTTCAAATTCCCTGTTTCCTTTCTGAAAGTCCCTGTAATGTCCATCTTGTTTACCCCATGTACCCCACCCCATCTCTTTCTCTTCCACAGATCTGATGTCCCTGTTTCCTCCTGTTGTGCTTCCCTCTCTCGCCCCCTCTTGTCTCCTGCTCCCTTTGTTATATCTTCTGTGTGTTGGCTCTTATAATAGTCTCGACTAAGTACACAAAAAAATGAGTACTGAGTGTTCCTATAAGTTTCTGCATAGAGAAATATGTTCACTGAAAGACAAAATACACAAAGAAGACACACAAACAATGATGTTGGGAACTCCATTAAGTTGATAATTATTTCTCACTTCAATCAAAATTATAGCCTGTTCAGGTGTTTTTCTGAACATCATAAAGCTGGGCATGTTTAATGTAAGTGGTTTGACTGGTCGTCTTGGTGTCTCGCATGTGGAGCTAGGCATCATTGTGTGTCAATGTGTGTGCCGTCCCATGGAAGGACGTTAAACCAGGCATCCCATCTGGCAGCATTAGTTGGTGGACGTTAAATATCCCACTGTGTCTTTCATGATTAGTCGGCGAGCTCGAGCTGGCACCCTGAAGAAGTCCCAAATTCCTTTACACTCAGTCGAGTATCCAATGTGTCGGAGTAGTGACCCATCCAGGATTGTAACCCTATTCAAGAAACTGCTTCAGAAGCACCGGCTCTGTACAGAGCCTGGTACATGATCTATTGGTGGACGGAGGTTATGTTTTAACCCCTGTCTGTCTGTGAGCAGGGTATCTCAAAAGGTTATGGACCGATTCAGACTAAACTTTGTGGTCAGGATGGGTGTGTGACAAGGACGAATTGATGAGAATTTGGTGAAGATTTGGATGCGATCAATTTTAATTTCTAAAGTGATCTTCGCCATTAAGAAATGGGTCCAAAAACTATACAAAAAAAAATGTGCCCAAGCATGATGTTACAAAATGTTGTGGATGGATTATGACAAAACGAGGTGAATGGGTTTGGTAAACAAGCCGATTCGATTTTGGTTAAGGTCCAGAACCAGAACCGGCCTATCAGTGAGCGACACAATGTGAACTTTTCAGCCTGGTGGAGGTAGGCTCTCCACCAACTGCTGTTCCAGTTGATTGGTGTGACATGGATAATGGCTTCCGTGGCTAATCATATAGGTGATCTCATTCTTGGCCACAGCCCAAAGGGTACCTACGTACGTATTCTGTTCCATCACCCTCGATCCCGCAAAACACCACTTTTGAGCCCCAAAATCGTCCATGTTGTCATCCCAGAATCAGAGGCACACAATTCTGACTCATTATCTCATTTGACTGCATCATGCATTTCTCGCTTTGCTACCCTTTTTGAACCCCACTGTGCTTTCCAACCCATTCCTCTACGACATGGCTCTCCGTTTTGCTACTCTCCACGAAACTACGGCTCTGCTTTCTCTGCAGACAGCTACATGGGGTCCTCTTTGATGGAAAAAAACCAAACACCCAATCAGAAGTTTCCATGTGGCTAGAACGTTCGAGATCATCATATAACTTCCAACCACCCCCATTGGCTATCTTGTACCTGAAGAAATTGTAATAGCCCATGGTGGGGACAGCGCACCAGCACGTCTCACTCTTAACGATGCAACCACTTTACTCCGCATTGCGAAACAAATATTTTCCCATCTGCTTCAGACGATGAATAACACCTCGGATATTAAAGTCTGTAATTGTTTTCATTAATATGTATTATTACTAATACAGAGGAACAGCAGCTGGCAAAGCAGCTGCTTGCAACAATGAACGCAATTCCCCCGCATTTCAAATATAATTATCTTTTTTAGTTTCTGCATCATAAAATCCACACAAAAGACAAAATAAACAATGGCAAGGTACACAATGACATCTCAAACAGCAACCATATTAAGGACATATTTTAAATAATACATACACGTCTACATATTACGAACAAAATCAATGTCACGACACTAACCCTACTCGATCTTTACAACTCACATGAACATTTTTCATTCACAATATTGTAAACGTCATCATTTCCTTTTCCTATCTGTATTAACTCTTCCAATGGCCAGTTGTTAGTCATGCAGGAAATGTAGGCCATTGATGCTAAGATCAGAGTGACAGGAGGGCCAAGAGGTAGGCACATTCACCTCTTAGCTATCAGGCTATCTAGCCTGGGTTCGAATCCTGACCCAGCTGTAAACTGCCATCCTGGCGTTTCACAGGCAGGGTGATTCATCAATGTGTGTGCTGTTCCTCTGATAGATGTGAAACAGGAACCCTGTCTGCCAGCATTTGTTGGTGGACTTTAACGGTCCCACGATGAGTCGATGAGCCATCACCAGCACCCTGAACAAATTGCAAATTTCTTCTCCAACCAGCAGAGGTAGTGAGTCTGAGTTTGACCAAATTAAGTTTGTTATTATTTGTGAGTTTTGGGGGTAGTTGAGTGGGGATCATCAGTAAAGTTCTTGCATTTTGAATTGTCAAATGTGGGTTTAACTTCTGATCTGAGTATAAACTGTCTCCCTGATGCTTCGTAGCCAGAGCATTTCATCATTGAGTGTACGTGATCCTTCAGAGGGATGTCAAACTGGGTGAACACAACTATTAAGCATTCGCTGGTGGCGATTCAAACTTCGAAATTCCTTCCATAAACGACAACACCTTACGATGGAGTGGTGATCTGTCCAGGGTTAGTTCCATCCAGCAAAGTTTACCACTCGGTTTCCTCATGCTCTGTATACCCGTGATAGCTTGACTTCACCGAGTTGTTACTTCTCACCGGATCAGTCTTGCTTGGTATTTTTGTTTCGAATGGAACGTCATTGCAAGGCGACAAGTCTTGCGATTTCATCTGGTGGGGTAAACTAGATAACATGTATTTTTTTGTTTTTTTTTGACATTTGCAATCTTCTTTCTGAGGTTGTTCGTGGATAACAAGTTAACTGACAATGTTTTCACCCATTTCTGTTTAAACTAGTAGCACGACTGATCAACACCAGGTTTTGAAGGTCCCCAAATTTGCTCATATCGGTTTAGTTTAGCCACATCATTTAATAAACTACCCCGATACCCGGAAAGGCAAAGCACGATCCGAAAAATCTCGAAAATCAACTTCTGTTATTTACTGAAAATGGAAATCATAACTTAAATTGACTCGTTCTCGAAATAAATGTTTTGATACAATAGAACATTGTTAATTATTATTTCTGACTCCAATGTACAAAATAAAATAATTGTTTGTCTAATGCCCTAGTTACATCTTCATATAAAAGTAGAAGTTGGCATGTCGATATGATTTAGAACAGGGTATGTCTTTGTGCGGCGCTGGGATCTGGCAACGGCTCAGGGGATAGCCAGAGGAAGGGCCATTTATAAACGTAGCCCAGCTGGAACGCCCTTGCCAGGGGTGCTTGTGAGGACAGCTTCTTTCCCAATTCAGAGCCGACTGCATCGAGCTGGCAGGCAGAGCACTTGTCCAAGCCTAGTGGGAAATTAGGTGCAGATGCTGGGTTGGCAGACTTAGACAAGCCAGAGTTTCCGGGCTTGCTCTTATAGACAAAAGGTTTCCTTGAGTACACAGTAACGGGTTTCTTTTTATTGATGTTGCTTCTGACTAATTCCATTAACTTTCTTCCCGTTTTCAAAGACTTCTGTTTGTGATCAAATTGGGGAGAAAAACTGACTTGTGCTGAAATGCAAGACTAGTATTCATCCAAAAGAAACCCTTTTGGGATCAGGAAGTGCCACACATATATCCTTTGCCCCAGATCCTGAGCAGAAAGTGGGTGTGTAAGACAAAAACAGAACCTAAAGGATGTGAAAGTCTCTTTCATTGAATTGTTCAAAATCTGGCGCACCGTTCGTCAAGTACCTAACGGGTGTCTGCCATGGTTCTACACCACCCCCTTCCCTCGAATCAAGATTGTGTCACTTTCCCTCTTAACCCCAAGTACCATTAAGGACTTCCTGGCTTTAACAACTGAAGGTTTGTCCTTCATTAAAGACTGCTCCCAACCCAAAGTAAACATAATTCCTGGTTCACAATCTTTTCTGCGCTTGTGTCCATTTGGATGGATACGGTGCAAGATGTCCCTATAAGAGATCTCCACAAGGCATTACCATTGAACACCGTTCAAAAAGGAAATTGTGTAATGACCACATGGATTTACTCAGGTTATTACACCATTGCTGGATAGTGCTTTCTTCCTTCATGGCTACATCAGCAGGATTAACAATTAATATGAATATTAGGAGAGGGTTGGTGGTGATATAGCACCTTGACTTGTAGCCAAAGGACACCATGAATTCAAAGGGAATGAAAACACACAAAAAAAAACTTCACTGGCAGAGATTGAAAGAAGTAAATGTAGAAAAGAAAGAAAAAAAAAGTACACAGAGAATAAATTAGGAAGCGAGCGAAGACAGCAAATGAAACGAATAAAAATGAAGGGAAAATAAAGACACACAAAGACAAATGTGTTTTCCAAGCTGCCCGGCATATCAATAGCATAGAGTATTAACCGCTCACAAGGAAGTAGAATTCGACAAATGAATGAGCCATCTGGTAAGATATTTCCACAAGACTTTAACAATCTAGTGCCGGGAAGTTCAATGCCTTCAAGGATGCACCAGCCAGAAACCTGTCGCATGAAAAAGGTAAAAAGTTTCAAGGTGAAACGAAGACGTCGAGGTTCCCAAAAAGGGAAGATCGGGTCGAGCGCAGTTTATCACAAAGCGAAGGTCAAGCTGAGCCAAAACAGAAGGTCAGGCCAAGCCCGATTTCAAAAGACTTACCATGCTTCTCTGGTACCTGCCAATGTAGACCCAGAATTGAGCCTTTGTTGGATGCTGATATATAACCTGCTGAAGCACATGTGAAGGCTTGTGATGACTGTGTGTCAGATTATGGCCATCTTGAAGCGTTGGACAACACAAAACACCGCTTTTTTTTTCTTCCAACTGAAAGGTTTGTAACGGTTCCGCTCCCAAGGCTTCACGGAGCACTCATTAAGGGGTGTTGTGTGGTTGATGTGTGTTTTTAACCAAGTCCATGCCCCCTCCCCTGAGGGTAAGAAGAAGAAAAATAAAAAAAATAATAATAAAATTAGATTAAATAAAAAAGAAATAAATAATAAAAAATACAAAAACTTTAAATAAATCGATTTTTAAATTTTTTTTTGCATTTTCTTCTTTATATCTTGTGGCCTTAAATTAGTATGGTGTTTGCGCAGGCATGATGAGTTGAATGGCCTCCACCTGTGTCTGTTTTCCTTGTATACTTCCAGGATCACGCGTTTCATCACGCGATCAGGCTGGTGTGCATTTTTGGAAGCAAACTCATGTCTGAGCAATCAACTGAAATTGCGCAGTGATTTTCAGGGCAATGAAAAATGAACGGGCTGGCAGGTCAGAAGATAATGACTTGGGAGTGTTGATTATTTTATAGGGGTGGAACAGAGGTATACCACAAGTCTGTCAGTTGGTGAGGACCCTAATGATCTACAGATAATAAAAGACATCAATAATAATCACCAATAGCAGAATCGAGCGATGAATTAGAGAGAGACGGATGAATGAGGGATGTGGTGAAGATGTGGACAAGATGGATGCAGAAGCAAATTCTCATGAAGGAAAAACTGGGAAGTTGGAAGGAGGAGGGCTTGGTGGTGGTGGTGGTTGATGGGTAGAAAAGATCATGGTTTTGAATTGTGGATGATCTGAGATGATGGTGAACAGCTGTCTTGAAGACCTGGAGGAAAGGATGAGATTGAAGAGCATGTGGAAGTTGGTTCCACTGGTGGGGGAGAAAAAAGAGGAACGAACGAGTGGAGGTGAGGAATCATTGTGGCATCAGTTATATAAGTATTATTTGTCGTCATTCGTTTAGTACATGATAACTCAACAATCCAAGTACAGTACCGTCATTACAATGATGTATGCACTTTGGATCGAGGCGAGGAAATTTGAATCTGATTTAAAACCTTGAGAATGCCCATCTGTATTGAGGTCCGTGTGCGGCGTGCGTGGTTGTAGGTTTGCAGCCCAATGGGAACTTTGGCCAATTGAATTAATTTCAAAGAAGCTTGTTTTGTTTTTATTATAAATGTGGCAAGTCAAACCCTTCTGTGAGGTCCTGTCCACATGTTTCTTGTAAACTTCTGGATAGTAGGCAATATTTTTAAAGCCATTCATTGAATAATTTTAACTACCTGCCTGCAAACACATTGCAACCGGGGTTTTCAAAAAGCTCTTTCTTCTCAAACATTTCAGAAAGTCTGTGCTTGTGCACAACTGAACGAACCAAAAAGCGACCAGTCTTTCATTATTTATAACCCCAAACTAAAAGTGGCATTTTTGCAGTTTGCACTTTTGATTAAACACAGCATACTGATGACTATTTTATAATTGGGTGATCATTATTCCATGCTATCATTATGACAGCTCCAACAGGGTTGCACAGAGGCAGCACACTTGCCTTTGAGCTGTCTCCTCTGAGTTTGATTCCTGGTGTGACTATAAACTGTTAGATTGGTTCTTCACCAGCAGGGTACTGCAATATTGAGCACGGCATGCATCAGATGGACGTGAAGCTCAGAAACGTCGGCTGACATTAGCTTGTGGACATTAAATATCCCAATGCCTTTCGATGAAGAGTTTGTGAGTTCCCACCAGCACTTCAACAAATTACTGCCCAAACCTAAAGGATACGCTGACTGCATCAGCGTTACACTTCAATGGTAATACAATCAGCAGGACTAATTGGTATTTGAATTGTATTCCAGGAAGCACAACATCTCTGACATGACAAAACTAGTGGTCAAGGGAATCACCGGTGATGGGATGTCACTGTCAGATATCGCCACACAAATTGGCTGCTCGCAATCGACAATATCTCGCATCTATATCTCTTCAAGGTGTTTTGGGAAGGAGGCAATTAAGATTTTTACAGGTATCTGTACAAAGATCTCGAGCAGGATTGTATGTACTAAAAGGTGAAAAAAGTCAGTCCACGTACCATTGGCGAAGAAAGGGTATGCAAGAGAATGTTCAAACAACTGAACCATTGCCTTGATGTCACATGCTAGCAAGACGTTACTAAAGATCATTCAACACAGAATAGAGGACTTCATGATGTGAGAAATGCCCGTTGAGCAAGTAGGTCAGAGAAGAGGAACTAGAGATCACATCACAAATCCGAGGTGGATAGTGGAAAAAGCAACGGAATACCGAAGGAAGGTGTCATCTCTATTTCATTCATGACTAGCAAAAGTATTGGTCCCCAGTGATGGGGAGAGTTTATGTTAATTTATTAATTTAAATTATTTCATGGACTTAAAAAAGGTTAATTGTGTTGCACTCCAGGTTTCCCTCAGAGCCAAAGTTCTGAGCTACTTCTACCACAAACCGTGAAATGGGGAGGTTGGATTTGTGTTCGTGAAATAAAGTTTGGCATAAATGTTATTCATGCCTGTTCTCTCGTCATTTCAAAAGTGAATGTTGAGCTTTGCCTGCATGCTGAGTGTGGGAAGAAGCTGTCGTAAACGGGAGACAGACAAATACAAGCACAGACACCACAGTTATATATATATATATATATATAATATATATATATATATATATATATATATATATATATATATATATATATTGATAATTGATGTTTAAACACAAATGTGGTCATCATTGGTGAGATATTTATCAGTATGCCTGATGCCGGATCGGCAGCTCCGTTTGATATTGTTGCGGATTCGCGCCCGCCGGCGTGCTGACGGCCACGTAACTCGAATCGCGGCACGTCGCCCACCGGACGGACAATCCAGTCGTGACCCTCTCGGACTAACGCCGGGAACCAGTCACGGGTGGACCTTTCGGTCTCACCGCGATCGAGCCAATCAGCCCCCGCGTGGGATAGGGTTGCTCGCCAAATTCGACCTACCTAAGTACCCACGCGGAGGGTAGACCGGGCGATCGCACCTCGCCGCAGGTCGACTTCGGACACGGGCCACTTAAGCGACCCGTTCCGTACTATCGGGATAACCGAGCGGTGTTATTCGTCGACCTCGACGGTTCGATTAATTATCGGGCGTATTCAGCCCACTACCAACCCTTTACGTGAAGCAAGATGAGGATTCAATGAAGGAAATGACGAAGCGAAGCGGGAAACAGTTCAACACAAAGCACATTTATTCGCGACGAACGGAAAGCACACATATTCAATTCCACCAAAAGCACACAGAAAAGGAAAAGAAACACAATGCAATTTTACACAAAAAGCAAATGCGACAATGCAGATCTAATACCGATTACACGAGCACACGGCAACAGTTATACAATTTTACTTCACAGACGGCGCCGACAACACATACCCAAAACCAAGGAAAGAATACCCTCAAGGATGAGGCGGGCCTGAGGCCGAGACCGGGTCGGGCCTACCCGTCTGGTGATGAGACGCGGAGCGGCGATGGTGCCTCAACTCCGCGGGCCTCGCGGGCAGTGTCTGGTAGGGGGTGGGAAAGGGGCCCCCTTGGTCGCACTATCTCAGCGCGGGGGGAAACAGGAGGGGGTTGCTGATGCTCGGGGTATAGAGGATTTTTATTGTCCCGCGACGAGCGTCTCCACCTCGGCCAGGTCGCGCTGTCGGCCTCCCTGGGGTGCAGCTCCCTGCACGACGCGAGCACCCCCTCGTCTGCCCTCGCCGCCTCTCCACAGCTCCGTCCCCTCCGTTCCGACTCCAACGCACACGACGACCAGCTCCTTCTTGCCAACTCCACCGCCCGCGAAGTCTTGACTCTCTGTTCCCTCTCGACTCTCCTACTCTCTGGACTGACGAGCACGGTCGCTTTTATCAGCCCCGTAGCTTCGCCCTCTCATCTTTGACCCCCTCCCTTCGACCTTTCACCTCGCTCCCCATTGGCCCGAGAAAAAGTGGGCGTGAATGCTTTTTGATCCATAAATTTGCATATATCGATCGCCCTCCAACGCCCTGGAGGCGGGGCCAAATCGCCCCTCGCTCACCGATTGGACGGCAAAAAGTGGGCGTGTGTCGTTTTTGATCCGTTTTTGAAGCACAAAATCCGTGATTTTGTACACGCTGTTCGGCGCGCGCCCTGCACGAGTCCAACACCGGTACCCACAGGCGGCGCAAGAACGGTGGCGATGCGACGGTTGCGAGGTGTGACATGAAGGTCGTGGCGGTTGTGGTGAAGCGGCGTTGTGGTTGGTGGTTGATGTTGTGACTGGTGGTGGTAACAATGGCGGTTGGTCCAAAATAAAGATAGTAAAAGAAAAACGGCTATCCTGAAGAGTCGCAGCACGCATAAATGACATGTATTCCCACTAGACAACGGGTTTGGGCCTAACTACACATGTACTTACCGAGATATCTCACCTAAGGGACCTGAATGGTGGTTTGCGAATTTGGTAACCACAACAATATTTAACTGGTGTTGACCATGTAATCTTTGTCTGTTTCACAGAGTCACCAGGCCAAGGCCTCTGGGTTGGAGGTGACGCTTTCGTGTAGGACTATGTCCAATGGGGATTGGGGATGCTCTTCACACTTCACATGTTTCGATTTACCTGCCGATCACATCACGTGCCTTCTGGTTGAATGGTTTGCATTAGCGGGAACAATTGTTTGGGTGGCAAACGGATGGTTGCTCTTTGCGAATTGTGTGGGTGGTTTTGCAACATGAGACATATTCCATGGCGATACTCACCATGACAGTCAGGATGTGCGTCTGATGTGTAAATGATAAATGTGGTCATCATTGGTTATATATTTATTGGTATGCCATCTTGATGAGGGCAAACAAGCCCGAAATCTGGCAAGGCAGCTCCGTTTGATGTTCAACTAATGTTGACCACGTAATCTTTGTCTGTTTGGCAGAGTCGCCGGGCTAAGGCCTCTGGGTTGGAGGTGACGCTTTTTTTGTAGGACTATGTCCAATAGGGATCAGGGGAGTGCTCGTCACACTCCAAATGTTTCCATATCTCTACATATATACATTTGAGCAAAGCCTTCCATTTTGTTGATCATTAATTGAAGTAGATTATGCTTAGAGAAATAGGTATGTCATAGCATCTGATATGTCTGATAAGAAGCTACAGTGAAAACAGAGTATGGAAATACAGAATGGTTTGGAGTTGTAAAAGGAGTTAGACAGGAATGCATCCTCTCCCATTACTTGTTCAATCTGTATAATGAGTACATAATGAGGAACTGTAACTTGGATGATATCAAGGCTGGAGTCAGGATTGGAGGAAGATGTATCACCAACCAAAGGTATGCTGATGATATCACTCTGTTAGCAGGCTGTAAAGAGGATTTGATGAAACCAATACAGACAGTAACGAAGGAAAGTGAAAAAGCTGATCTATATTTAAACCTAAAACAGACTAACATTGTGTCAACTGAGAAGATCGACATGTTCAGATTGGGACACGATCACATGGAAATAATGGAAAGTTTCAACTTCATGGATTCTAATATTGACGTGAGTGGAGAATGCGGAGGAGAAATGAAAAGACGACTAACGTTGTGGAGAACAGCAATGTCAGGATTGACAAATATCTAGAAAGTCAATGATGTGACAAAACAAACCAAGAGAAGGCTGGTGGATGCTTGAATGTTTCCAATTGTAATGTATGCATGTGATTCATGGACAGTGAAGAATAAAGAAAGGAATAAGATTGACAGTTTTGAAATGTGGTTTTGGAGATGAATATTAGAAATTTCATGGACTGTAACAACAACAACAAACAAATCAGTGTTGGAAGAAATTAGAGCACCATGTACATTAGAATCGCTGATGATAAAACAGAAACTGTCAAACTTTGGATGCATCATACACACCAAAAATGAATGTCTGGAGAAATCATCCATGCCGGATAAGGTTGAGCGAATTAGAAGAAGAGACAGACCTTGTTTGTGCTGGATGGATTAGGTAAAGGCTTCAATCAAGCTGTCTTTGCCAGAGCTTTGGGCAGCAATGCAGGATAGGGATGTTTGGAGAAATCTGGTCATGAATGTCACCAGACGTCAACAAGAGATAACCGTCTCATTTTACCACAATGAAGAGGTTTACTGGAAGTTCTCTCCCTACCTCTAACATTCTAATGATTCGCAGTCACAAAAGTCATCGTAGGGGGAGGGGGGGATTGAATTATTGTGTAGAAGGTTCCGGTGAGCGAGCACAAGGGAATGGTTGCACGTCCATGGCCTCGTTGCACGATCTTTTTTGAAATATTTTTTTTGTTATTGCGAAAAGAGGTTCTCTCAGGATAATATTTTTGTGATTAAAAGAAATCCCAAAGCTGTTCCACTCGAGTTGCACTGGGATTTAATCGAATTGGCGAACATTGATGCCAATTTGGGAGCTTGGTGGAGTTTGCACCAAACCCGGGGACATGCGAGCTTAATCACCCGAAGCCAAAGCTGTGCGTAGGAATGACTGAGACAAATCCAAGGTGAATATTTCCCACAGGTTGGATTTCTGCCTTGTCGAGACTCAAGGACTACTATACAGCCAGCCAGGGATTAAGCCATCGGGAACGAGAAGGTTTCTCCATTTCACAGGAGCAACCATGAGTCGGGTCTCCCTGCTGCTTTATGTCACCCTGACCTAAGCATGCTGCGTTGCAGCCCCACTAAATTTAAATTTGATCTTCAGAAAGAGTTAAAAACGGAAAAGAGCTCCTAATTCCATCCATTATGTTTGCTCATCTGTGCCTTTTGTGCTTTAATTCCCAGCATAGAGTTTTACAGTGAAGGTGAGTTATTTTTAGGATTATTTATGACATTGGAGTGAAGTTACTAAACGGTCCATGCTCTGAAAGTTGTAGATATACTGCTGCCTGTGGATGTTCTGATCATGTCCATGAAGTGATTTTGAATATTATGGAAAAATTAATCAACAATGGCAATATGGGATTATGTGAAATGATATGAAGGCAAAGCGGACAGCACGTGCTGGGAAGGTAAGTTACCAGTTATACATTCAGAATGTACCACCAGGCTGGAAAAAAAAGCAACACTGTTTCATTCCAGGCTGTCATAATCAAATGGAAGACCAAATACTGCATCGGAGTCATGAGGAGGAACCTGGATAGGATTTGGGTTTTAGCCGCTACTCCACAACCCTCACACCCACCCAGACGCAGCCAAGTGAACCTTACTCTACAAGAATTCACTTCTCCTTAAAGAGATGGATAAATAAAAAAGCAAGAATTAGAATGAATAGAGAGAAATGTGAAAGAAACAAAGAACAAAGATGTCGGGAAGAACCCGGACAGATAGATTTCAGCAGTTACTCCGCAGGCTCAATCACAGCAACAGGTGCAAGCTCGCGGAGGTCTTTCATTCCACAGCAGGGCAGAAACCATAAAGGGCTTTCATTCCGAGTTCTCCCAAAGATGAGAGTTTGAGTCAGTTATGGGTCCAGATTATCTCAAGGAAAGATTTTATTTCTGGCGATTACGACAATGTTTGTGATGACAACTTCGAGGCTGGAAGAAAAATACACACGATTCGAGACTCAACAATATATCCTCTGGAACCGAGAAAGTCAGTAAACTTGAGGACTGATTCAGTTCGATTGAAAGTAATAAAGAACTCCAGTAATTATCATTGAAATTGCTTAGACAATTTCACTAACTCAGATATTTTAAAATCTCACGATAATGGAGCAAACGTGGATGTCACTGAAACTCCAAAATGGACATGTGGTGGAAATAGCGCCACTTTCGGTAATAGAAATCATCTTCCTTTATCTTATTATCAGCTTTGGCGCACAATCTCGGGTGGCTCCATATCTAGAATTGTTCGGAAAACATTATTCTACATGTGTACCAATTTTGGTGCTTTTATGCAAATTTGAACAATTGATCTGAAATATCAGACTATGCTGCAGGACTATGAACACTGATCACCTTTTTAGCACTTTCAAAACTCTTCCATTTAGCAGTACTTGGACAAAATATTATGGCATTTGTCGTCATCTCGACCAATCAAATTTTCCGCTCACAGACCCCGCCCATGTCCTTGTTTTTCAAGATAGTGCGGGGTAATGTGTTCTATGAACTCTTTAGTTTATGAGACTATCAAGCAGCTTCCCTGAGGGAGACGTCGTATCTGATTTGGGTGCTTCTGAACACTAATGGGAATGTCATATCTGGACCTTGTGAATACACAGGGTAAGTTTAAAATCAACTTTTTAAAAATGATGACTGACTATTAATCATGTTTGATGGGGTGGAGGATGTGTGAGAAAGTTCCCCAACTCTTTCGTTGTGCAGAGCAACAGTCATTTCTCTCAGGTACTTTTCCAAGTATTTGGGATTCTTCTCGAAGCTTTGTGAGACATTTTAGAGCAAAATCCTTATCTCGCATACATGATATACATTAACATGCCCCAATGACCGCTGTTTGTAGGGGTATCTGTGCATGTGTGGCAAGCATTCTGGGGTGATGCTTGGCATTGGCTTAATGGTTAGGGATGGCTGACTTGGGATCTTATGGTCCTGCGTTCGAGCTCCGTTGGCTGCTGAATTAACACCAGGTGGGGTTGACTCAGCCTGTCATTCTTCCAAGGTCTGAGAAATGAGCACCGGTGTACTGGTAATCGGGGCAATGCATCAGCAGCACAGCCACGTCCCTGACCAGTGATGCAACCAGCAGCCACAAGGCTGCACACAAGAGTATGTGTGTATTCTGGGGTGGATTATATTTTGAACATGAATCGAAAATGAACCTGCAGTTTCGCAGTACTTTGGCTCTGAATTCGTCTCAATCACGCATGCACAGAGAAGCGTGAGATAATTGTTTTACTCTGTCTGTCTATCAAACAAAATTGAAAATATTTCCAAAAATGAACGCTACTGTTTTTAATGACATCATAAAGGACACACACAACAGGCACAAAAAAACATAATGTAATGTATTAAATAAGGTGGTGCAAAAGATGCTGCATCAACACTGGTAAACATCTGAAATGTAGTTTTTTTTCTACGACCATTAAAATCTATATTTTATTTCATTTGAATTTTATACTTGATCACCATGAACATATATCTCCTTTTATCACTTTCAAAACCCTTCTGTTTAGCAATAATTGGACAAAATATTTTAAAATTTTCCATCATCATGACCAATCAAAGTTCCATCCATCCATTGGGACCATACTCTGTGCAGAGCATTGGTGCTGCCTGTGGAGTCTCCTTGGCAATTGGGCACAATCCTGGACGGGTCGCTACTCCGACACAGGATACCAGCAAGCTGGCACTCATTTTGCCAACCTCAGAAGGACAGGCAGAGTCAACCCCACCTGTTATTAATTCAACAGGTGAAGGGGATTTGAACTAAGGATCTTCAGCTCCCAAGCCCACCACCCTAACCATTAAGCCAACACCAGGCAGAGGGTACCATTGGTTAGGCTATCAAGTATGCTCGTGATTCGCCCTGCACCACTTCAAATGGAAAGGGACAAGTAATTGCGGTAGCTAGGAAGGGTAATATGTACCACATAAGCCCATAGGTGCAACAATCTCTGGTCAAACAGGTTGGTACCTAATGTCTCATGCAATGTAAAAATGACGATGTAAGTGTAAATGTATTGTCGAACACAGGATCCCGAGTTTGCACTCTTCCTCGTTGGCAGCTGTAACGAAACTTACCTGAGATGAAACTGCAACCCATCAGTGAACTATTGGATAAAGATTTGACCATCAATGCTGCCAAAGGGTCATCAATCCCTTATGCTGGATGGTTGACCTCAAGTTGCAACTTGGATGGCAGGGTAAAAGCATGATGGTTCCGTTCCTGGTCACTGATGTGAGAGACTTTGATGTGCCAATAGTGGGCTATAATGTCGTCAAGCATCTGCAAGATGAAGCCATTGCTTTCATAAAGGACCTTGAAAGTGTTGTACCAGCCTTGTCAAAAAAACAAAAACATGTCAATGCCTTGGTGAATCTGATAAGAACAGGGGGGAAAGATACTCTCTGTCCTGTCAAGTGTCAAGGAAGACGTCCAGTGAAAATTGAGAGGAGGATCTATGATTGTGAAATGTCAAGTGCACTCTGGAATACCAGAAGACCCTGGCACCACCATGCTTATTCCAGATTTGAATACATATTGGCCTGAGGGATTGGAAATGTGAGAAACTTTAGTACATATCCAACGGTGATCTTCCAGTCGGGTAAGCATGGTGATAGAGAATAACTTCCTCCTTGACCTGGAAATCCCTCATCATGCCACCCTTGGACACCTCCAGGAAGTGAAATCGGTGATACCCGAGACCACCCAGTCAATGTGGAGCCTCGTAACAAAGAGTGTACCGAACTTGTGGCAGGAATTGACTTGGAATGACATGGTAAATGGGAGCTGCCCGTCAGTCTGGAGGATAATAATCTTAGTGAACGACAGAAACAGCAAATCTACTCGGTGCCATGAGAGGAGTACAATGCCTTTTCACGTGATGATGACGACATTGGTTGTGTTCCAGATTTGCCAATGGACACCAATGTGATTGAATCATCAAGGTGACCATCAGGAAGTGGAAGCTTATTTAACGAACTTGAAAAGGAGGGGATGGATTATGACGTCGACCTCATCACACTCCATCCGCATTGTATGTGGTCGTGAGAAAGATGGTAGTCTTCATCTGTGTTTAAACTACAGACAGCTGAACTTCAAAACAATGCCAGGTAGACAGCCCATACCTTGGACGCAGGATGCCCTGGACACACTTGGTGGAAATCGGTGGCTTTCCTTGTTGGATCAAGGCAAAACCTATCATTGGGGCTTTGTTAAGGAAGAGAGCCAACACCTGACTCGCTTCCTAACACCCTGGGGCTTATGCCAGAAGAAATGTATTCCATTTGGACTTTTGGGAGCACCTGGAACTTTTCAGCAGTTCATGAAGAGCTGTTTGGAGGACCTGAGGGAGAAAACCTACCTTGACGGCACGTTGTTGTATAGCGGCACATTTGAGGACCACATGTTCCATCTGAGAACCGTTTTGAGACGCTTGAGTGACAAGGGAGTCAAACTCAAATCCGCTAAATGTGAGTTGTTCAGGAATGAGGTTCGCTACCTGGGACACTATAGTATGGATCCCACTGATAAACGAGCAGTGCTGTGTGGAGGTAATAACATTTCTTCACCGTTTTGTGTTTTTTTAATTCATGAACCATGCCACATCAGAAGAGGTTCTCCAAAGTATTGTTTTGAAATAATGATAATCTTGATCCACTCAATTGTTTGTTGAACTTTGAAGACAACTCAAATTATTCCTTTTTGTGCCAGAATAGTCATTCCAAACACTGGCCAGACTGTAAATTCCTGACAATTTGTCGATTTTGGAACTTTTAAGCTGTGTAATCTAACTATAATATGGAATTTATCCCAACTTCTTGCACAGAATAAGCACACTCGGTTTTTTTAGTTTATTTTCCATCGAACTTGCTGGTGAGGATGTTTCATAGCTTTGACGTCAGTTGAACTCAAAGAAAACTTGGCCTGGAACTGAACATTTTACATCACAGTTTTTACTCCGTATCACCTCGAAACAGCAATGTTAATTAAAACTTTATCATCCGCAATATAATACAGAATTCAGAACTCACCTCATAAATATATAATATATATATATATATATATATATATATATATATATATATATATATATACACATCTATATATATATATATATATATATATATATATATATATATATATGTATATATATATATATATATATATATATATATATTTAACAAAAGATAACAAAAAAATATTTGGATTTATTCATTTGCTTATACGGACTTACTTATTTTTGTATTTATTAAATTTTTTTCATTTATTTTCTCCACTAGATCGAGGCTTATCGCAGAGCAAGGTGACAGAAGGTATGGACAGGAGGGGAGCAGGGCAACTCTTGGAAAACAAGCAACGGAATGAGGAGAGAGAGAGAGAGAGAGAGAGAGAGAGAGAGAGAGAGAGAGAGAGAGAGAGAGAGAGAGAGAGAGAGAGTGAGAGAGAGAGAGTGAGAGAGAGAGTGAGAGAGAGAGAGAGAGAGAGAGAGAGAGAGAGAGAGGAGAGAGAGAGAGGAGAGAGGAGAGAGGAGAGAGGAGAGAGGAGAGAGGAGAGAGGAGAGAGGGATAGACAAGACAACCTGGAAGTAAGGCCAAAAAAAAAAAAATGTTGCATTGGCGTAACGGGTCACTGAAAAATAGGGTAGGTCGGTCGGGATCTTTTTTTTTTTTTTTTTTTTTTTTTCCTAATAAATCCCTCCCAAAATCTCCCCCGGCTCGAGTACCACCCTTTTTGTCAGCGGGTTCTGTCCGAAACACTTCCCGGTTTTTGCGATCGCGATCGCAATCAACAAGATACTTGAAAACGATAGCAAAACAACAAAAATAGCAATAATTTTTTTTTTTTTTCAAATTTTTTCGGCAAAAATTTTCGATAGCAAAAAAACAAAAAAAAAACGTAGGGTCGGCGGAATTTTTAGGGTCGGGCGGGTTACGCCAATGCAACATTTTTTTTTTTGGCCTAATCGGATTGGGATAGAAGGGTTAATAGGGGTAATTAAGATTGTGAATTAGAATGGGGCTGTTAGCCAAGATGGCGGTACACTGACTTCCTGCTTGAAGCCCTGGAGGGAAGAGTGGGTCAGATAACACAAAACAGGCACTCAAAAACAGTTCACATACAAAGGGAGTGTTTCCGGTACAATCATGTGTTTATTTACTTCCCTTGAGAGTGTTCCCACTGTTCCGATATCCACATCATTCTTACCTGAAGTTCTGGAAATATCATTCTGTACTGCAATTCCATCCACTCTTTCTCTTTCAACCGGCCATCTTATCATGTCACTTTACAATCCAACAAGTTCATATTGTACTTACATTAAATTAAATAATATACACATTGTCAGCTTCTTATACTGTTTTACGAAAGGTCCATTTGGCGATGCCATGCTTCATGCCGAGTGCAGGGCATGATGTAATTAAATATAATAGATATAAAACTGAGCGCAGCATTGAACAGCGGAAAATATAAGAATGTTGCAAGTATTTTTAAAGTCACAATGTGTGAAGATGAATTTCCCAATTTGCTCGAATATTCCAACACAACTGCGAGAGATTGTGCAAATTCAGCTGCTTGTGCGGATTGCCTGTGTTGGGGTAAGTTTGTCTGTCCCCTGTAGAGGGAGTCCCTGTTCACGGATTGTTTCCGAACTCGAGATCTTTCTTTCGGTTTAATATTGAACTGTCTGTCATGTGTAAAACTTGATACTGTATGGTTTGGAATCAAATAAAATGGGGACATGGAATTGGATGTGTCATATTTAGGGGGTTAAAGTGAAAGGGGGGGGCAATGGGGGGAGATAAAGAAAAATGTGAAAAGCCAAATAAAGGAGTAAGATGTGGGAGAAAGGGGATGATAGGAGAGGACAGAGAATAGTAGAAAAGTAAAGGTTCAGGAGTAAAAACTCACCATGGAAGATCAAATCCAAATAACGAACGATCTGATTATGATCGTCTTGATGAGAAAGAAAAGTTTCATTAACCTCCGCCATCGAAGATCGGAGGTTACTGTTTTCACCCCTTTCTGTTTGTTTGTTTGTTTGTTTGTGAACAGTATTACGGAAAAACTCTGGACAGATTTCGACGAAACTTGGTGGGGGGATTAGGTATGGTCCAAGGATCATGTCATTAGATTTTGGACCCGGTCCAAAATCCAATATGGCCGCTATGGCGGCCATTTTGAAAAAATATTTGAATTTTTTTTTTTTTTGCATTTCTACATGTTTTAAGTGATTTCCAACCCCCCCCCCCCAAAAAAAAATGCTGGAGAAAAGAACTATAACTCTGTCAGCACTGTTGACGACATATTTAATGAATAAGATATAAGGTTCACTTGAGTGACCCAGCAGTATTGGCGGCGGAGGTTTTGCACTCAACCGAGTGCTCCCCCTCTAGTTTTTTTTCATGTTGTGACATTAGTTTCACTCTACTGGGGACTGCAGAGGACTATACGCTCTCCGTCTGTCCGTTCCTCCTGTGCTTTTTCAGACTTTTTTCACCCACACCCTTCAACATATTCAACTGAAACTTGGCATGTGGCTTTATCATGATAAGTTAGAGAACAAATTTGAGTTTCAGGGTGTTTCATCATTTATTTATTTTTCACCGAGTTATGCCCTTTTTAAACTGTGAAAATATCACATTATACGTGCATCAGTGTTCAGCTGGCCCACCTCCACCCCACTGCTTTACACCCATTGGCTGGACAGCTGGCCTCACTTCACCCCAATAAAATCATGTGCTGCCGCATGCATGAAGCAGCACAGATCACCAGGCCTCAGGCCTAAGGCCTGGATGTTAGACAATGGTTCAGTGCAATAATTGGAATGATCCCAGGTATATAACCACGATGTATTATATTGTTACAAATTCGCACCCACCGGCGTGCGATCGGCCGCTTTCCACTAAGGCCAAGGCAATGAAAGTCCTAGAATACCGTTCTTATGAAATTAAAAATACATGAGGCTTTTTTTCATTATTCATTATTTCAGAAAAAGTACAAAAATCCGCCATTTCCATGCAAGAAACCCTGCTATGCAGAGGCTAAAATTATTAGCATGTGTGTCGTTGCCTAGCAACGCCTAGTACGATCCCGCCAGAAAGACTGCGCATGCGCATAACATGTTCAGACAGACGTGACTGCTCAAAACAATGGACTACAGGACAAAATCGTGCAGGTATTGGGGAAGGTATGGCATGTAGGACTACGGACGGTCTGTTGACGTGCATTCTAGAAGAACATTGAAGAAACACAACGCCAGCTCAGTGGTTCATTCGATCATGACCGACCAGCAGCAGTTCATTCATCATGATGCTGTTAAATGCGACGCACATTCGACGAGAAATCGGAGAAAACATCTTCAAATATCTCATGTAAATCTTGGTCATCCATTCAAACACAAGTAACAAACAGTGTAATCGGTCATTTATGAATCGATATGATATGTTATTTCGTTTAAAAATCCCTGTTCTTACACTAAATTCTCACCTTTTTGACTCCAATTTTTCTCGATTCGACAAGAAAATTGACACCGCCATGATGGAAAGCCGAGATGGAACGAACGTCACAGGTGCGCTGTGATTGGTCGATCACTTTGGAACTTCAAACTTCGGACATATTCGGAATTTCTCGGCTTGGCGCCAAGAAGGGGATAGACTATGGTTAACAAGAACACCCTTTTTGGTGATTTCTATGAAGAATGATGATCAACTCGAGTCAAGGGTTTATTTTTTTTGCAAATAATGAAATTTTTTGAAATAATGAAAATTATTGCGGCAGCTTTTGAAGCATGAGGGCGGTGGACGGTATTCCAGGACTTTCATTCCCTTGGCCAAAAGGAGTGAACATTAGTACTACAGTTAAAGGAGTGAACATCAGTACTACAGATAAAGGAGTGAACATCAGTACTACAATTAAAGGAGTGAACATCAGTACTACAGATAAAGGAGTGAACACCAGTACTACAGATAAAGGAGTGAACATCAGTACTACAGATAAAGGAGTGAACATCAGTACTACAGATAAATGAGTGAACATCAGTACTACAGATAAATGAGTGAACATCAGTACTTCAGATAAAGGAGTGAACACCAGCACTACAGTTAAATGAGTGAACATCAGTACTACAGATAAAGGAGTGAACATCAGTACTACAGATAAAGGAGTGAACATCAGTACTACAGTTAAAGGAGTGAACATCAGTACTACAGTTAAATGAGTGAACACCAGTACTACAGATAAATGAGTGAACATCAGTACTTCAGATAAAGGAGTGAACACCAGCACTACAGTTAAATGAGTGAACATCAGTACTACAGATAAAGGAGTGAACATCAGTACTACAGATAAAGGAGTGAACATCAGTACTACAGTTAAAGGAGTGAACATCAGTACTACAGATGAAGGAGTGAACATCAGTACTACAGATAAAGGAGTGAACATCAGTACTACAGATAAATGAGTGAACATCAGTACTTCAGATAAAGGAGTGAACACCAGCACTACAGTTAAATGAGTGAACATCAGTACTACAGATAAAGGAGTGAACATCAGTACTACAGTTAAAGGAGTGAACATCAGTACTACAGTTAAAGGAGTGAACATCAGTACTACAGATAAAGGAGTGAACATCAGTACTACAGATAAAGGAGTGAACATCAGTACAACAGATAAAGGAGTGAACATCAGTACTACAGTTAAAGGAGTGAACATCAGTACTACAGTTAAAGGAGTGAACATCAGTACTACAGATAAAGGAGTGAACATCAGTACAACAGATAAAGGAGTGAACACCAGTACTACAGTTAAAGGAGTGAACATCAGTACTACAGATAAAGGAGTGAACACCAGTACTACAGTTAAAGGAGTGAACATCAGTACTACGGTTAAATGAGTGAACACCAGTACTACAGATAAAGGAGTGAACATCAGTACTACAGATAAAGGAGTGAACATCAGTACTACAGATAAAGGAGTGAACATCAGTACTACAGTTAAAGGAGTGAACATCAGTACTACAGATAAAGGAGTGAACATCAGTACTACAGATAAAGGAGTGAACATCAGTACTACAGTTAAATGAGTGAACATCAGTACTACAGTTAAAGGAGTGAACATCAGTACAACAGATAAAGGAGTGAACATCAGTACAACAGATAAAGGAGTGAACATCAGTACTACAGATAAAGGAGTGAACATCAGTACTACAGATAAAGGAGTGAACATCAGTACTACAGTTAAAGGAGTGAACATCAGTACTACAGATAAAGGAGTGAACATCAGTACTACAGATAAAGGAGTGAACACCAGTACTACAGATAAAGGAGTGAACATCAGTACTACAGTTAAATGAGTGAACATCAGTACTACAGTTAAAGGAGTGAACGTCAGTACTACAGTTAAATGAGTGAACATCAGTACTACAGATAAAGGAGTGAACATCAGTACAACAGATAAAGGAGTGAACATCAGTACTACAGTTAAAGAAGTGAACATCAGTACTACAGTTAAATGAGTGAACATCAGTACTACAGTTAAATGAGTGAACATCAGTACTACAGTTAAATGAGTGAACACCAGTACTACAGTTAAATGAGTGAACATCAGTACAACAGATAAAGGAGTGAACACCAGTACTACAGTTAAATGAGTGAACACCAGTACTACAGTTAAATGAGTGAACATCAGTACTACAGATAAAGGAGTGAACATCAGTACTACAGATAAAGGAGTGAACATCAGTACAACAGATAAAGGAGTGAACATCAGTACTACAGTTAAATGAGTGAACATCAGTACTACAGATAAAGGAGTGAACATCAGTACAACAGATAAAGGAGTGAACACCAGTACTACAGTTAAATGAGTGAACACCAGTACTACAGTTAAATGAGTGAACATCAGTACTACAGTTAAAGGAGTGAACATCAGTACTACAGTTAAAGGAGTGAACATCAGTACTACAGTTAAATGAGTGAACATCAGTACAACAGATAAAGGAGTGAACATCAGTACTACAGTTAAAGGAGTGAACATCAGTACTACAGCTAAAGGAGTGAACACCAGTACTACAGTTAAATGAGTGAACATAAGTACTACAGATAAAGGAGTGAACATCAGTACTACAGCTAAATGAGTGAACACCAGTACTACAGTTAAATGAGTGAACATCAGTACAACAGATAAAGGAGTGAACATCAGTACAACAGATAAAGGAGTGAACACCAGTACTACAGTTAAATGAGTGAACATCAGTACAACAGATAAAGGAGTGAACATCAGTACTACAGCTAAATGAGTGAACACCAGTACTACAGTTAAATGAGTGAACATCAGTACAACAGATAAAGGAGTGAACATCAGTACAACAGATAAAGGATGAAACACCAGTACTACAGTTAAATGAGTGAACATCAGTACAACAGATAAAGGAGTGAACATCAGTACTACAGCTAAATGAGTGAACACCAGTACTACAGTTAAATGAGTGAACATCAGTACAACAGATAAAGGAGTGAACATCAGTACAACAGATAAAGGAGTGAACACCAGTACTACAGTTAAATAAGTGAACATCAGTACAACAGATAAAGGAGTGAACATCAGTACAACAGATAAAGGAGTGAACACCAGTACTACAGTTAAATGAGTGAACATCAGTACAACAGATAAAGGAGTGAACACCAGTACTACAGTTAAATGAGTGAACACCAGTACTACAGTTAAATGAGTGAACATCAGTACTACAGCTAAATGAGTGAACATCAGTACTACAGATAAAGGAGTGAACATCAGTACTACAGATAAAGGAGTGAACATCAGTACTACAGTTAAAGGAGTGAACATCAGTACTACAGATAAAGGAGTGAACATCAGTACTACAGATAAAGGAGTGAACATCAGTACTACAGTTAAAGGAGTGAACACCAGTACTACAGATAAAGGAGTGAACATCAGTACTACAGATAAAGGAGTGAACACCAGTACTACAGATAAAGGAGTGAACATCAGTACTACAGATAAAGGAGTGAACACCAGTACTACAGATAAAGGAGTGAACACCAGTACTACAGATAAAGGAGTGAACATCAGTACAACAGATAAAGGAGTGAACATCAGTACTACAGTTAAAGGAGTGAACATCAGTACTACAGATAAAGGAGTGAACACCAGTACTACAGATAAAGGAGTGAACATCAGTACTACAGATAAAGGAGTGAACACCAGTACTACAGATAAAGGAGTGAACATCAGTACTACAGATAAAGGAGTGAACATCAGCACTACAGTTAAATGAGTGAACATCAGTACTACAGTTAAAGGAGTGAACACCAGTACTACAGATAAAGGAGTGAACATCAGTACTACAGATAAAGGAGTGAACATCAGTACTACAGTTAAATGAGTGAACATCAGTACTACAGTTAAATGAGTGAACATCAGTACTACAGTTAAATGAGTGAACACCAGTACAACAGATAAAGGAGTGAACACCAGTACTACAGTTAAATGAGTGAACACCAGTACTACAGTTAAATGAGTGAACATCAGTACTACAGATAAAGGAGTGAACATCAGTACTACAGATAAAGGAGTGAACATCAGTACTACAGTTAAATGAGTGAACATCAGTACAACAGATAAAGGAGTGAACACCAGTACTACAGTTAAATGAGTGAACACCAGTACTACAGTTAAATGAGTGAACATCAGTACTACAGATAAAGGAGTGAACATCAGTACTACAGATAAAGGAGTGAACATCAGTACAACAGATAAAGGAGTGAACATCAGTACTACAGTTAAATGAGTGAACACCAGTACTACAGTTAAATGAGTGAACATCAGTACTACAGTTAAAGGAGTGAACATCAGTACTACAGTTAAATGAGTGAACATCAGTACAACAGATAAAGGAGTGAACATCAGTACTACAGTTAAAGGAGTGAACATCAGTACTACAGCTAAAGGAGTGAACACCAGTACTACAGTTAAATGAGTGAACATCAGTACTACAGATAAAGGAGTGAACATCAGTACAACAGATAAAGGAGTGAACACCAGTACTACAGTTAAATGAGTGAACACCAGTACTACAGTTAAATGAGTGAACATCAGTACAACAGATAAAGGAGTGAACATCAGTACTACAGCTAAATGAGTGAACACCAGTACTACAGTTAAATGAGTGAACATCAGTACAACAGATAAAGGAGTGAACATCAGTACAACAGATAAAGGAGTGAACACCAGTACTACAGTTAAATGAGTGAACATCAGTACTACAGATAAAGGAGTGAACATCAGTACTACAGCTAAATGAGTGAACACCAGTACTACAGTTAAATGAGTGAACATCAGTACAACAGATAAAGGAGTGAACATCAGTACAACAGATAAAGGAGTGAACACCAGTACTACAGTTAAATGAGTGAACATCAGTACAACAGATAAAGGAGTGAACATCAGTACAACAGATAAAGGAGTGAACACCAGTACTACAGTTAAATGAGTGAACATCAGTACAACAGATAAAGGAGTGAACACCAGTACTACAGTTAAATGAGTGAACACCAGTACTACAGTTAAATGAGTGAACATCAGTACTACAGCTAAATGAGTGAACATCAGTACTACAGATAAAGGAGTGAACATCAGTACTACAGATAAAGGAGTGAACATCAGTACTACAGTTAAAGGAGTGAACATCAGTACTACAGATAAAGGAGTGAACATCAGTACTACAGTTAAAGGAGTGAACACCAGTACTACAGATAAAGGAGTGAACATCAGTACTACAGATAAAGGAGTGAACACCAGTACTACAGATAAAGGAGTGAACATCAGTACTACAGATAAAGGAGTGAACACCAGTACTACAGATAAAGGAGTGAACACCAGTACTACAGATAAAGGAGTGAACATCAGTACAACAGATAAAGGAGTGAACATCAGTACTACAGTTAAAGGAGTGAACATCAGTACTACAGATAAAGGAGTGAACACCAGTACTACAGATAAAGGAGTGAACATCAGTACTACAGATAAAGGAGTGAACATCAGTACTACAGATAAAGGAGTGAACACCAGTACTACAGTTAAAGGAGTGAACATCAGTACAACAGATAAAGGAGTGAACACCAGTACTACAGATAAAGGAGTGAACATCAGTACTACAGTTAAAGGAGTGAACATCAGTACTACAGATAAAGGAGTGAACACCAGTACTACAGATAAAGGAGTGAACATCAGTACTACAGATAAAGGAGTGAACATCAGCACTACAGTTAAATGAGTGAACATCAGTACTACAGTTAAAGGAGTGAACACCAGTACTACAGATAAAGGAGTGAACATCAGTACTACAGATAAAGGAGTGAACATCAGTACAACAGATAAAGGAGTGAACATCAGTACTACAATTAAAGGAGTGAACATCAGTACTACAGATAAAGGAGTGAACACCAGTACTACAGATAAAGGAGTGAACATCAGTACTACAGATAAAGGAGTGAACATCAGCACTACAGTTGAATGAGTGAACATCAGTACTTCAGATAAAGGAGTGAACATCAGTACTACAGTTAAAGGAGTGAACATCAGTACTACAGATAAAGGAGTGAACACCAGTACTACAGTTAAAGGAGTGAACATCAGTACTACGGTTAAATGAGTGAACATCAGTACTACAGATAAAGGAGTGAACATCAGTACTACAGATAAAGGAGTGAACATCAGTACTACAGATAAAGGAGTGAACATCAGTACTACAGTTAAAGGAGTGAACATCAGTACTACAGATAAAGGAGTGAACATCAGTACTACAGATAAAGGAGTGAACATCAGTACAACAGATAAAGGAGTGAACATCAGTACTACAGTTAAAGGAGTGAACACCAGTACTACAGATAAAGGAGTGAACATCAGTACAACAGATAAAGGAGTGAACATCAGTACTACAGTTAAAGGAGTGAACATCAGTACTACAGATAAAGGAGTGAACACCAGTACTGCAGTTAAAGGAGTGAACATCAGTACTACGGTTAAATGAGTGAACACCAGTACTACAGATAAAGGAGTGAACATCAGTACTACAGATAAAGGAGTGAACATCAGTACTACAGATAAAGGAGTGAACATCAGTACTACAGATAAAGGAGTGAACACCAGTACTACAGTTAAATGAGTGAACACCAGTCCTCCAGTTAAATGAGTGAACATCAGTACAACAGATAAAGGAGTGAACATCAGTACAACAGATAAAGGAGTGAACACCAGTACTACAGTTAAATGAGTGAACACCAGTACTACAGTTAAATGAGTGAACATCAGTACTACAGCTAAATGAGTGAACACCAGTACTACAGTTAAATGAGTGAACATCAGTACAACAGATAAAGGAGTGAACACCAGTACTACAGTTAAATGAGTGAACATCAGTACAACAGATAAAGGAGTGAACATCAGTACTACAGCTAAATGAGTGAACACCAGTACTACAGTTAAATGAGTGAACATCAGTACAACAGATAAAGGAGTGAACATCAGTACAACAGATAAAGGAGTGAACATCAGTACAACAGATAAATGAGTGGACACCAGTACTACAGTTAAATGAGTGAACATCAGTACAACAGATAAAGGAGTGAACATCAGTACAACAGATAAAGGAGTGAACACCAGTACTACAGTTAAATGAGTGAACATCAGTACAACAGATAAAGGAGTGAACATCAGTACAACAGATAAAGGAGTGAACACCAGTACTACAGTTAAATGAGTGAACATCAGTACAACAGATAAAGGAGTGAACACCAGTACTACAGTTAAATGAGTGAACACCAGTACTACAGTTAAATGAGTGAACATCAGTACTACAGCTGAAGGAGTGAACACCAGTACTACAGTTAAATGAGTGAACATCAGTGCTGCAGTTAAATGAGTGAACATCAGTACTACAGATATACTGTAAATTGCAACCGCGTCGCCCACCGGACGGACAATTCAGTCGTGACTTTCCGGAGCTAACGCCGGAACCCTGTCACGGGTGGGTCTTCAACCCCACCACGGCCGTGCCAATTGTCTACCCGCGCAAGATAGGGTCACTCGCCGAATTCGATATACCTAAGTACCTGCGTGGGGAGCCGACTGGGCAGCCGTACCTCGACGCAGGTCGGCTTGGGACACGAACCGCTTAAGCGGTCCGTTCCGTTCTTCAGTGATAACCGAGCGGGTATTATCACCGACCTCGCTGGATCCGATTCTATTTCAAGGGTGTTTGAAACCCCACTATTTATTCTGCGATGCAAGATGGCATTTTCAATAGGGGAAAGAGGATGCTACGAACGGGATACATTCAAACAAAGCACATTTATTTTACACGTACACATATACAGTCAATCATGCAGGCAAACAAAAGCAATCACGTGACGTATGCAAAGGAACAGCACTACGACCAAATATAGTTAATAAATGTACAGTCACTTAGGCAGTTTTTACTTGTCAGGACACGGCGCCACAAGATTCACTCAAAAGGAAGGAAAGGGCCACTCTCATAGACGAGAGTGGCAGACAGGGTCCGTGGACCTTTATAGTGCGTGAGCCTTGGTTGACCGAATGGGCTCGCGAGACTGATGCGGCTTACCCGCACCCCTGTGGTGCAACGATGGGCAGGTTGCGATGTCTGCTCCCCACGGCCACAAGGACAGCCGCGCCTAATTGCGGCCTTACAAGGCGAGGTGATCCGGGCCCCGGCCGGCAACGCGGTTTGGAGGAACGAACGGGTCTTTTCGTGCTCTGTCAGAGTTGATGCTCTATAAGAGTCGAATGCTCCAAGACCCCGTCCGTTCCTCAGCGATGCGCGAACTGCGCCGAGGTCTGATCACCTTGGACCACCTTGGCGCTGGCAAGCTCTCCCTGGCTGTGGTCTCCACGCAGCTCCTTGGCTTTCTCCGACTGACTCTCTCCAGACTTCGGGCTCCACTCGGCTCTCCGACCCCTCCAGACTGCCACTCTCCAGACCCGTCTTGACTGCCTCGAAGCTCCGTTCTGCTCGCCCTTATATAGGGCCGGGGGGACGAGATTTGGCCTTTGCATTCTGACCCTTGACCTCTGACCGGAAAACGGACGTGGTCGAGATCACCGGGCCTCTGGATCCGATTCTCCGAGACGAAGCTTCCACACAAAGCGGACGTGGTAGAAATCAACACCCTTTGACCCCCACAGGCCCCGCCCCTTTCTCTCCTGTGATCTGTTTTTCGAGGCGAAGCTTCCACACAAAGCGGATGTGGTAGAAATCACCAGACTTGCACTGCACGGCGAGAGAACCCTTGCCTCTCCCTGCAGCGATGCCGTTTGATCGGATCCCGCCGCTGCTGGCGCAAAGATGGCGTCGTTTCGGGAACGAAGGTGAGGCGATGTTTGTGGCGTGGAGATGTTGACGGTTGCTGGCGGAGTGGTGAGGATGGCGTGGTTGTTGAGAGGCAGGTGTGGTTGTGGTTGGTTCAAAATAACGACAGAAAAAGAAAAACCTACCTTAAGGGATCACAGCCCTGTGACACGAATAAATCCCATTAAACAATGGTGGGGAAATCTAACTGAACACAGACTTATCGATCTAACTGAACTACGGACCTTTATGGTGTTCTGCGAATTTCCACAGCCATAACAATATGTACACATAAGCCGTACGTATTTTTTTGCTTCATGTATGTACATAGTGTAATTTTTAATATGAAATAGGCAAAGCCTAGAAAGGAACGAAACATGGTGGGTAAGAAAGGTTCTCCTTCTTCATTTGGGTTCCAGTATCGGGGTGGGAGGGAAGGTTGTAGCAAACTAATTTTTATCTCCTATTTCTTATCCTCGTTGTCTTTATTGGTTTATAGTCCACAAAAGATAGCAGTAAATGAAAATTGTTTTTCCTTTAATTCTGCAGAATAGACCAAAACACGGATTGTGAGAGAGTTTCTTCTTCCACATTTCGGTTCGGGTATCGGCTTGAGCATGCGTTAAACACAGACGAATTATCTCCCGCGCATCCTTTGGGACCGGTCGGGGACATGTATTGCAAAGCAATTCTCACTCTGTTTGAAAGCGTTTGTGTCGTTGAAATGATTATTTAAACGACACAAATATACATCTAGAGTAGAAAGAGCAATCAGAGATTGCAGACCCTCGTCAGGACTTGTTTTGGTTGGTATAATAAATGGAAGGATGTACTTAATAAAAGGTCATTGGTTGCAAATGAAAAGTCTAAATTGTCTAGTTGTAATGGTGTAAATGTCTAAAGGTCTGAAAAAGTCGATAGTGTCTCAATGGTTTTAAAACGTCAAAGGGGTCAAAAGGGTGCATTTTAAGGTCTAAAGCCGAGGTCGGCAACCTGCGGCCCGCGGGCCAAAAGCGGCCCGCGAGCTCCTCCCGTGCGGCCCGCGGCGCCTTGTCCGGATTTCCATTAGGTGCGGCCCGCGAAACATTTTTCTGAACCGACGGCAAATTTAACATATGTGGACATATGATTCTTCCACATATATCACAGTCTCTGGACGTCACAATAAATTATTTTTGCTTCGAGTCCACTCAACTTGGTCTTAAATATTTTTTCGTTGTTGTTTCAGATGGCTGAAGGTCTTAAGGTTCAATTTACAATTACATTTATTATCATTGATTTTAGGTGTGTTTGTTATTTTTTGGGGTTGGGAGAGGGGTGCGGCCCGCGAGGTGGCCCGAACGTGGCCCAGTGGCCCGCGGCCTGGTTTAGGCTGCCGACGCCTGGTCTAAAGGGTCAAAATTATCTGAAGGGGTCGAAAGGGTATTAAAAGGTCTGAAGGTCTGAAGGCCTAAATGGTAGAAGGAAGTCTCAGGGGTCTAAAGGGTATAACAGGATCTACTAGAAGGACACACGCGGTAGAGCGCATACCTCCGCAACGCAATGCCCGATCCACGAGAACATATCGGGCCCAATACATTTTTGAAATATAATGCTATATCTCGTTTTGGTCCTATCTCTCAACGGTGAAGAATCTCTTTGAAAATAAAATAATTCTCGTATCCAGATTCGGATTCATATCTTCACCAAAATCGAATCAATTCTTCCTTGTCACACACCCAACGTGTCCACCAAGTTTCGTCCGAATCCGTTCACAACTTTTTGAGATATCATGTTATATATCGTTTTAGCCCTTCCTCTCAATGGTGTAGAATCACTTAAAAAAATTATTAGATCCGGATCGGGATCCGGATCTTCACCAAAATTGAATCAACTCTTCCTTGTCAGACACCCAACATGTCCACCAAGATTCATCCAAATCCGTCTACAACGTTTTGAGACATCGTACTGTATATAATTTTTGGCCCCATCTCTCAATGATGAAGAATAACTTAAAAAATTCTAGTAGTCGGATCCAGATCCGGATCTTCACCAAAATCTAATCAATTCATCATTGTCACACACCGAATCTCTCCAAAAATTTTCATCCGGATCCGTCTGCAACTTTTTGAGATATCCTGCACACAAACAAACAGACAGAAAGGGGTGAAAACATAATCACCTTCACCTTCGGTGGCGGAGGTGAAAAGGTATTAGGGGTGTAAGGGTCTTATGGGTCTACAAGATCTTATGGTTCCAAAGGGTCTTATGGTTCTAAAGGGTCTTAGGGGTCTGACAAGTCTTTGGGATCTGAGGGTCTTAGAGATCTGAAGGATCTTTGGGGTCTTATGGATCTGAAGGGGTGTATGGGGTCTCAAGGATCTTAGGGGTCTAAAGGGTCTTTAGGATTCTGAAGGGGTCTAAATGTATATAGGAATCTTCACCCGTTGGTTGGACAGCTGACCTGTCGTCACCCACAATTGTAACCTGAAATACTTAAACTAAAGTACCCAGAGGACCCAAAAGTACCCAGAGGACCCCACCCCATCGAGGACCCAAAAGACCCTGAGGACCAAAATGACCCCGAGAACATAAAAGACCCAAATGACCCTGAGAACCCAAATGATCGTGGGGTCCTAAATTATCCCGAGGACCCAAAAGACCCAAATACCCCAAGGACCCAAAAGACCCTGAGGACTCAAAAGACCCAAACAACTGCAAAGACCCAAAATACCTTAAAGACCCCAAAGACCCAAAATACCCTGGAGACCCGAAAGACACTTAAAGACCCAATGGACCCCAAAGACCCAAAATACCCCAAAGACCAAAAAACCCAAAGAACCTTATAGACCTAAAAGACCCCAAAGACCTTTATAGACCTTAAAGACCCAAAATACCTCAAAGACCCTTAAAGATCCCGATGACCCAAATACCCTAAAGACTCAAAGACCCCAAAGACCTAAAAGACCCAAGTTTTCCAGAAGACTCTGAAGACCCAGAACTCAAAAACTGAAATACCCCCAATACCCAAAAGACCCCAAAGACTCCGAGGAACCAAAACACCCCAATGATTCCGAGGACCCCCGAACACCCAAAAGATCCAAAGGACCTAAAAGACCTTGAGGACCCAAAAGACCCAGGGGATCCAAAAGACCACGAGGACCTAAAACACCACTCAGACCCAAAATACCTTGAGAACTCAAAATACCTAAAGTACCCAAAACAACCAATGAGACAATCTGGCACCCATGGAAATTTTGCACAATGTAAAATGTGACTTCAGCTCCCAACCCCCCCCCACACACACACACACACACACACACACACACACACACACACACACACACACACACACACACACACACACACACACACACACACACACACACACACACACACACACAATCCCAAGTCCTCAACCCCCCTCCCAACCCTGTCCTCTCTCTCTGTCCCACCTAACACCATACACAAACTCTGTGCTGCTCTCCCCCTTTTTGCTTCAAGTCCTCAACTGCCCCAAACCCCAAGTCTTCAACCATCCCCCCCCCACCCCACAACACTCTGTCCTCCCCTTGCCATTTCTTCTCATTCTTTACAACATTACACAAAGATACACAGATAACTTTGGCACATGAAAAGGGCATTCAGCCTATCATGCCTGCGTTGTTCCTGCCCCCGTTTGTTAAAGGCCCGGTCACACCTTGACGTTTTAGCCAGCGATGGCAACGTATTAAAATGTATGTAAAACGCTGGCTTACGTTGAACTTTTGATGTTTTTTTTTTAAGATTCGGACGTATTCATAGCGACTTGGTCTTATGTATAACGCATTGGTAATGGACACAGAACGTTTCGTTGTGTTATAGATAACTTATACCAACGAATGCTGAACCTGTTGTCGGCCTACACAACCGATGCCCAACGATAGTCTAACTTAGGCATAGCGCGTTGCACGCATCGCTGACGATGTTGTGACGTAGCCTATTAAAAGGCTGACGCACAACGATTCGAATCATAACTGCCGTAGAAATGGAAGTGTCAACATCGCGGTCACACCTTGGCGATCTTGCCAGCGTATGCCGACCTAAGAAAAATGTGTCTAAAACGTTGGGGCACGTCAAATACGGTATGAGTAAGTTTCGTATACGTGAGTACAACGCTAAAGTACGCTATCATACGTCGTAGTAAGTAGAGAACGTCAAGAAATTTTAAACATGTTCAAAATTTTACGACGTACTCGGCGTATGACACACGTTCCGCATGCGATGGGGATAAGTTTTACACACGTTATGTGGACGCTTACACATGTCCACAAAGGCTACTTATAAGCTACTCATAAGTCGAAACACGTCGCGGTAATGTCTTTTTTACGTGAAACTTATTTCTAACTTATGTTTGACGTGCTTTGAACCAAGTCTTTACGTAGTCCCAACACACCGACGTATGTAGACGTATTCCAATGACGTCTTCCGGTCGACAAAAAAAATAAATAAACGTGTTTCTTGCTTACAACTGCCATATAAAGACGTGTTCCCAGCGGTTTTGGGAATTGGTATATAAAAATGCTGCTCATAAAAGGGGAACCCAACAGTGTTTTCGAGTCCTTTTTGAGTCGATGTCCATGTCAGCAGTAACAGTATCAGTATTAGTATTAGTATTAGTATTAGTAGTAGTAGTAGTTTGTTCATGTTGGCAGTAGTAGGTGGGTGTGAGGGGGAGGGTGTGGGTTATGATGGATCGTCCTTGCGTTTAACGATTTAACGATTTAAATGATAAACTCAACGATTTAAATGGCTGCATCTCCACTATTGAAAGTAGACGCTTGCCTCAACAATTGGATTTTTTTTACACTCAACGACTTTTAAACGGTACCACTCAGCTATTTTCATTGTTTACAATGAACGATTTAAATTGCTGTCACTCGCCTATGTTTTTTGACGCTGGGGTTTTGAAATTTGAAGCGTTTCTTCTGAACGTGTTAAAACGCTCAAACTCGACTATTTTAAATAGACGCTGCCGATGGACAATTGGAATCATAGCCAAGATAGACATCGAAGTGTGAACATCCTCGTCATGCCGAAGAAAAGTTTGAAGAATGCTGCAAATAAGTGTCCTGGCCGTGGCCGTGGACGCTGACGCAAGGACGATCCATTATACCGACGTCTTTCAGCCTATGAGTAACTTAAAAGTAACGTTTGTCGATGTGTGGCAACGATCGCGTAACGTGCCAACAACACGTTAATCATAGGTTAGAAATAAGTTTCGGGTACGCTAAACATTACCTCGGCGTGTCTCAACTTATGATTAACTTACAAGTAGCATGTGTTGACGTCTGTCAACGATCGCAGACCGTGCATACAACTTGTGGCCAGCGTAGCGGAACGTGTGAGTCATACGCCGGCATACGTCGTGAAATTTCAAGCGTGAAAAAATTTGAGGACAACCAAAAAGTACAACGTTTAAAGCCAACGTACAACGACGTATGGCAGTGTTTTTCAGCGTGCTCTCAATGTCATCAAAACTTACCCATAACGTATTCAACGTGTGCCAGCGTTTTAGAAAAAAAATTCAAAAATCGGCATACGTTGGCTAAAACGTCAAGGTGTGACCGGGCCTTAAGAACAATGTTAAAAGTAAATGAAGACAGAACGTTAAATTCACAATCACTTCCCCTTTACTTCCCTTAACCATATTATAATTCACGGGCTGGTGTTTGTTTGTTTGTCCTGCTACTCCTCCTCCAGTTGTGGGTCGATTGCATCCAGACTTGCGACATCAGATAAGCATGATCCCAATTAGTGTATAGGGGTGCTTATATATCAATTACCCCAATTAGTGTATTGGGGTGTTTTTATATCTATTATCCCAATTAGTGTATCGGGGTGTTTTTATATCTATTATCCCAATTAGTGTATCGGGGTGTTTTATCTTTACTGGTGGTTTTTGGGGAGGCAGGGAATGCAAATTCTCTATGTAAATGTGTATTGTGTCGCGCCGCCTCCAGGTGGGGGAGGATATTACAAGTCTCCACCATTTACAGTGCAGTTCCTGTCCCCACATTTTCCAGTGCAGTGAGGTGTTTTGAATTATAAGCAGTAGAAATGTTTTTGCCGACTGTGACCGGGTGAGGAATAGTGCCGGTCATTTTGGGGGCACGTGACTTGTTGTTGTTGGTATGTGGAGGGTTGTTTGCCCCTTGGGCCGGATGATGTAATCATTATTCAAGGCACGGGAGCGCGGTTGATTGTGTGCCTGGATTTCCGGTGCACGGTTTGGAGAAGACATTAGCCATTTTGTGGGAGTGCTCGTCGTTGAGATCTCCATCGAGTTAGGCCCATGGCGGTTAGACTCTGCTGACTGAAGCGACCGCACAGACGGAGAGTTCTGTGCGGTTTCCTCATGGTCTCGGACCATTCTTGGTGAAGCTCTTTGGCGTCCGACTTTAAGGGGATTGCCGGTCCTGGGAACACCATCGACCTCCAGACGCTGGTCGGGATTTGTCATGTAATGATGGCTATCATGACCGGTGGTACTTGTACGCACCAGGGATCCAGTTTGTTGTGGTTATGTTGATTGTCATGGTTCAGACATGATTCCTTCATGCTAAGGATGGTTTACAGCCTGATGTGCCATCCGGGTGATACCACTGTCCTCTGTATATGATGAAGCTGTTGTTGACACTGTATTGGCTAGGTAAACTTGTGGTTATACGCTAGGTTGTGCTGGATCAGCTGTTGCATTGGATTGTGACCGTCGGCAGAATAGCACAGAGTGTGGTGACCAAGCAACCGTAAGTGTAATAAACACAGTTGATCTTCATTCATCTAATTCACAGACCAATCACAGCAATGACGAAAATGTGGGGAGGATGAGGAGGAGAAAACCATTTCAAAAAGCCCTCCTATTGACAGAGTCAAACGTCGGGGTAATAAACGGACCCAAATGAAATACCCTCTTCTCCAGCGAGGATAAAGCTGTTCCTCAAGATCAGATTTCATATATGGACATGAAATGATGACAAAGTACCTTATATGGTATACAGACAACATATAACACATACATTACATGGTGACAGAAATCATACGTTATATTAAGCAACATACACTGTACATACATAAAATGGTATGCCTGGTGTTGGCTTAATGGCTAGAGTGGTGGGCTTGGGATCCTTGGGTCCTGAGTTCAAATCCTGTTTGGCTGTTGAATTAATACCAGGTGGGGTTGACTCAGCCTGTCATCCTTCTGAGGTTGGCAAAATGAGTGCCAGCTTGCTTGTATCCTGTGTCAGAGGGGTGACCTGTCCAGGATTGTACCCACTTTTAATTCCCACTCATGTCAATCAAGGTCACCATCATCATGGAGCCAAGGAGACTGTTTCGGCAGCACCGACGCTCTGCACAGAGTATGGTCCCGATGGATGGATTGTTGGATGGATAAAATGGTGCACAAACATATACATACATTATATGGAAGTAGCAAAGAACCCATGCATAGTCCCTCTGCCCCCACACCCACTTTCTTATGATGCATATGACCTATTACCCCCACGCACGAGAAGTGAAAGCATCGTAAAGCAATTGGTTCATGTCTGTCCGTCCATCCGTCTTATCAATTTATGATCAAGAAACAACTTATTTGAATTGAATGTTATAATTTGAACACAAATTGGAAGACAAACCCACCATTTAACAGTACAGCACTGTATTTTGGCTCTGAATTTGTCCTGGTCGCGTAAGCGCAGAGAGGAGTGAGATAATATTTTTACTCGGTGCTATATAAGGAAAATAGGGTGGTATACAAGGGGGGGTGAACAAGACTGCTTCAATCGTGCCAAACTTCCGGATTTTGTTTTTAATGGCCTTTAATCTGAGACTGGTGTACGAGGGTAGGCACCACCCCACATGAAACCCCATTCCCTCTCACCCTCCACCCCACATCCCCACGGTTCATCGTGAATCAGACCCAAGCCTCACTCAGTACCTTCTGTGTGTGTGACTAGCCATCATCAGTGAACCATGTGCCTCGTCCGCTCCTCCAGTACTTCTTGGGATATCAGGTAAGTTGGGGGTGTTGACTACCCACCAACACCTTATGTCTATGAATAAGGTTATATAACTTGTATGCCTGGTTATTCACTGTGGAAACAAGTGCAATCAGACACCAGAGACGGATAAAACAGCGCAAGTTCATGAGTGATCGAGGAGGTACACTTGTTCGACCGTGCGCCGAGAAATGTCTCCATCAGGACGGTGTGAAGAAGTGTGATGGTTGCCATCATGGAGGTCAGATCAGGTCAGACCAGGTATGGGAGTATGCACCAGAGCAAAGCGTCGCTGCGTCCACTTTCCGCTGGGACGCCAGGGGCCTCCGTCTGGCCATCCCCCAGACAGTTGCCTGGACCATCCCCATCTCGTTGAGATGCTGATCAACCAGCTGCAACCATGAAGCATGTGGCCGGCCCAATGGCCTCCTCAACTCATGAGGCTCCCTCGTTGAGAGAATCTGGTGAACAGGGTCAGTGTCAGGAAAATGAGCCCCATGCCCATTCAGCCACAGCCGATGCTCACTTATTATGCTGGTAACAAGTCTCATTTGAGTCTCTCAGCAACTGCTCTTTGGACACAAAATCCGACCAGCGATAGCCAAAGATTCTCAGAAGAGACCTGGTACCAAAGGAATGAAGTCTCTATCTCAGATCCCTTGGTCAGAATCCAAGTCTCACATCCGTAGAGGAAGACTGAAAGCATCAAGGACCTGAAGACTTGGACTTTCGTCTTCCTGCACAGGTACATACAGTGCTACACCCCATCACCCAGCGAATCAATGACTCCCCAGGACAGACCCAAATGTCGACTGACCTCTGGCTCACAGCCAACAGAGACATGAATATCACTGCCAAGGTTAGTGAATCTCTCCGTGACCTCAACATCTTCACCACAAACACGTACAGAGATGATAGCAGCATACAATAAGTCAATGAAAGCATGGATCTTAGTTTTGACCAAGGGATCCTGTAATCCCAGCGGCTCCGACTTCTCATTCAGTACCTCGATGGCCTCCAAAAGGAAATCCAGTCTCTGCAAAGATGACTGCATCATCTGCGAAATCAAGGTCAGAGATCTTGACATTCCCAAACAATGCACCACAGCTTGATCTCTCTGACATCCTCCCCAGATTCCAGTCCAGACAAGTGCTGAAAATTGTGTTAGCCAGTAGACACCCCTGACAAACTCCAGTAACAACTGCAAATAAGTCAGAGATGGTAACACCACATCTCACAGCACTTCAGTGCTAGAGTATAGTTCAGACATCAGATTAATCAATTTTGGTGGCACCCCACAAAGACCAAGAATCCTCCAGAGGGCATCCCGATTCACTGAATCGAACGCTTTACAGAGATTAACATCGGCTATGAGCCGCGACTGTTGAAACTCTTCTCTGCGTTTGGCGAGAACCCAAAAAGCAAGGATACGGTCAATTGTTGACCTCTTTGGTGTAAAGCCTGACTGCTCAGGGTGCTGGTGCTCAAGTAGATGGTGGCAAACTCGATCAAGAATTGTCTGAGCAAAGACCTTGTCTGGCACTGAGAGCAGCACCACCCCTCGGTAGTTGTTGCAATCCTCGCGATCACCCTTCCCTTTCCAGAGAGGGAAAACAAGACCCTTCCTCTAGTTAGTTGGGATGATGCCAGTGTTCCAGGCAGAGCACAGAACTGCATGCAACGACACGAGTACAGCATTTTCACCAGCCTTGAGAAGTTCAGCATGGATGCCACAGATTCCTGGAGCTTTACCCATTTCAACTCGTTCACCGCATCCCGTGTCTCCACAAGCAAAAGATGGATCACAGTTGATTGGAGGGTCAGCAATGGGGATAGTAACACCCCTGACATCCAACTCAACAGCTGGTGGAACAGCCGGGCAAAGTAACCGGCCCGTTGGGCCTTCACTTTGGACTCCCCTGTCAATAGCCTACAACCCTCCACTCTACCTGCACTGCACCGAGGGATGGGCTTGGAGGAACGCAATGCAAAAATTCCCTGTTGGCAGGATGAGAATCACATTACCACAGGAAATGCTCTCGCGCTTCACAGATTCCTCACACATAGGCCTCCTTGTCCACCCTTAGAGCACATGCAATTTTACACCTCAACTCCCTGAACAGCTCAGCTTTGCCATTCAGCCTGGCCCTGTGACTCTGGTCAATGGTATCCAGTGTCCATTGAGACAAAATTCTTCTTCGCCCCATGGTGAGTTCCAAGACATCCTCCGGCAACATCAAGGATGGTGGTCTTGCAGGCACTCCACAACTCTTCATGATTCCCCAAAGCACCAGACCCCCCAAATCCCCACTCAGCCTCTTCGCAAACTCCTCAGCTATCCTCTCGTCCTTGAGCTTTCCACCATCCAGCCAAGACTGGGATGGTACCAATCTCCTGGATTTAAGCTTCAACTTCAGAGTTGCTACCACAAGCCTGTGGTCGGTATTGAGGAGCTGAGCACTCTGGAAGACCCTGCAGTTCTGGATCATCCTCCGGCGACCATCAACTAGCACATAATCAATCTCCTTTGCCACACCGCCAACGTTGGAATACCAAGTCCAGCGATGATCCTGTGGGTGCTGAAACCATAAACCAGCCACCCTAAGTCCATGACTTCTTACAAAGTCAAGGAACTTTGTGTGATTCTGCTTCACAGTTCCAGACCCATGGGGACCAACACATGTCTCGTAAATATCCCTATCAGTTCCTGTCGATGCGATGAAATCCCCCAAGACTAGAAGTGTATTTCGCCTGGGTCACTGATGAACCACAGACTCGAGCGTGGCATAGAATGTGTCCTTCACGGTGAGATCACTCGCACATACGGAGACCAGGGAAATGACACCCAAGGAGTGACGAATCCTTCGTCTCATAATACGCTCGTTGACCGGTGTTACCTCAATTATCATTGGAGTCAGCTTATTGGACACAGCTGCAGCAACTCCTCGGACATGGTAACCATCAGAGTGACCAGACCAATAGTAGGTGTAACCACCCACCACGATCTCGCCACTATCTGGTCTCCGCCCCTCAGAGAGTGCTGCAATACTGATGTTTAAATGCTTGAGCTCAGATTATAACAGAGACAGGAAGGTGATGATCCTCTCTGAGGGTTCGGACATTCCAGTCACCCACCCGAAGGGACCGCCTCAGGTTAACCCAAGGAGACCTCCTTCTGGTGGACGACATCTCAGCACCACTCTGGCACACACTGCCGCAATCTGAACGGGGTTTTTTTCCTCAAATTCAATGACCTGACCCGTGTAAACTACTGTACATGACTTGACCCAATGATGCTTATTCTCTTTTGTCCGAAGTACTTGTATCCATTGTCTCTGCTGGGTATGAATTTGCTTGGAATTTGGCAAGAAGTCTCTGCCACAGAAAATGTGAGACAGGTAATTTTTTTTTCATGATTTTTCCAAAATTAAATTTTACATTTACCATGTAACCTATTTGTAGATGTTTCGGTTGTGAAAAACCTGCAGAAAAGGCTTCTCTGTAAGATGGCATGCACCAATTTGATCCATCGGGTCTGTAATAATGTGTTTTTTTAAGTTTTTTTTTTGACAAGAGGTAGACCTATCTCGGTCACCTAGGCTAAAAGCCTGGTGTTGGCACAATGGTTAGGGCAGCGGCTTGGGATCCAAAAGGTCCTGAGTTCAAGCCCCGTTGGGCCACTGAATTAATACACCAGGGGGTTGACTCAGCCTGTCATCCTTCCGAGGTCGGCGAAAGGAGTACCAGTATACTGGGCCGGTGTATACCCTGGTTAAAATAGGTGTACCACATCCCTGTGTCGTAAGAGGCGACCAGGGTTGCGTCAGGAAGGGCATCCGGCGTAAAAACTAAGCCAAATCACTATGCGGATCATACGGATGATCCGCTGTGGCGACCCCAAACGGGAGCAGCCGAAAGAAGAAGAAGAATAAGGTAGACCTATCTCGGGTTAAAAATCATAATTTTATTAAAATTGAAGTAAATATTTGAATGCTGTGTGGGGTATCTTGTTCTATGAACTCTATTTTTATTATCACTTGTAATAATTGCACCACAGCTGACTCTGCTCGTGCGAAGGCCGAATACCTCATTTCTGTGTTTGCTTCAAGATATTGTGTCCCAACCCCTCGCTCTCGGTACCCACGCTTCCCGGTCGTACCCAACTGCTCCTGGACTCTGTGTCTTTTGCACCTGAGAAGGTGGGAAAGTTTCTGGTCACCCTCGACTTTGACTCCGCAACTGGAGTGGACAAAATCAGCTCACGTGTCCTAAAAACCTGCTCAACTGCTCTTGCACATCTTTTCTCTGCCTTTTCGCCCAATCATTAGCCCTAAGTCATATTCCATCTGCTTGGAAATCCAACATCATGATTGCATTATGTAAAAAAAAAGGTGTAAAAACTGATTCCCTGAATTAAAGATCTATCAGCTTACTCCCAATCATCAGCAAGGTCATGGAATCCATCATCTATGAAATCATTCCTTTTCTCCAAGGACCTCATCTCAGATCCCAATTTAATTTCAGACCAAGTACCTCCACCTTGGACATGCTGCTTATACTCACCCAACAATGGATGGAGGCCTTCATTGTCTGACATGGGACCAGAGCCGTCTCTCTGGACATATCTCGTGCTTTCTATTCAGTCTGGCATCCTCTCTTACTTTCCAAACTCTCTGCCTGCGGCATCCAAGGCCAACTCCACACATGGCTTACTGACTTCCTCCACTCTCTTAGCCAATGTCTGGCACTCAATGAAATCCTTTGATCTCCTCTCTCTATCATCCATCTTGTCCACCCCATGCAACCCTCTCCTGACTGCAATACCTCAACTCTGCTGTTTGTGTTTATCCCCCCCCCTCTCTTTCTTTACTGTTCCTTTTGTGCTGTTGCATGCTGATCCATTCAGTGCACTCATTCTAGCTCTTCCACGAGCCTCGACTACGTATACCAAAAAAAAAAAAAAATACCAGCTTCCACTAGGTGGTGCTATTTGTTACACATTTGGATGGATGATACTCCCCGCATGAAGCTGCGAAGGAAGTTTCATTGGCGAGGGATCACAATCCTGGACGGGTCCGCACCTGGACACAGGATACTCAACTCGCTCATTGTTCGTAGCAAGCCGGTACTCATTTAGCCGACCTCAGAAGGAGTGGCTGAGTCAACCTTGATGATGGCATAGCTCTACGGAGTCCTGGACATCTGGACAACATTTAACTTGGAAAAAAACAAAAAAACATTATTTCCCAATCATACAATTAGAGAAAAGCATTTGACATTTTCCATCTCAAGCCAAAATTATTTCCTATAAAAAAAAGTTTTAAATCATAAAGATTGGGCAATTACTACAAAGTTGCTTTCCTTTTCCTCCTGGAAGGCAAAACCCACTGACTGAAACTTGTGGAGTATCTATAACGTTCGCAATTGGTGGCTTTCCGTCCTCTGATGTGTAACAGTTTCATATCGGGCATGCTTGAGGATTGATCTTTCAGGTCTCTCACCACGTCAGGCAAAAGGTTTAAAGCAGATGATAAAGTGTGCCAATTGTGCATGCACCTCATCTAATCATTCACTCTCCTTTTTTTCTTATTTTTTTTAAAATAAAGATTGATGTTTTTTATTTTATCTAATTTTAGATATTTTAGATTGTTTTTTAGATAGCTCTTGTTCGACTGAGTCATTGTGCACACTCTCGATTGCCTTTATGGACAATAACAAGTTCTCACATCCCTCGACTATTGTAGACCTCCACTCCTCTAACCATCTACTCCTCCACCCATTTACCCCTCCACCCCTCCACCGCTCCATCCCATTCACAGAAGATTACCCCCCAGCAGGAAATCCTCCTACCCACCAAGGTGGAAAAATTCCGAGCCAATCTTCACTCCTCCACTGCTGTTGACCCAATAGCATAGTACTTTATCTTAAAAAAATTATTCACCTGCGAAGTCTTCTCTTGCCCTATCTGCTCTATCCCAGGCCTGTTACTAAGGGCTCCTTGCCTGGTTCGGTCTTGGTTTTGCAGTGGCGAAGCTTGGCTGCATACTTGTATCCTGGTGTTGCTGGCTTGCTGGGGATGTCAGCTTGTGGTTTGGCAGTAAAGGGGGAGGACAGCCAGCTCTAATCTATATTTTTCCTCTGGGGAGAGGAAATGCTGGAGTGGCCAGGAAGCTTACAGGTTGATGTGGTGGTGCCTTACTTGGCAAGCTGGTGGAGAGAGAGTGGCTGAATGGCACCTACTCCCTGATCTAACAATTTGGGACTCAATGGGCTCTCTCAGATGCCAATTACCCCATTATGTCATTACCAGCGACAGCCACTCATTGTCTAGTGCAGATGAGAGCATCGAATCGAATGACTCGTGAAGAATGATAACACATATTCCTCTTTACTTTTAAACTCATTAAGGTGGTCCTAATGACCATAATTTACCCACTGCTTAGCTTGCTGGCCTCATCCTACAGATTCAGGCATGGCTATCATAAATTCGAGCTCTGTGCTCTGGTACAATTATCTGGCTAGGTAGTGTGGCCCCAACTCTGGCCTCCTCACCTGTCTTTATCTCTCTTGTGCCCCCTCCTCCCCTGGCTGCCACTGTGGGTCCATCCAGGTATACACTGTGCATGCCACTGGTCCTCTCTTTTAGGTACACCAGGAGAGCGACTTGATAGTGATTTGTTTCACTTTTTAGCAATCCTGCACGGGTGCTAGGTATGTCTTGATGTATCTGCAAAATATAAATGAAATGAAGTGAAATGAAGATGCCTGGGCCCTCATTCCTGAACTAACTTAAACTAACCTGCCTTCTTGGCATCTCCAGCAACACACAACCGCTCATGATGCCCCAATGCTCAGTACCTTCAATAACAACGCTCATTCAAACTCCCAGGCCACACAAACTACACACTTAAACTCCCACTATATTGATTCCCACTACCAATATGCCTTGCCCAATGATAAGCAGTTTTGGAGCTTCAACGTTTCAAAAGTTCTAACCCCTCTATCTAGCCGACCACAAGCTGTAGGCTCCCTCCAGTTTGAGAAAGGTGCACCCCAATCATATCACTCCTCAAATTATCATCAATTCATCCCATATACGATCTCGAAAAACTTCAAAGTTTCGCACACTTTTCTAAAATGCTAATTATCTCGTACAATTTCAAAATCAATTTCGATTGGTCCAGCATCCCCTCTGCTACTATCACCTGTCAGTCAATCGTTACCACTGCCCCACATCACCGCAGAGGACTCTATAGCCCTGCTCTTGCACATCTGGTGTTACACCCTGCACCAGTTCTACTTGCCATTAGATAGGCCCGAGGCCCAACGGGAAATCCAAATGCAGGACCCCACCTTTCCATAGAGCTGACACTGTTGCCCAAGCCGACTCAATGGGAGTGAGCGATTAACAGTGTTAATTACAGAGAGATCAGATGGAAAATAAATGAGCACGGGGAGGACAGATGGGGGCTGAAGGACTCGAGTGACAAGGAGCTTCTGAGACATCCCATAGTGAGCATTGCGAACTGAGATTAAAAAACACTTGTACTAACATTCTTTATGAGACTAATTTATAATTAACCCCTCATTAACATGTGAAGCTCAAAGCGGGGTAATGCAATTGGTTCACTCTGTCTGTCTGTCTGTCTGTCTGCAAACCTCAGTCTGTGATCGAGAAACAACTTAATTTCGAATTTAATTTAATATTTTGAACACGAGAACACAAATCGGAAAATGAATCAGAACACAAACTTGCAGTTTAGTCGTACTTTGACTGAATTTAGCAAATTGTACAGAATCTCGTCCCGAGTGTGCATGCGCACAGAGGAGTACGTTAATTTTTTTTCTGTTTTTTTTTTAGTCTGTTTGCCTGTCTGGCAATCAAACAAAATTGAAATCATTCCAAACAGGAAACTTACTATCTTTAGGGACATCACAAAGGACACAAACAACAGGCACGAATAACTAATTTAACGCGTTCAATATGCTGGTGTACAAGATAGAGCAGAAACGGCAGTAACTGCTGAAAAAAAACAAACTTCTCGTCTTTAAAACTTCTATTTTATTTCAATTAAATTATGTAAATACATGAACAATGTCGAACACAAATCGCCTTCTTACCACTTCCAAAAACTTCCAGTTTGGCAGAATTTGCAGGGTAAGGTGTTCTCTGAACTCTCTAGTCTAGTTACAACAGTATTGTGCTACCTTCCAAACTATCAGCTAATCTTATACAAGTACTCCTCCTTGAATTGCCTATTATATTTCTTGCATACTCGTAAGCAGCGGTTGATTTACAAGACATTTTATCCTTTGCTCTACTGCGAGAGGCTCGTTGCCTCAACAGTGTTCTGCGACCAATCCTAATATTTGTATTCATCAATGACCATTCTTTGTTGTACAAAATCGATCACTTTTTATCACAGCTGACCACCATATCACAGTGTTGCACTTCACCCTTTGCCAAGGAAGGTTGTGGCAGCACCCATCTCAATTTTGATCTCCTTCCTTTTCCCCCTCCCCATCTCTCTTCCCACTTTTCACAGCTCCTGTTCATGATTCCCAAACATATGCAATCATGGAGTACTATTGCTTTACGTGTCATGTCAATCCAGAGGGGTTTCAGTACCCATGATGCAGTGCTTGGGCACCGTATTAGTTGACAAGCTAAACAAGTGAGAAACGGTAAACAAGACCTAACAAGGACAAAGAAGAATTACTGTAACCTTCCATTTCAGCAAGTTAGAATAACACGACAAACGTCATAGGATTGTAGAGATACTGGTGCTGCTGTTGCTGGAGAAGTGAAAACAACCAACATGGTGGCGTGCATGGCATTACGGGATAGCTCTGAAAACCCTCCATTGCTTCTGTCGCCTCTCTTTTTACTGTTCTTTTTTGTATCTCCTTCCTCTTGCTTGATATTCCTTTTTCATATCGTGTTTGAGGAAGAAAAAGACAGAGAAAAAGAGAGAATATCCAAATATCCCAATGTACCATACTTTGTGTTACAGAGCGTTCGTTCTGCCGAAGCAGTTTCTTGGCCTGGGGTCATGCTGGGAGGTTTGCCATCCCTTTCCCAGCAGTAGTTATGGCAGGAATTTGGGATTTGTTCATGGTGCTGCTGCCAATTGCTTGCCTACTCTTTGCTAAGAACACCGTGGGATCTTTAACGTCCATCAACTAATGTTATCAGATGGGACACCCAGTTTAATATCCATCAGGGAGATGGCACCCATGTTGATGCCACCCGTGCCTGCAAGATACCCGGATGACGGCTTGTAGCTAGGCCAAGATTAGAACCCAACCCCCCATCCACGACGTCAGCATGGGCCTGAAGATATGCCCTTGATGCCGTTGCTGTGGATGTTGTCACCTGGAGCGAGACCACTGAGAGAACCCTCCCACTGCTGCAACAAAGCAGCATGCTATTGATGGGACCTGTTGACTATGAGAACCTCTGCAATTCTCCGCAATACGAGAACCTTTCGCCTTGGACATCTGACGCTCTGTTCTTCTATCAGGGACGCTTTGCCGCGTCACAATCTATGCTATTCTTTCTTACTGATACCTTGAGGATATTTGAGCTCTCCACACTCCTTGTCTAGTCTGTGTGTGAGTGTATGTGTGAGTTTGTGGCCAGTCCCATAGAAGGGTAGTTACTCCACATGTGTAGCACAAAGTGGGGTTTAAGCATTTGGTTCACTCTGTCTGACAGACCGAAATCTATGATCAAGAAACGACTTCATTTCAATTGAATTTTAAATTTTGAACGCCGTACAACACGAATCGGAACATGAATCGTTACACAAACCTGCAGTGTAACATGTAACAGTACTTTGGCTCTGAATTTGGATAATTGTATGGAATCTTGTCCCAAGTGCTCGTGCACAACAAGGGAAAGCAATTGCTTCAGTCTGACTGTCAGTCTGGCAATCACACAAAAGTGAAAATCGTTCCAAACAGGAAACTTACTGTTTTTTTTCGGGACGTCATAAAGGACACAAACAACAGAAACAAAGAACTAATTCAACATGTTAAATATGGTGGTGTAAAAGAGGGTGCATCAATAACGGTAAACAAATTCAATGGTTTTTTTTTTTTCTTGTTTGTTTTTCTTTTTTTTTTTGTTCTTTTTTCTACAACCTTTAAAACTTTTATTTGTTTTCAATTGAATTATATATTTGAACACTGTAGAACACAAATCACCTTGCTTGTACTTCCAAAAACCTCCAGTTTTTCAGTACTTTGGCAAAATTTATGCTCTGAGGAAGGAGTAACAGTGAGATTGAGGGGGAGGGAATGACATCTCCTCTGTTTTTTAGGCATCTCGAAGACCAGAAGAGTTGGCAGAACATTCAGCTCTAGTCTGTTCCATTTGACCCATCGGTTTTGTTTGGTTGATATTACACCTGTTGTTCAAAGTTCACAAACAAAGCTCATTTAGGTCATGATGGGAAACACAAAGCACGAGGCTAAAAGACCCTTTCCATGTCCTTTTCCTCATGACTGTGTGGGGTGAGGAGTTCTATGAACTCTCTAGTTCTCCGTTCTTCATTGCATGGTCCGCGAGCCACTGGTGGCCCCTGGTGGCCGAAAGTGTGGCCCTTGCCATATGCCCGATAATACATAATGTGAAAATACCCCCACAATCCGTTATAAATGCTATCAAATTGACCCAATAGTTTCAAATGCAGAGCATAATAACATAACTACATCATTAGGTGGTAGGATACAAACAATTGTGCTTGTGTTGTAACCCAGTAAACCACAACGAAGACGAACGAGTATGTGGAGGTGAGTCCTGGAGGTGGTGTGGCGGTTCTCGCACTGATGTCTTATCGGCAAAGGTCCACCCCCCCCCAACCCCCTCTAAAAATAGTGAAGATCACTGGTTATTTTTCTTTTGGAAGGTTTTTATTTATTAATTATCGTCCTTAATCGTTTGGCTTTGTCCACTATATCTGTCGGATTTTGTGTTCCGCACCCATGCCCTTTTATTTAATAGATCCTTATTTCTTAAGATATTGCTGGTGTCTGCTCCTCAATGTTACTCGTTTCGGCAACATTGGATTTTTCTTTAGGATGTACAGTAAATTCGGATAAAACTCTGAAAACCCTCAGAATCGGATCGCTCACCTCTGCTTGGGAGTGCAATTGCCCCTATATTGCCATTAAGCCGGCGATCCACGAAGCGACTGCTTCAGCATCTTGCAGCACCTTCCAAGACTCAGTACTATTAGATGCAGACTGGGGGATGTAAACGTGACAATATAATTTATCGTTCGAATCATAAGGCTAGTCATAGAGGATAATAAAACCCACAAAACACGAGGGATAAAAACCATTCATGAAGATTTTGAGGTTGTTGTTTATTGTGCTTTTACAACTGTTTGAAATGTGTAAATTTTGGGAGAATTATGAAATGATGGTTTTGCAGGTGATGTAAGGACGAGGTTAGCAATGACATCGTTTTCCATAGGGCCCTCTAATTTATTTCACAAGAAAACTGGAATGGCATTTGGTGGAGCACACTGCACATACCTCTGCCAGGCTGAACAGTTTACGGTTTGTATCCCACTGATAGGCCGGATCTGCTGAGTTGAACCAAAATCGAATCGGCTTGTTCTAGTCATCCAACCAACTAATCAACCAAGTTTCTATCTCAAGCCAAAAATAATTGCACTCATCCGCAAAGTTTTGTCATAATCCATACACAATTTAATGACGAAGAATCACATAAAATGTTTAAAAAAAAAAACTTCTCATATCCGGATCTGGATCTTCACCAAAATCGAATCATTTTGGCCTTATCACACACCCAACCTGTCCACCAAATTCCATCCAAATCCGTACATAACTTATTGAGATATCCTGTTCACAGACAAAGAAACAAATGAACAAGCCGGTAGGCGGCGATGGGTCGCCGAGCATGGAAACTATAAGATATAGAGCAAAATGGATGTCATATAGTGGATAGGGAATCACCTTAAGATTATGCATATCAAATCTCATCCAGTTCCATCTACTGATAACTACCAACCCGTTCCGTGTGAACCCATGCATAACCTTTTGAGATGTTGTGTTATACATCGTTTTTGGCCATATCTCTCAATGGTGAAGAATCACTTTAAAATTTTCAGTTATCCATTTGAATGAAAAGTACCGAAAATGCGGTTTGAAATCAGAAATCCCCAAAGTTCGAGGGGGTGCTGTGGGTGAACAAAGATCTAAATCGAAAATCTGGCTTGATCGTTTGTGCACAATGTATTCCGGACGATTAGTGTGAATTTTCATGACCATCCGCCCATAACCCTAGGAGGAGTAGCATTTGGCGCGAAGGCACCTCCGGCTCTCGCATATTATCGAATTTTGCACTAATTGACCTTTGACCCCTGACCTAAGCGAAATCGGTCAATATGTCCTGAAGCAAAGATGTAGTACTCATTGAGTACCATGAACCTGCAAAGTTTCATTCGTATCGATGCACTCACCTGGTCGCTAGGGGGGCCTTCAATTTTAGCCAATTTTCACGCATACCCTAATTGTAGGGGGCGCTGCGGGTAAAGTATTCCATATATCACAAAAACCGGAATATATTTGATAGAGAAATACCTGGAGATCATTCGTGCTAAATTTCATAACCCTACGTGTGATAATAACTTTCGGAATGGATTTCGCATGAACGGTACCGATTTTGAAGGTTTTTCGGTTGTTGCTAGGGAACCAAAGCGTCCCTAGCAACCATCTCAATTTCCAAAGCACGAGGTCATAAGATGTACCTACCACTCGAGTTTGGTCAAAATCTGCCCACGTTTAATACCAATTATGCTGATGACAAACGAACAAACATCCAAACAAACAGACAGAAAAGTACTGAAAATAAGGGTCACCTATTTCGGCGACCCAAAAATCACTCAAAGAGTGAAAACTTGGCGAAACGGAATGGCACTCCGTGGAGAACATATCTTCACCAGGCTGAATAGTTTACATTTTGTATGCCACTGATAGGACAGATCTGATTCCGGAGCTTAACCAAAATCGAATCAGCTTATTATTGTCACCTAACCAACTCTTCCACAACTTTTGGAGATAACATGCAAAACAGAGTTTTTGGCCCCATCTCTAAATGGTGAAGAATCACCTGAAAAATTCTCGAATCCGAATCCGGATTCAGATCTTCACCAAAATGGAAACATTTAGTCCTTGTCACACACCCAACATGTCCACCACGTTTCATCCGAATCCGTCCAAAACTTTTAGAGGTATCATACAATGTCATTTTTCGCCCCATCTCTCATCTATCTATAATTCCAGCAATGTGTGTGTGTGTGTGTGTGTGCGTGTGTGTGTGTGTGTGTGTGTGTGTGTGTGTGTGTGTGTGTGTGTGTGTGTGTGTGTGTGTGTGTGTGTGTGTGTGTGTGTGTGTGTGTGTGTGTGTGTGTGTGTGTGTGTGTCTGTGTCTGTCTGTCTGCGACCGCCGTTTCTTGACGACCGCCAGTCCGATCTGATTGAAACTTGCCAGGAATATTGCCGGGGCCCCGCAGATGTGCCTTTGAGGTTTGATATCAATTGGACAAGCGGTTCCCAAGTTACGACCATTTATCTGTCGGCCAATGACAAGACACGGTGCTATGACGTCACAATTAATGTTTATTTATTTGCTCGATCGACGGTCCGATCTGACTGAAACTTGCCAGGAATATTGCCGGGGCCCCGCGGATGTGCTTTTCAAGGTTTGATATTAATCGGACGAGCGGTTCCAAGTTACGGCCATTTATCTATCGACCGATGACAGGACACGGTGCTATGACGTCACGAATGACATCACAATTAATGTTTATTTATTTATTTATTTATTTATTATTTCTTTTGCACGATTGAAACTTGCCAGGAATATTGCTGGGGACCCGCAGATGTGCCTTTTCAAGGTCTGAGAGAGAGGCTGCACATACTGGCACTCACCTACGGACACGAACCTCCGGGCCCGCCCCTACGGGCCCGTACCAGTTGGTGAAGAATCAGTTAAAAATTAAATAATTATTGTATCCAGATCTGGATTCGGATCTTCACCAAAATTGAATGAGTTCTTCCGAGTGGCACTCCCAACCTGTCCACCAAGTTCCGTGTGAATCCATGCATAACCTTTTGAGATATTGTGTTATACATCGTTTTTGGCCGTATCTCTCAATGGTGAAGAATCAGTTTAAAATTCTCAGATCCAGATCTGGATTCGGATCGTCACCAAAAATTAGCCTTGCCGTCCTTGGCCAGTCACCTACACACGCAAGAAAATTCAAAACGATTGCTTGAAAACTGTGGCCAAAAATCGTGTGACAAACAGACAGACGAACAGACAAATGCTCCAGACCAACATACTTGGCAAAAATTATTTTCGCCAAGTAACAAGAAAAAGATGTCGTGCGGAGCACGATACTTGCAAAATCCACCCCCCCCTCTCCAAAGGTTACCATGGATACATCAAATTGTCCATTTCATTAAGATTAAAAGTCACAATCTTAATCAAAGCTCAGGCCAATTAGATGAAAATTTATTATTTTTCAGATTGAAATTTATGATTTTAGAAGTTTGACCTTAAGTTGACCTTTTGCCTCAAAAATAGTTGGTTTCCAAATTCAGTGACTCGCTTTGCAATTGCTTCTTAATTATCAGGATAATAGGATGCAAATTGACGATTTTTTCAGATTAAATTTGATCTTGAGTTGACCTTTGACCGTTTCACCTCAAAAGGAGTTGGTTTCCCAATTCAGTGAAGGACGATGCATATCTTGTTCAACTTTCAAGTCAATCGGATGAAAAATGACAATTTTAGATATTTTAACCTCAAGATGACCTTTGACCTCAAAATCGATCGGCTTCTCAGTTGAGACTACAACCACCACGACTTTGTAAAGTTTCCTGACAATCGGTTTGGAATTATGACCTGTCAGCGATTGACAAACAAACAGAATAACAAATTCGACTGATTAATATACTTGAAAAATCTTCGATTTTGCAAGTAACAAACAGACAAACAGACAGACAGGGGTGAAAACATAACCTCTGTCCACCTTGTGGTGGAGGTAATTAGTGTGTTACGATTTAAGCGCCCTCCATCTACTTTCTCAACAATCCTCTTGAAGAGTCTTTTTACTCAAGCTTCTGGGTCTCACTATCTGCTATGATCTTTCTGGGAAAGCCACATTTCCAACCTGGCCTCCAAAGCCAGTCGCCGACTGGGCATCCTCCGTCATGCAAAGTCCTTCCTTTGCACACCTGAACTCCTGACCACATACAAAGCTTTCGTCCACAGCCTGATGGAGTACTGCTCTCCGCTTTGGGCTGGTGCTCCCCCCTCACACTTAGCTCAGCTTCACGCAGTGGAAAGCATGGCATTAAGGATCATTGATATCTTCCATGAAGTAGCTGTTTTTTGGTTTGGGTCTGTTTCTGTCTCTGTCGCTGTCTCTCTCTCTTCCCACAGGCAGGTCAGTGGTCTTTCTGTCTTCTACAGTGTCCTCTCCGGCCTCGCACCCTCCCCCCCTCCCCCCTTGCCAAAATCACGAATCACTGCTCACCTTCACTCTTTCATTCCTATTTTTCCCACCTCTCGAACAAACTCCCACACTCTCTTTAATCCCACTCTTCTCTCCAGCTCCAGGTCTTCATAACAGCTGCTGTTCACCACCATCTCAACTCTTCTCCCATCCAATACCATGATCTTTTCTACCCCCATTAATCCACCCCAAACCCGAATCCTTCAAATTCCCTGCTTTCCTTCCTGAAAGGCCCTGTAGTGTACATCTTGTATACCCCGTGTACCCCGCTCCATCCCTCTCCCTTCCACAGATCTCCTTATATCTCTGTTCCCTACTGCTTTGTGCTTCCCTCTCCCACCCCTCTGTCTCTTTGTCTGTCAGTGACCAGGATATCTCAGAGTTATGGATGGATTCGGACGAAATTTGGTGGACAGGATGTATGTGTGACAAGGACGAAATGATTCGATTTTCGTGAAGATCCGAATTCAGAGACAAAAATGTTTTAAAATCCCACAAGTGATTCTTCACCATTGAGAGATCGGGCCAAAAACGATATATAGCACGATATCTCAAGAAGTTGTGGACGGATTCGGACGAAACTTGGTGAACGAGTTGGGTAGGTGACAAGAACAAGCTGATTCGATTTTGGTTAAGGTCCGGATTCAGATCTGGCCTATCAGTGGGATACGAAACGTAAACTGTTCAGCCTGGCGGAGGTGTGCGCTCTACCGATTGCTGTTCTAGTTCTTTTCGGTTATTATTTATCATCTTTGCCACGAGGTTCGTTCCGCCTTTGTTGTCTTGTCCGGTAAGTTATTTCTCTTTTATTAAGAGACAGTGCTGCCTCGCTCATGATTCTTGCAGCCCTGAACGGTTCTGTTTCATTGAATTGCCCTGGGGGTGGAATAAGTTGATAAATGTTAACACCTAATTGATAAAGGCCCTGTCACATCTTGACGTTTTAGCCAGCGTATGCCGACGTATGAAAAATTTGACGAATACGCTGGCACATATGGGTAAGTAACATATGGGTAAGTTTTGTATACGTTAAGAGCACGCTGCAGCACGCTGGCATACGTCGTAGTATGCCAAGCTCATCGACAAATATTGGGCATGCTCAAAATTTGTCGACGTATGCCAGCATATGACTCGCACGTTCTGCATACGCTGGCGATAAGTTGTAGGCACGTTATGCGATCGTTGACACACGTCGACACCCGTTACTTGTAAGTTACTCATAAGTCGAAATACGTCGAGGTAATGTCTAGCGTACCCGAAACGTATTTCTAACCTATGAGTAACGTGCTTTGAACCTATGTGTAACGTATCTCCAACGCATATTGACGTATGTAGATGTATTTGACGTCTTGCGGACGACCACAGAACTTACTGAACGTGTTTCTAACTTACAGCTACCATATAATGGCGTATTGGCAGTGTTTAGGGGAATTGGTATATAAAAAATTTTCTTGTTACTTTGTAATATGTTTTTATTGACTGTACATTATATTATTATACCTTTTTCAAAGTGTATGAATAAACATATATATTTATATGGACCCAAAGGGAGTCAGTGATTCCCATCCACATATATATATATATATATATATATATATATATATATATATATATATATATATATATATATATATATATATATATATTTCTATATAAAAATGAACAGCAGTTTTTTTTTATTTATGATCAAAGGTTATGACCACACTTATAACATAAAGATAAGGATAAACACAAAATATTATTAACCTGTTCGCTGCCAAGGGAAGTAACTAATGTCTAGACACTTCGATGTCAAGTGCGGTTATGATTTGAATCGTCGAGCGGCAGCCTTTTAATAGGCTACGCCACGTGATCGTCGGCGATATGCTGCCGCGCTATGCATAAGTTAGGCTATCGTTGGGCACAAGTTGTGAACGCCAACAACACGTTAAGCATTCGTTGGTATAAGTTCTCTATAAGTTATCGAAACGTTCTGTGTACATTACTAATACGTTATGCAGACGTCCAACACATTATTATACGCCCAAAACTGAAAAAAAATCAATAGTTCAGCGTACACCAGCGTTTTAGATAAATTTTGATACATTGCCATACGCTGGCTAAATCGTCAAGGTGTGACAGGGGCTTAACCGGTGGAGATATGGACAACGTTTTATGTTTAGGGCACACTTCCTGCTCAGGTGTGCACTTGAAAGGAAATTATTGTTCTCATGGTCATCCATGAAGCAATCAGTTTTGGCATTTGAGATTTCATGGCTGACTGTGGTTAAGCGAAGGCATGTGGCTAAAAACGTGACGGTATAATAAGTTTATACCGTACCCCCCAAAGCTGATTTGTTTTCACTTTGTGTGTGTTTTTTAAGCATTTCTCTAAGAAGTTGTGCTCCAAGATGATGTTTGAAGCAACTTGGCATGATTTATTGGTCGAATTCTGCAAAATCTTACATCAAGCTGAAAGGCTCAGTGTTTTTATAAACGAAGCACACGAGAATGTGCAGAAACATCTTTTGCTGTGTACAATTGCATTAAACTCATGCTGTGCAGGCTGCCGTCCACGACCGAGACCCTTCGGAGTGGAATCGTCCCATTAACTGGGTCTCTTTGGTGCTTGCACCCATGTGCACCTTTAGCTTTCAGAACTTCAGAGACAATTTGAAGGTCTGACATGCGGAAGGTGCACATGTGTCGAAGCAGCAAAGTAGACAGTTATAGGAGATGACCTGAAGTGGTCCAAGAGGTATACTTTTGAACAGTCAAAAAATAATTTTGAAGGCATTGAAAAGGCTGAAGCTTAAATGATGCAAGTTCATAGAAGCGAGGTTGTGTGGCAACAGTTATTTTTCAGTTTAACAGTTTCACTACACCTTGGCTGTTCTATAAACTTTCGACCCATACGTAATAAACTTGGGTTGGCTTGTTAGCATTCCTCTCTCGCTCCCTCCTGGAAGGTAAGGTCAGCGTTGCCAATGGAGGCCCGTGGAAATAATTATCCTGGGTGTTTTGCCTTCGGCTTCCCATGGATCAGAGTAGGAATTTGTCCACGAAGTCACCTCTTTTGTGAGACTCGATGGTATCTTTAAGGTCCATCAAGCAATGCTGGCAGATGGGATGCGCAGTTTCATGTTAATCCGAGAGACGGCTCACTTTGCCACTCAACACCCTGCATGAGAAACACCAATCCAACAGTTTATAGCCCAGTGGAGAATCGAACCCATTTGAGGCAACTCAAGGTAAGTGTGCTACAACTGCACCGTCCTGTCGGAGGAGCAATTTTTATGGGCTGGCAGGATAGCCTAGCGGTATGCACTCACCTCTGAGCTGTCTCACTGGGTATGAAGCTCCACTCAGGTATAAAATAGCATCATGATGTTTTGTAGGCTAACATCAATGTCTGTGCTATCCCTCAGATGGACATAAGACTTGGTGACCCATCTGCTCAGATTAGTTGGTGGATGTTAAAGATCACACTGGGAAAAGGAGGCATTGGCACCCTGAACAAATTGCAAATTAATTCCCTAATCTACAGGGCACAGCCACACTCCAGGCAAAAATATGATGCAAACCCAAAGCCATGTGCAGCATTTGGAAGAAGAAGAAGAAGAAGAAGAAGAAGAAGAAGAAGAAGAAGAAGAAGAAGAAGAAGAAGAAGAAGAAGAAGAAGAAGAAGAAGAAGAAGAAGAAGCAACTTGTAGACAATTTTCGCTGATGCCACATTTCTCATGATGCTCACTTCTGGGAAGCATGATGCTCGCTTCTCACACTCTCACTATGTCTCTCTGACAGGACTGTTTGGAGCCCCCACCCCCCACCCCAATCTACTTTCTCAACAACCTTCTTGAAGAAATCCTTTCTTTCAAGTTTCTGGGTCTCACTATCTTCCATGATCATTCCTGGGAAAGCCACATTTCCGACCTGACCCCCAAAGCCAGTCACCGACTGGGAATCCTCCATCGTGCAAAGTCCTTCCTCGGCCCACCTGAGCTCCTGACCACATACAAAGCTTTCGTTTGCAGCTTGATGGAGTACTGCTGTCCCCCTCTGGGCTGGTGCTCCTGCCTCACACCTTTCTTGGCTTCACACTGTGGAAACCAAGGCATTTAGGATCATTGGTATCTCCCGCGATGAGGCTGAGTTTTTGGGCCTCTCACTCTCTCACCGCAGGCGGGTCGGTCATCTTTCTGTCTTCTGCCATCTCCTCTCCAGTCTCGCCCCTCCCCCTGCTCTGTCTGCGATATCTCACCCCCATATTTCCGCAGGTTGCTCAACGTCCGCTAACAACCCCCTTATGGTAAAACTACCAAAATCACGAATCACTGCTCACCTTCACTCTCTCATTCCTCTTTTCCTCAGCCTTTGGAATAAACTCCCTCACTCTGTTCAATCCCATTCTTCCCTCCAGGTCTTCAAAACAGCTGTTCACCACCACCTGTTATCTTCCGCCATCTAAAACCTCAATCTTTTCTTCCTCCGTTAATCCACCCCAAACCCACCTCCTTCAAATTCCCTGCTTTCCTTCCTGAAAGTCCCTGTGATGTCCATCTTGTATACCCCATCCTCCCCACCCCATCTCCTAATGATCTCCCTTCCTCAGATCTCCCAATGTCTCTGTTCCCCACTGTTTTATCCTTCCTTCTCCTGCCCCCCCTTAACTCTGTGCGTTAACTCTCATACGAGCCTCGACAACGTACACAAAAAAATAAAAGCCATTGCAGAGGGCAAGTGATATGCAAGTAAACAAAGAGAATCTGCAGTGCGGCATTGAACGCCAGAAGTAGAATGGCTTGGAAAGACATACGTGTGTGAAACGTCGAAATATGTGAAACCATGTTATGTCGACAATCGAAATCCCATTGTGAAGGCCAAGTATTTAGACAAAATTTGTTTGGTTGGCGATGTTGACCCTTTTGAAGTAACGATGAGTGACTGGTCCTCGGATGTGAACCCATGAGCAGAAGTGGCGTATCATAACATTGTGAACCACAATGGCGCTCCGTAGAGCGCATACCATCCACCATGCTGTTGGGGAATTGCTCCAGAAGCTTCAAACCAGCACAGATAAGGTTCGATGAGGCAAAATATCCCATTCCTCGGGTAAGTTCTGACTTTTAAAAATTATTAAAGTAATGCACAGGAAGTTGTTCCGGGTGAAATAGTCGATTCGCTGTTGTGCCCTGTGGTGTCCCAGGGGATGCCAATGGAACTCTTGACTCGGTAATATTCTCGTCTCTATTACCGTCTGTACGCTATAGGGTCCAGCGATGTATCGATATAACGGTATAATTTTCAGCTCACCTGGAATGTAGTTCCGGGGAGCTCGTGGGATGGTGCGTCGTCCGTCCGTCCACAAATACTTGCAACTTCTTCTTCTCTGAAGCTACACATACAATTTCAATGAAACTTTAACACAATCTTCATCACCTGTGGTGGAGCAAAGTTTGTTCACGGCACAAAGAAAAATCGGGGTCTGAGGGAGTTTGAGAGGGGTTGCCCCCCCCCCCCTTAAAGAGGGGTTTGCTTTCTTCTAAAACTGCACATGCAATTCCAATGAAACTTCACTACAACCTTCATGACCCATGATGTACCAAAGATTGTTCACAGCATTAAAAAAAAAATTGGGTTTATGGAGGAGGGGGGGGTTGGGGGTGTGGTCCCTCCAAAATAGGTATTTGCTTTCTTCTCAGAAACTACACACTCAATTCCGATGAAACTTGACCACAATCTTCATCACCCGTGATGTACCAAAGATTGTTCACGGCAATGAGAAAGTCTGGGTCTCATGAGATGTAAAGGGGGGGGGGGGGGGCAACCCCAAAATGCATTCGCCTTCTCCGAAACTACGCACACAATTCTGATGACCACAACCTTCATCACCCGTAATGAAAAAAGTTTGTTCACGCTATTTAAAAAAACAAAATTGGGGTCTGGGGTGGGGGGGGCAAGGTGATCAGCACCCGAAAATAGGTATTTGCTATTGCTTTTTTATCACAGTTTGTTTGTTTTTTTTAATCACAAAACAGGACACAGTTTGTTCAAGCTTCCTGTGCCGGAAGTACAAAGCAGCTCCTGCTACGCTTCTCCCACTTCGCATCAGGCTGACATCCTGCATAACCAGATGCTGTTCATCATTGATGAAGTGTTCATGATACATTCCCCTTCCCCCCCCCCCCGTGCACTTCATGCCAGAGAAAGATGTTTGCAAGACATCACTGCAATCAGATAGCCTTTTGGAGGCAAAGCCTTTCTGTTCAGCGGGGATTTCAGCCAGGTCCTTCCCAAATGTACCATGATCCCCACCAGCCATCATTATCGACATCTGCCTCAAATATGTCGGAACATTTTCATCAAATTGTGCTCACTCAAAACGTGTGCAATCTCCCAGACCAGGAAAACTTCTCATGATGGCTGCTTCATCTTGGCAGTGGAATCCTTGTGGCCGATCTCCGGTCACCTGTAAGAGATGTCATTGAAGTACCTGCTGCATGCCTTGTAAAAGGTTCCCTGATCGAGGACGTTTTCACGAATACAACCAGCAAGGATAGATGCACCGGTGTCATCCCGTCTCCTAAAAACGACAACTGTCTGGCCATGAATATACTCGTCATGCAGATGTTTCTGGGTGAAACGGTCACTTACTTCAGCACAGGTTCAATTAAGTGGGGCAATGTTGAGGAGACAGAGAACTATCCTATGGAATTCATCAATTCCCTCACACCATCAGGGATGCCAGCTCACAACCTTAATGTCAAGGTTGGTTGTATCACCCTTGCCCTGCAACAGGAACTATGCAATGGTACCAGATCAGAGGCCGTCAATATGCACCAAAACTGTGTTAAAGCGAAACCGACTTCGAGGCCGAATTCTGGAAATCGAGTTCTCATACCTCGAATAAAGCTCACCCGAGTGACAAATGCTTGACTTCCCCGACTCTTGGCATACTCGATGACAGTCAACAAGGCACAAGGCCAGACATTCGACAACGTTAGCATTTACTTACATCAGCCAGTCTTCACCCATGGCCAACTGTACGCGCCATTTTTTCGAGGAAGGGCTCTTATGGATGTTCGAGTCAAAATTATTGACACCGAGACCCAAGGCAAATGCCAAGGCAAAATGGTCACACACATCGTCTCCCGTGAAGTTCTAGCACGAGGAAGTTGCAGGCTCAAAAACAGTTTTTGCGCCATTTTGAAACACTCCGTAATGTGCCGCACAGCGTTATGATTGAAAATGGACGCCACATGACACTGGACATTATACAGAATTTCCATGGGTTCCTGCTAGTCGTATCATATTGGTGTTTTTGGTCTCATTCATGCACTCATTTATTCAAAACTATTGTTTTAGGTCAAACTCTCTCAAGTGATGAACGTTATAAACAAAACAAAAACCCCCAAAATACCTGATATGAAGTGGTAAGAACATGTACGGGTATGTTTTTATGGGATGAAAGACTCTTGGCTGAGGTTAGAGGTCCACTGAGCATGCCTTTTCTCTCCAAGTTTTGTTTTCTCTCCTTGGTCCATGACCACGACGCAAGTCAGAAAAATACGGCCCGTGGGCCCTGGTCAGTTCCGACTTCATCGATATTGGATATATTCATTTACATTCATTGTTTTTATTCCGGCACAAATGAACTTCTTACTCATTAAGACTCATTATCTTTCTTACTGGGCAAAAATTCAGAAAAAAAAAAAAACGTTGCGATAACCTGTAGACATTGTTCCATGGAAGCATTATACCATTCAAAAAACAAAAACTACTAATACTCTTGGAGTTTTAGGACTTTGAAGATTAATTGGCCCTAATGAACTTCATACTCATTGAGACTCATTATCTTTCCTCCTGGACAAAAATTCGGAAAAAACGCTCAGACAAGCTGTGGACATTTTTCCATAGAACCATCATTATACCAAACCAGAGGCAAAAACTATGAATAGTCAACGACTTTTAGGACTTTGAAGATTAATTGATTAGACTAATTAACTAAGTCAATTGGTGGCAAATCTGAAATTTTATTGAGGGAAGTTCTGCGGCATCTCCCCAAGTATCATCCCTCCGAGTTTCAAGTCATTCTGACCACAGGTTGCAGAATAATGATCGAAAGATTGATTGTGGACAGACGGACAAGGACTCCCATTTTATGTCACTTCCTTCGGAAGTGACTAAAAATAGGACCGCCTGTCCTGAAGCTCACCTGGACGAGGAGCAACAATCACTCAAAAACTCCCTGCATACCCCCTTAGACCCTGATTTTGTTTTTTAATGCTGTGGCTAATGAAGGTTGTGGTCAACTTGCATTGAAATTGCAAATGCAGTTTTGGAGAAGAGAGCAAATGCCTATTTTGAGGTGGAGGGGGGGACTAAAAAAAATTAAAAACCCTCAGAATATCCCAAGACCCTGATTTTTTATTTTTCTATGCGATGAACAAACTTTGGTACATCACAGGTGATGAAAGTTGTGGTCAAGTTTTATAGAAATTGTGTGTGTAGTCTTGGAGAAGATAACAAATACCTATTTTAGGGGGAGGTGGGGGCAAACCTCCACACACCCACGTATACCCCCTTAATGAGAACAGATTTTGATGCGGTCAATACACCTTCGTTTGACATCAGATACGAAGCTTGTTGGCCAAGTTTCATCAAAATCGTGTGTTTTGCTCGAGCGATAATGACCGAAGTGTTTTCAGATTGACTGATGGACTCACTCACTCACCTACGGACACGCATAATCTCACCGGGCAAAAGTCCAGCAGGTGAACTAAAAACAACTTCTCGTCCCTATCTGATCTGTTTCAACACCCAAGCACTGCACCACTGTTAACCACTGTGCTGCTCACTGTCGGATCAACATCGATTGTAGGCTTCGTGAACTAAAAGCATTGAAAAATCACTCGGTTGTTGCAATCCACGCCATACCACTCTGTTGTTTCCACTGGTTACCTCTAAGATGGCGGCGTCTGTATGCGGAACGAATGTGACGTCATTGTAAAAAACCTCCCATACGTTTGGACAAAAGTTTTCTTGCTTGAGCTTCCTTGGGAAATAAAGATAAATGTCATTTGGCATCGTTTACCACCATTCATTGTAGCACCCACCAAATGCATAACTCATCCTTTCACGTATCTCGCATCCGATAACTCAAAACTTGTCCCCTTGTTGACAATTATAGCCAGTAAATTGGCATTGTCCAAAGGTGAAACACCGAACACCTGTAACTCCAAAAGTTGCACATTGTTACAGGAAAAACACACACGACGATTCCTTGTTAACAAGATCTAGCTAGACATCGAGGACCACCTGGCTTGTCAAATGAGTAGCAATTGGTACACACCATGATGTCTCATTTCCACTTCCAAAGGATCAAAAGATCATGAGCCATACGTTTAGCCTTCAACTTTTTAACGGTGTAATATCTTCCTAAATACTTACATTAACATTGATAGTAATAAAAACTTTTTCTTTGGTAGTCTTGGGGAGGGCATAATTACCTCCGCCATCGAACGTGGATGGAGATTATGATTTTCACCCACCCCCCCCCCCTGCCTGACTGTGTGTTTGTGAGCAGGATATCTTTTGTGGACAGGTTGGGTGTGTGACAAAGACGAATTGATTAGATTTTGGTGAAGATCCGGATCCGGATACTAGAATTTTATTGTACCACGTTCTGTATTGCTGAAGGAGTCTCCTGACATGGTTTTGCACTGGGTGGTTTGCCATTGCCTTCCTGGTGCTCATCACGGAAGGAATTTGGTAGTTGGACAGGATGCTGGAGACCTTCCTCACTGATACTTTTTGAGTGAATCCCCCGCCCCCACCGGTCCACCAACTGCTGTGCTGTCAGACAGGACATCCAGCTTAATGGCCTACGCAGATGACGCACTCGCTGGTGAAAAACTGTCTGCGAAGCAACAATCCGAGAGTTTATGGCCTGGTCGGATCGAACCCAGACGAGCAGACTACCTGCGAGCCATCCTACCAGCCATTATAAAGTGTAAAGTTTGTAAAAGATAAGCTTTTCCTCGAAGATTGCTTTGGTTTCTTCGCTGTATATATATATATTTTCGCACTTTGTACCGTGTATATGAATACCAGTATGTATGTGTGTGTATGTATATATATATATATATATATATATATATATATATATATATATATATATATATATATATATATATATATATATATACATACATATATACAGGGGGCTGCAAAAGTAGGTATACAGTAAGGATTATACCAGTATTACCAGTATTATAATAGTGGTGCTGGGATTCATTTAATACTAGAATTCATTTAATTCATTAAAATCATTAGAACATTTGAGGGATTAATATGTTTTTTATTGGTATGTTATTATTGATATGCTTGTATAATCAATAAAATACGTTTTGTTTTTCATTTCTGTATACCAACTTTTGCAGCCCCCTGTATATACATATATAAATAAATATATGTATATATGCAGTATGAGTGCATATATATATATATATATATATATATATATATATATATATATATATATATATATATATATAATGACGATCGATGCGACGACAACAGGATGACACGACTCACGACGAGCCCATGGCAGGTGGTGCACTCCGCAACAAGTAAGAGGTCCAAGAGGTCTCGCTCTCACGCCCGAGGGGTCTACAAAGCACCGTAACTTGGCGCTTCCGACTGTCCTTGGCGTTTCTCGAGTGGGCATCGGGCCAGGGGAACACAGGGTACCGGCGTTGCACACAGCCCAGGAGGGAAGCGGACGTGGACGGGTCAACTCAAGCGCCGGGTGTGGCACCGACACCTTTGGGATTCCAAACCTTGCTCCAGAGCCAAAGTTTGATCTCACCCACGGAAGCACCTGCTCCCCATGAGGCGATGGCCGACTCGAGCTTTTTCTCAATCCGTGCATCCGACGTGCCACGGTCATGAAGAAAAGCTTCCATGGGAAAGATTGGCGAGGAGATAGAGTCGATTTGGGCATGGTGCCCATCGCATCCTTCATCCGACCGTTGCAAGTCGCCGAAGCACTCGCTCGCTTCCACCCTCACAATCCCAATTCTAAACAAGTGCACAGAAATAGATTGACTTGACAGCCTCATTGTTTTGCCTGGTTACCATGCTTTCACCACGCTTCGCACAACACTGCAGTAATAGTCGCAGCCTTGTCAAACAAACACGATCAAAACGACACATCTTGCGTGATGTCAGCGGCACCATGCGGACCTCAAACTGGCGCAATAAATCACGATACAAGCTGGTTCTCAGGAAATGCAAACAAAAGATCACAGTGGGCCAGCTCGGCCAATAAAACTGCCGTACAACATTTCCTTGCTCCTCCATCATGACGCCAATTCCATGGACACACAACTGTCAATCACAGGCAATGGTCTCCGCAAGAATCACAAGTTGACTATTCCCTTGTTCAGATGTATTGCAGACAAGGCGTGTGTGTGTGTGTGTGTGTGTGTGTGTGTGTGTGTGTGTCTGTGTGTGTGTGTGTGTGTGTGTGTGTGTGTGTGTGTGTGTGTGTGTGTGTGTGTGTGTGTGTGTGTGTGTGTGTGTGTGTGTGTGTGCACGTTGTCTTCCTTTGTCTATGAATGATGCTTTTAATCAAGACAAGATTAAATGGCTGGCATTTGCTCATCGTTGGAAATTGATCCAGTTATGCGCAATCCTTTCTGCAGTGATCTTTGTGACTTTCCTTGGGACAATTTGCATTGTACTCCAACAAACGAACAACAAACAGTACAAGGCTTTGTTCATTCACACAGAGCGTACCAAGGCAAAAACCACCCAAGTTTTAACTGGCAACGAATGGATTTAGCCAAAACTCGACCCACCCAGAGGATTTGAAAAAGAGGAATTTGGACCGAGGCCCTGATATAACGCAACACATGGCCAAGTGTTGTGAAAGATTGCTTTCAATATTCCTTGTCGACAATCAAAAGCAGACCGGACAGCCATCTGACATGAAATATTTGCACCCTTCGAGATGGTTGTGGAGTGAGCATGGAGCATGAGAAGTCCTCAGCAAGTTCATGTACTGACGATAAACTGGGGAGGTCATAGAACACCTTACCCTGTGCAGTCTTGAGAGAAAAAACAAAAACAAAAGAAATGGGCGGGGGTCTTCAAGCAGCAAATACGATTGTTCGAGATGATGTAAAATGACGTCACATTGTGCCCAAGTACTATTAAACAGAAGGCTTTTCGAAAGTGCCAACAAGGAGATTTAGAGTATGTTCTCCAGTGTTCAAATGTATAATTCAATTGATATGAAATGAAATTTTTCAAGGTTGTCGAAAAACAAAAATTCCAGTTGACCGCCATTGATGCGGAATCTTTTCACCACCTTATCGAATGTGTTACATTAGTTCTTCATGCCCGTTGTTTGTGTCCTTTATGACGTTCTTAAAATCAGTAAGCTTCTTGTTCTCAATGATTTTCAATTTTGTTTCGCTGCCAGACAGGCATACAGGGTAAAAAATATTATCTCACTCGATGCCACGTGCACGATCGGGACACTAAAATTTGCCGATTGCTAAATTACAGGATCGTTTTCCGATTTATGTTGCAATTCGTGTTCAAAATATAATATTCTATTTAAATGAAGTTGATCCTCAGTCACAAACTGACGTCTGTACACAAAAGGACAGACAGACAGAAGTGAACCAATTGCTTTACCCCGCTCTTCGTTTCGCACTCTCGTGGTAACAAGTCAGACTGACATGACAGAGAATGGTATTACACGTTTTTACTATTCGAAGTTAATTTTTCTAGAATCATTTGTTTAAAATGTTTTGGACGTTTTGACTACTATGGCTGATTACTAGCCACTCAGTCTGTTTTTGTTACAATGAACTGAGCAAGGTTGTTTTGAGCTAGAGGGTGCAGGCAGCATCGTGGCAAATTTGCTGGCTGATGTTTATAACTGTAGAATGTAGGAATGTTTTGTCCTTTTAAAATAATGTATTAATGCTTTGTTAGTCCTGACTGTTAATTTTTACATGACACTCTTCCCCACCCCCCCCCCCCCCCGACAATGTTGGAGAACGTTAAGAATGAATGATTACATGATCATGGACTGTGTCAACACAGGATGCATATGCATGAACCAGAACTAGATTCGACTGATGATAACATGGCAGAGGATTGCACTGCAGGATATAAGAGCAAGAACAGCTATATGGATCGTTTGCATTGGCTGTCGTCAAATGGATCCCATCTCCAGGTAATTTCTGTAGACTTAGGATCAAAGGAAGCGAGATAGCATTAATGAGAGGGTGCACGAGCTGAGGTGCGGTAAAGAAAAGACAGAACAGAAGTTTAAATGCTAATTGGACAGGTACCTGGATGTATTGAAGACAGAGGTGTATGGGGGATATTGGCAGGACTTGTAGGTATTGCTTGTGTGTGGATAGGTGATGGATACTGGGGTTGATGCAGTGCAGGAATGATTGGCCAAATAGCCTCCTGCTCCACCAGCATTCCTTGTGTGTGTTGGTGAAGAGCTAGACTCAGAACTTGGTGATAGAGGCCTGATAGAACCTCTCAGGTGGATCTCAGTACTACCTGAGCTGCAGTGACGTGATGGGAGTATGGGGGTACGAGCTGTCGCCACAAAAGCAAAAACGTGAATTACTGTCTTAGATGAGATGTGATATTGTTGCGGAGCCGGGCGTCGGCCGCGAGCACGACCGCTAGATGGAGCTGCAGAGTCGGCTCGACCAATCGCCCGGAATTTAGATCATACCTTTTCAGAAAACTCCGGAAAAGTACAGGTCCCTTATTGGACCGAAGTTTGCCAATAGACAGACCACGTGGGGTAGGGTCGATTGCCAATTTCAATTTACCTAAATACCGACGTGGTCCAACCTACCGGGGAAATTCACCCTTGACGGCACCCGTACGGAATGAGCCGCTTTGCATACTCGAACCACGTGCAATCTGAGCAGTTTGATCGCCGAGATCCGTCGGTCCCAAATATCCAATTACATCGGCAACGGCCTGGCTAGTTTCCAACACGCAGCACGCTAAATCAATGAAGGAAGACACGAACGAGCTGAAACATTTCACAAATGGGGATGTTTATTTACAATAATGATTGGGGAACGAGGGAAGCACGCAAGAGCAGAGTTAAACCGAATATTAATGAATGCACGTATATACAAGCTAAAATCACTTATACAATTCACTACTTAACTGACTGGCACCACGAACACACATACGCACACACCCAAATGGTCTTTATTGAGGCCTATCTCGGACCTGTTCGCCTCGTGCGGTCTTCAAGGACCAGGTCCTCGGGGCAGAACTGGACCCCCAGCACGATCCGGATGATCAAGAGGATCCAGACGCCCACACGACCGGGCTCCGGGCGAACGAAGTGGGCAGGGCGAAAGCTGGCAGGAGAAGACCCTTTCTGGCACCGACCACTCCGTGCGCAGATGCTTTTAGAACTCAAATCGCCCTGCGTGCAGGTAAAAGCTTATATTTTACAAACACTTCTTGCCAGAACCAGAACCAGAACCCGTACGCGCACTTCTTACCAGGACCAGAACGACGACGAACGCGCAGACCACGCCAGACCCAGAACCACCGAACACGCAGACTGCGCCTATAATTATATCCCCCTCTTCAGAGGGGGGGGGTGCCTCCTCGCAACCCTCCCTCTCACTGGCTGGTTTTGGCGTGCAAAATTGCTCTTCGTCTCTCACACTGGCCAAAACGGGCGGCAAGCTCCTTGATTAACCCGGGGGCGTGGTGACGTCATGCAGAGCCCTTTCCTCCTGTCGTGGGATCTGATTGGCCGGGTAACGGTCACCTCACTTATTGCACGCTGATTGGTCGAGGGCCGCCGCGCGGCTCCTCCTTGAATTCCGCCCACCATGACTTCGGCCAGATCGAGGTGAAGGAAGCGAAGTGAAGGTGAGGGTGATGCGGTGTGGTCGGCGTTGATGTTGGGGGTTTAAAAATAAAAGAAAATCCCTGACTAACTACGCAGCGCAAGAACATTTAATCACCCATTAGACCAGGGACGGGACCCTAACTGGCAACACGTACTTACCGATATAACTGATCTATATGACCTGTATGTTGTGTGATCATGGCTTCCAGATTCGCAACAATATTAGCTCAATTAGAGGGGTGGAGGGGTGGAGGGGTGTAGTGGTTGAGGGGTGTCATGGTTGAGTCATGCTGGCAACACCCATTCAGCAGAAATGTGTTCAAGTTTTGGTGATTCTCCTCTCTGGCATTGCTGCTGATGTGGCACTGGGCTATTGAATCCACATGAATGACACTGGAGAGATCCATCTGTTCGTGGAGGAAGTACGTGACGTGATGTTTCCCTTTTGGATGATGCACACGCAAGTCAGAGTATTGATTTGCTTCACTATTTCCTGACTAGCTATGGAATTAATATATGGCTAAAGAATGGCTGCTTGTGTTTCCACAGACATAGTGCTTGTGTGCGATATGACACACCAGTTTCCGGCACTTATATTCGCAAAGCAATGTGACCCACAGCAGCTAATCAATGAATTATTGAATATACATACATATATATATACATATATATATATATATATATATATATATATATATATATATATATATATATATATATATATATATATATATATATATACACACACACACTTGGAAGGAGACTGTGAACAGCAAAAAAATATTCAATTAACGTCAGATGTCAGCCATTATAAAACTTGCAGTGTTAATGTATATGGACACTTGGTTTGGATGTGGGAAAAGAGAATGGCAAAGAGAGTGGATAGATTGAGAGAGGAAAAGAGGTGGACCATGGCTGAGATGGGAAGCTTTTGGAGAGTGAAGAGAGTTGGCTGAGGACAGGGGGTAGTGGAAGAGTATCGTGGTCAAAGCAGGGCAGAAAATTAGTGACATTGGACTTCACCCCTTATTAAGGGAAGTGAAGAAGGAGGAGAAGACCCTCTGGTGCCTTTCCGACACACTGGACATTGTACTGATGTCAAAGTGAAAAAGTAGGTAGGTGAAAATGCTGCAACAGTCCGGGGACCAAGCTCGTAGACACCATTCTTTTGTGGCCAGATTGAACCTTCGCATTAGCTGGTACTAAAAGGGGCTATCTTGGTTTGGCTGCTCTGCTCAAATAACCCATACAGCAAGAGGAGTGTGTGCTGGGGCTAAGGTAGAGATGGTGAATGTTGGAGACAAAGCTCGAGCTGCTTGAAAAGAACCGTTGGCCGTGTGCTGCCACCCAAAGCGACAAGATAGTGAATGAGTGCTGCTTGGTGACAACAGCCGGAATGTGGCTGTTCCCTCCATGTAGTTTCACTCCTTCATGACTCTGAAAACAACAAGTCGATATCGCATTTGCCAGGATAAACATTCGCCAAAACACCGGCCACTTGTACATTTTGGTGGAGGAATTAAACTAAGAAATTAACACTTTTTTTAATCAAACTAACACTCACACACACACTATTCAATTCATGTGTACAAAGTCTAGTCTCATGGAAGGGTGAGGTAACAGAGGGTATAATGCAACATATTGATAGAGGGGCAGTAGGCCAAATTATGAATGGAACAATGAGATGAATGGACAGGAGGAAGAGAGAGAAGAGGGAAGAAAACATAGTCGGTCACTTAACCACATCATTTTAAATTAATAATTGAGGTTATCACAGAGGAAATGTGATTGTAAACATTTGCACCTGTGGGGCTACACACCTTATCACCGAAAACCGAGCACCTTATCACCCAAACACATCATGCCTCCTCTTCTACACACTCCAACTCTCCTGGCGCTATTTCTCATCTCCTCTCAATCTTACCGGCCTTACCGGCTTCCATTTTGTCATGTGCAGTCATAAAGTCAGCCCTCATTTTAGCCATGAAGCTTGCCATCATGGTCATCAAGTCTCCCGTCTCTGCCATGGGGGGAAAAATTGGGTCAACTGGAGTTGGGGAGGTGGTCCATGAACTTCCCTGTAGAGGGGACACTGCATGGTGGAAACAGCTCTATGATGACTTACACATCGGTATTCATCTGCTGTGCCTCCTTTTCACACACTTCTTTCTCTATGGAAGTTTGGTTTTTAAAATTTTCCATCAATTTATTTCACAAATTTGGCATCAAAGTTTTATTTTAAACAGTTTTTTTTATTTCATTTTTATTTCTTCGAATGGCTTTGCTTGACAGCAATCACAGCTTCTTGTCCAACTTTTGCTCCTGAAAATTAATGTATGATTGTTGGATTCAAACCAGGGTCGTGATCCCACTCCTGACACCAATGTATTGGTCGATCGTGGATGGAAACAAGGACAAATCTTCCACCTGGTAAGTCACCAATTTAATGATGGATGGTTCTTGGGGGCCTATACTGTCCACCAGGAAAAACAAACATCTTTACTTCAGTTTCTGACCTACAGAAACTCCAACCTCACCATCACCTGCACTCGTACCGATACCCATCCCACGAAACTAATGTCTGCACCCGTTTTATTCAGTCCATCACCCATCCCCTCCGCACCTCCACTGCCATCAACACACTCCACACTCACACCATCTACACGCACTCCTCCCCCCACACTTCCACCACTGCCTGCACCCACCAACCCCCAAATAACCCCTGCTGAGACCAACCCACCAAATGTGACAATCACTCATCAATAAATCCCCCACTCATCGACAATTCCCACAAAGTTTTTGTCCCTTTCCTCAACTCATCCACCAAAGCCCTTAGACGTGCAACCTCCGAGCATTTATCACAAGAAATAGCAATGCACCCACCCTCCCCCGTCACCACCAACCTGGGCACTGCCCACATAAAATACTCAATACACTCTTTATAACAGCTTATGCATTTGTCCCTGGTTTTGCACTTATCCAGTGATAGATGCCTTGTCTCATCCTCCTCTTCGTATTTTTCAGGCTTATACCCACTGTCGGTTTCGGGTTGATCATCATGATAGATTCGTCATTTAACTGATCCCTCTCTCCAATGACATTCCTCGGTGAGCCCCCATTATGAAGTCCACTCTGTCCATGAAGTGGATCACTACTTGCTTTGGTGTGCAAAACTAACACGCCAGCGCATGGGACACTGACAGTTTCTGCTACTCTGCTTTGATGGCCTGAATCTTCGTATTTAATTTCATCATTTGTCATTCACTCATTTATGAGGACCCGCTTCGATCAGGTTTGAGCCATTATGAGTGGTGACGCAGGCAGTATCTCCAATTTTGAACAGCTTATAAGCAGACGGTAGTTCTGAAAGTGACATATAATATCGGCACTAAATAAATTGGCACATCACTTTGGTGGATGAAAGATCAAGCATCACCACTGGCTCATCTGTGCTCCTGACTGCTCGCCTTGCAAGGACAGAGGGAAAACTACAACCCTTCAAATACATACAATATATGTACCTCAGTTGGACAGAATATAAGTGTTCGGGAAAGGTTGAATGAGATGTCATTCAAATAAATAAATATATATGTATTTTTTTTATTTCTTTCATCTCTGCTGGGGAACCCTCTAACTAAAGGCATTTACACGTTGTCAGAGATGCTCACGGAAGACTTGTGAAGGAAGCATTTGATAGTTCCTGATCGAACACAAAGCTTTGGTGCGATTTCATGAAAGAACAACTTGTTACTCCTACACTTGATATACCTTTGGACCAATCTCAGAGCATGGAGCAGTACAACGAAAGCTTGTGGAGTTTATTAATTGGAAAACTAGCATTCAGGTGATGGGGTGCAAGCTACTATATAAAATTAATATCTAGTTGCAAAACTCTTTGTCTTTATGCTGTGCTTTGAGATGCCTGTGCTGCATCTAAAAGCACGTTCTTTTCAATAAACAACTTTAAACTGATTGATTGGTCTACTTGTACCAAAATCAACTGTATATGCTGGTATTTGGGAATATTATATAGTACTCAGTGTCTGCAGTGCATCATGGTTATACCTGGTCCACAAATCAATTGCTGTAAAAATCAGGTTTGCATTGCGATTGTATAATGGATCATTATATTTTTGCTTATCACATTAGAGACTATGTTTGCAAGATATTAGAGTATGGAAACCATTGCAGTCAGGTCTATTTAACAGTCCGCTTCCTCTGTTAAATGACATTTTGCCGATACTTATCACCGGGACCAACAATTATTAGTCCAAACTCAGGGAGATACAAATAAAAAGCAAACCACAGTTTTGCCGCATCTGCTTCAGCACCCTATGGCATCTTGTGAAATCAAAAACTATAGAAATAACGTTGGCTCCAATCTTGCCAAGAGAGCTCCAAAGGAACAGCTGGATTGGTCTGTTGGCATTGGGTTGGAGTGTTAGTATTCCCATCTGGGTTGGCTGTTAGTGTTCCCATCCCATCTGCAACCACTGACCCATGATGCAGAGAACCTAGATTCAAGTATGTATTTGTCTATTGTGTACTAATGTACTCATAATTCATGTAAAATAACAGCGATATCTATGATCCAAGTCTTGCCTGTGATATGTGCACAAGTTGCCTTGAGCCATATATCACTTGTACAGAAAGGAACTTCAGAAATATATATATATATATATATATATATATATATATATATATATATATATATATATATATATATATATATCCACACACACCCAAACAATATGCAGTACTTGAACATGGCTGGCCACACACGCTGAAATATGTCATTACTTCAAATGGTTTTTTTTAGGCGCTGAAATAGGGCATTACTTCAAATGGCTTTTTCTTATGCACCGTCTTGTTTAAGCTACTTCTGTCACAATCACCAAGGCGACTGTATTGGATAATGCCATGATCGCTAAGGCAACGGCGATCTGGAACATTGATGCGAGACCAGGCCGTACCGTGCGGGTCGCTGGGGCCGGCAATGAATATGAATCGTCCTCTCAGAACTCTTTTTTTTATAGTGCACCAGCTTGAAACGAAGGGATTTGAACACTAGATCCATTTAATGATGACACAGGGAAGCAGTCAGGAAGCATAAGGTCTGAGTGGGGTGCTAAGCAATCATGAGAGGTTGCTAAGCACAGGGTAGGCATTCAACGCCTTGTCTTGCGATCCATAATTCGATGCCCTCGATTTGCTAGTGGAATAATGGGTGCTTTTCTGACTCTAGCAGTGAAATTCTTTGTGCGGTGCGTATTTATTTGAGAAGAGGAATAACAAAAAGCATTGTACATGTGCACTTTCAAAAGTTCATTGTTGCAAACAATGTTGTCATCATTTTTTTTTTTTTTTTTGCAAGTGACAACGAGTATCATTATTATAATAAAATTCTGAGGACTTTATAACTAGTATATCTAAAAAAAAAATGCCCTAATACTATGATCACATGTCCCAGCCCGATGAGCAGACGAAAGTGGTCCAAGAAAAGTTATCAGAGTGAGAAAGTTGGTTCTCGGAACACTGGTATCTCTCACAACTTTTTTTGACGATTCTTATAATTTGTGTCGCGAGTCAAATCATCATCTCCTTCTGCTCCATTGTCCTCCATCATCCTTACTCGGTGCAAAAAAAATGTGGAGGTAAATCAACGAGCGGTATTTGAAATTTTCTTGTTTACCGTTTCGTCCGTTGCAAATGTCATAAAACACACTTAGAATACACGAGATGTCTGCAGATGCACCATAACTGGATTTGTCGTGAAAATGAATTCTGTAGTCATTCCAAGGGAACATTTTCTCATGACTCCTAAGATTACATTTTGCTCACCAACCAAGTATGCGTCATGTTTCGGACGGTCGAGCACAAAATCATATGGCCGAAAGAATTCATTAGATGCTGAAAATTGCGTCCAGATTTAAAAATCTTTTATTTCATTCTGACTCGTCGGATATATATTTGTATCGTCAGTACAGCTCCTCTGTATGGTAGAGTTGTAGGACTACATGTGCTAGAAGCCTGAGCAGGCTGAAAAGAAAATAGCTCTGTGCGGCAAAGCTCTGTAATAGGTGGCAATTACGCACCAAGGCCAGATTATCATGGCACAGTTTCCTTCACACTCTCAAGCCCATCTTCATGAAGCCTACAGAGTGACCATTTAACATCAACTCAGTACTTCAACCGGTGAATGATTGCATGAATGACGTCATTAGTTTGTAGTGACTGAATACTTAAGAATGTTTCTTCATTGTTCAAATGAGATGAGTATCAACAAAGTTATAATCCATAAAAAAATGCCATAGTTTGGGGACATTTGTGGTTAACAGTATGTAATGATCACCGATTGTTGGAAAATATATAATCGATTCACTTGGTTGGAAAGATAATAATGGATTTACGTCGAACATAAATTGGTTTGCTTAATCACAAACTTGCCTGTTTCAAGAGCCCGTTTTTCCAGGAATGGGGAAGAAAATGGGATATTGAGCTTTCATGTAGTGGCTCCAACGATAACATTTATGATTCTACGACAGCAGGACCCCTTCCAGGAGGGCACGGAAGGAGTACACAAAAGGAAATATAGCAATACTTCTCGAAGCAATAGAAAAATATTGTTACGGATCTGGAAGCCATATGCATTCAAACATACAGATGTCCCAAGAGTCAGTTATTCCGTTAAGTACATGTGAGACAGGTCCCTTCCTTTTGTCTAGTGGGAGAATCAAAGGTGTGCGTTGCGATGTCCTTTTAGTTAGGTAATTAAATCTTTACATCCAATGAACCATCCAAGACCATACAACGAACATCCAACAACAATCCCATCCCCCATCACGATCCACTGTTCACCTGCATCTCTGAAGCCTCGTGTTTCGAGGAAAAATCTTTGTGAGGTACCTTTTTGGGCGAGTCCGCATGTGTGGAGTGGGCGGGCTTCCCGGTATGGCCGAAACCCTGCCCAGAAAGGGCGGACCCATGGAAGCCCCGTCCAATCGGAGCGAACAGTGACGTCCATTTCACCAAGGCCCTACCCCGCTGAGGGAGGTCCATAAAATCACCGATGCCATCCTCAGCAGTTGAGTTCGGTGGAGAGGAGAGTTTGGTGGAGAGGAGTTCTGTGGACGAGCGTTGTTGGGGCACCGTTCGTCGTCGTGGTTGTTGGGTTGCGCTGGAGTTCGGAGGGTTGCGAGGAGTGCTGGTTACGAGGAGCATTGTTGTGAGAGAGTCGTGAAGTTTGTACAGTGCTTGCAGTGAAAGGCTTGGAGTTTGTGAAGCAACCCTGAGAGCAGAGAGCATTGGACATGATTCTCGCCTCGGACTCCGCTCTACTCAACCCGGGCTCCTTCGCAGACACGGTCTCCACGCCTGCGGCTGTGGACCGAGCCGCACGACCATTAACAGGTGCCGTACCCCATCCCTCCAATGTGCAGGTACCCCGCCGAACCGTGACCCCAGCTCGTCTCTCTCCCTGGCTGTGGGGGTCCAATAAAACATCTGGGTTTCTTATCATCTGAGTGTGCGTCTAAGTGTGTGGTCCCGTCTCATAAGTAGAAACTGTTTTAGTGTTTTTGAACATTGTAAATTCTTGCTTGTTTATTCCCGCTTTAGTCTGCTCTGTCTTCTTTATTGTAAATAAATTATTCTAAGAAATGTTCCCAGTTCATTTTCGTCTTTTCCTTCATTGGTCCAGCATGGTTCGGATCTGAGTTTTAGCCGGGTTTTTATACCTGATAATCGGTTCATCTGAGCCGGCACGGCTTTGGCAGTTCCGCTCGACTGCACCCGAACCAGAGTTGATAGTCGGTAGTTGGAACTCTACCGCAGTCGGTAGAGTGACCCGGTTCGAGCAAGATGTGCCGAGGGCGTGGTTCCCTGGTAGTCGAAATCGCGTAGTTAATTAGGTAAATTGGTTCTAGACAAAAAGACCCTACGCTACGCAGTTGAGATATTGGCTTCCACGGTCGGTTCAGTGACCCACCGGCTTACGGAGTTATCCGAGAGCGACGGCCTACAATTCCGGGATGTCTGGTGGAGACGACGTAACCTCCCCCACCTCGTGGTCGTTCTCGCCACCGGTCCCCAGCCCACAACAATATATAAAAGTAAATGGAAGCAGCACACAAACAACTAGAGAGGCACTCGGTACTCGGCAGAGTACTTACCTCTGCTAGGCCGAACATTTTATATTTTGTATCCCACCGAAAGGCCAGATCTGCATCCGGAGCTGAACTATGACTGCAATGGGTGGCGGGGGGGGGGAGGCTCGGAGTCCTTCTCAACATTTTTCGCAATCACTGGAGATATTTAAAATTCTCCTGTCGTGACTTTTTTCTCAAGGGTTTTGCGCACATTTTGATAACTCATACGTCCAAATCAGACTTACTGTTCAGGTGTCAAAAGTCATGTCCTAACAAAAAAATTTTAAAAAATTAAAAACTGCAATTTTTGCATACGTTTCTGTCCAACAAACACATGCGAATAAGAGTTACGTGCATTGGGACACTGATGGTGTAAATTAATTGCCTGTAATTTCTTCTGAATGTTTTAGCATGTTGTCTAAGACATCCTGAAAAATTATAGAAAAACAATAATACATAAATATGTAAAATTAACAACAACAAAAAAAAATCATTTTACCATCACGTTCATTATGTGCTGACATGAGTGTGTGCAAATGTTCAAGTTCACCGGACCATCGACAGCCGGACCCAGTCAAGGAAAGCTCAAAATCACCCAGGTCAGTTCGGGTGAACCAAAATCAAATCGGCTTGTTCTGATCACCCTCCCAACTCATCCGCCAAGTTTTGTCCAAATCCGTCCACAACTTATTTAAATGTCTTGCTATATATTGTTTTTGGTCATATCTCTCATTGGTGAAGAATCACTTTGAAAAGTCTCTGATGTGGATCGAGATCCAGATATTCACCTAAATCTAATCAATTTGGCCTTGACACACACCCAACCTGTCCACCAAGTTTCGTTCGAATATGTCCACAGCTTTCTGCTCGCAGACAAACAGACAGAAAGGGGTGAAAACATAACCATTCATCGAGTTAGCCACAGGGAATTCATATTCTGCTCGAAAAATAACAATAGAATGAATTATGGCAAGTAATCGTCATTTTGAGCACAAATGGCCATGAATCCTCCATTTTGAGCATACACTCAATTCATATAAAACTCATCCCCAGTGGCATAGCCAGATGACGAGACACAACAGTTTGGGTTAGTTTGAAATCAACGAAAGTAATCAATGAACGTCATCCATAAGGATTAATACAACACAATATTCCAACCATATTAGACGACGAAAATAACTCATGCCACATGTTAGGACAATCTGCTGAACTAATCAAAATGTATTTTTTCTACAACTTCACTCGAAAATGCATTTATTAGTACAGTACAACATTGCCATACAATGGCAAGTTGGAGGTGACAAATAACGGGTTGGTGGGAATCAAACCCTGGTTATTTATTTATTTATTAGACGTGATCAGAAGTGATACTGTTACGAATCTGGCAGCCATGAGCACTCAACATTCAGGTCCTCAGAGAACAGTTATATCGGTAAGTGTGTGTTTATAGTTAGGGCCCACTACCTGTGTCTAACGGGAATTACATGTGTGCGCTGCGGAGTTTCGTTTCCAACAAACCTCGTTCACTTCACTTCGCACACCGACGCCATTGCCCGCGTGCGTTCGGCCACGTCCGGGGCGGAGATTTTCATCGCCTCACACCGGGACTCCACCCAGGAAGGCAGAGGCGTGCCCCTTGTCCAATCACGCCACAGAGAGCGACTTTCCCACGGCACGCCGGCCAATGAGGGTTGAAATGGCCACAGAGAGCGACTTTCCCACGGCACGCCGGCCAATGAGGGTTGAAATGGCCACAGAGAGCGACTTTCCCACGGCACCCCGGCCAATGAGGGTTGAGATGGCCACAGAGAGCGACTTTCCCACGGCACCCCGGCCAATGAGGGTTGAAATGGCCACAGAGAGCGACTTTCCCACGGCACGCCGGCCAATGAGGGTTTTGATGGCCACAGAGAGCGACTTTCCCATGGCACGCCGTCCAATGAGGGTTGAGATGGCCACAGAGAGCGACTTTCCCATGACACGCCGGCCAATGAGGGTTGAAATGGCCACAGAGAGCGACTTTCCCACGGCACCCCGGCCAATGAGGGTTGAAATGGCCACAGAGAGCGACTTTCCCACGGCACGCCGGCCAAGGAGGGTTGAGATGGCCACAGAGAGCGACTTTCCCACGGCACGCCGGCCAAGGAGGGTTGAGATGGCCACAGAGAGCGACTTTCCCACGGCACGCCGGCCAAGGAGGGTTGAGATGGCCACAGAGAGCGACTTTCCCACGGCACCCCGGCCAATGAGGGTTGAAATGACCACAGAGAGCAACTTTCCCATTACACGCCAGCCAATGAGGGTTGAAATGGCCACAAAGAGCGACTTTCCCACGGCACCCCGGCCAATGGGGTTGAGATGGCCACAGAGAGCGACTTTCCCACGACGCCCCGTCCAATGAGGGTGGAGATCGCCTCAGACGGAGATTTTCTCACCCCGGAGGAAAAAGGAATATCAAGGAACGCCAGGCTGGGAGCGTGGGTCATCGTCGTCTCGGGGGTCGAGGGTCTTGGTGTTGGCTGGTTCGTCTGGTCCTGGGTTATCGTCGTCGCTGATATTCTCCTTGGTCTTGGTCGATTGGTGCATGGCCGGTTGGAGAGTGCGGTACCTGGTGCTTGGAGTGGCATAATGTTGCGGGTTTGAGTCCCACCGAGTTGGAGCGTCGAAGACCACACGAAGTGGACAGGTCCAAGCACAGACTCTGGTCTCCAGCTCACCTTTCCTCAAGCTGGAAGCCTTCTATTCAATAAAGACCCGACGGGGTCCATTTCTTTGTGTGTGTGTGTGTGTGTGTGTGTGTGTGTGTGTGTGTGTGTGTGTGTGTGTGTGTGTGTGTGTGTGTGTGTGTGTGTGTGTGTGTGTGTGTGTGTGTGTGTGTGTGTGTGTGTGTGTGTGTGTATGTGGACCCATCTTGAAGTAGAATTGTGTAAGTGCTTGCTTTTGCTCATTGTACATTACATTTCTTATTCGGATAACTCTGCTCTTTGTGTGCTTCCCTCCCCGATTATTATTATAAATAGATTTCCCTATTGTTTAATGTCCCAGCTCGTTCCCTGTCATTTCTTTCATTGGCTTAGAACACTGTGTATTGAGAAATAGCGAGGGTAAATTGTTCATTTGGTCCGACGTGGCTCTGGTAACTCCGCTCAGTTGCGCCGGATCCGAGTCGTTACCTGCGACTCGGATCGGACAGAGTCGGCCGAGGGTGTGGTTCCCCAGTAGTTAGACTGCGTGGGTATTTAGGTATATTGAAATTAGACAATTAACCCTACTTCACGCCGTCGAAGTGTTGGTGACCACAGTCCTGTAAGGGACCCGTGGCTTTCGGACTTATCCGAGGGTAACGATCTGAATTCCGGGTGTTCGGCGGAACCAACTCTACTGCTCCATCTAGCGGTCATGCTCGCCACCGAAACCCGACCCACAACAATACTACGTGTGGAATCCTGGAGGATGGTGACGTGCCTTTTGGTGAAAGCTTATGACGTCACACAGCCAATTGACTCGAGGGATACATCGCGTATCGGCTACAGGTCACTCCAGGTGTGTGTGTGTGTGTGTGTGTGTGTGTGTGTGTGTGTGTGTGTGTGTGTGTGTGTGTGTGTGTGTGTGTGTGTGTGTGTGTGTGTGTGTGTGTGTGTTCCATTACCAGAGTCAGCAATCAAGCAAGCACCCCAACGAAATGCTAGCTGCTTGGTAACTGAACAGACCCTGGGTGTGTTCCATTATTAATAAGCTTGCTATTGCTTGCCAAGCCAGCCGCTCCTCATCAACAATGTCGAATGGTGGATTGCTTAAGCCACTTGGCGAGTGCTCCACAAAAAAATCTATGTTACTGAACGCATCCCGGGTCCAACAGTCTGCGTGTCAGTCCTTGGGAGTGTAATGTAAACATTGCATTTTTAAAATGGATCGAAATTTCTATCCAATATGGGTTTTGATGTTACTAAAACGGGTCTGCGGGTGTTCACAAACAAAACGGGTCAAACCAATGAAATCTGGATCTGGGTCACTTGCCCTCTGTTACGTTCATGGGGAGGGGTATTGCATCGTTGTTGTTGTGGTTCTCAAGATTGGTTTCTTTCTTCCTTATTTTTTGGGTTTTGTTTCGGTTCTTTTGCTGCAGGACCTTCCTTCCCCTTCCCGTTCTCTTTTCGTGGACTCCACATTATCTCATGCGGCGATACGGTGTGGATTTTCAAGAACCGTAAAAAGGAAGTGAAGAAGAGGAAGCAAGGGCCGTCGCGACGCCGAGAGAGTGAGAGGAAAAGGCGGGAATGAACGGAGGACACGAGTCTGGCCTGCGTGATGAGAGACCTGGCCTGTAAGACCTCGTTGAGGATTGGAGTCATCCCTCCAAGGGCCCCCTGTTGAAGGCACAGTCTGTGTTGAAGACACTTAGGCAGAGGAGAGCCTGACTGGGACAAGTTGGCCAGAAGGGGGAGCATAAGCGTTTCCTCCTCCTGAGTGTCACCTGAGCCGACCTGAAGCAACGTGTGGCTTCAAGGTGTTGCAGGAATTGCTCCGGTTTGTTCGTTGGTGAAGTTTGAGAAGCCTTCCAGAGAGAGAGAGGGAAGGGTGGTGCTGAAGTGTTGGCCTTGTGGCCTGTGGCTGGGGTGAGGCCGTTGGAACGTCAACTCGAACAGTCCTGGATTCTTCTTCTCCCCCACCTTTCTCCTTTACACATTATTTTCTTTATATCTTGGCAAATATTCTTTTATTATTTAGCTTCCCCCCCTCTTGGGATTAGCTTGGGACACCGAGTGGTGTATTGGCCAGAAATGCTTATCACCGTGCTAAATCAACAAAATGCCACGGTGACGGTTGCATTGATCGTTTCCACAAGTTCGACACGACGTGTTTGTGGCAATTATACAAGAAATATTCACAGGAGAGCACGGAAAAAAAAAATGTAGAAACACGGCACGAACCCGCACACATGACTGGCTCGCCGAACTAACAAAATGGCGCTCTCGTCATCGGTGCAAAAGGGGGCAGAGCTACGATGACACGTCACGAGCACGTGACCAGCTTCAGTAATTTCCGGCACCACACTTCAGAAGACATTCAGTCCGGTGTGATGGAAACGCGAAAACACAACCTCTCACAAGCACAACAAGCTGTCTTTCGATTAACCTCGTCAGCGAAGCAACGGGTAGGTATGCCTAGTGTTTATAAAACGGAACCCCAATCGATGAATCCTGTACGTGCCTGTTTTATGATACAAGTATGCAATATCTGTTTCCAAAACAGTTCAAATGCACATCCTCCACCTTTCTCCACCCACATGAAGCATTTCTTACTGTCTGTATCGATATTATACAGAAATAACACGTGCAAAGAACATTATGCAACTCTGGCCAGAGAGCTGTACGCAAGCAAGCTTGTGTGTGTGCTCTCTCTCCTACTTAGACCAAGCTGCTACATAAGCAAAGTTTATCCCATGTGAATATATATATATATATATATATATATATATATATATATATATATATATATATATATATATATATATATATATATATATATGAAAGCATCAGAAAATTTGGAGGGTGACAAGTAACATAAGATGCCTCTTTCAATTCATGAGATTTGCCCACATATGTGTCTGATTTGCAAACCCATGAATATCATCAACAGATGGATTACAAACACCCAAGGAAGAGTCCCATTGCTTAGTTTCACAGGGATACTGTATGTCTGAGCGGAGAGAAGTAATCGAGTTCCAATGAGTAATGTCAATTAGCTCTCAAATAAGCCCGAGATGCAGAGAATTTTCATTGCCCGATGATTAATTTTTGTAGAGAATGTCATAAATTAAATATCAGCCCTGACATTAGATCTGGTAGAGGTTACTAGATTATTTTAATGAAAGGGAAGAGATCTCTGACATGCTTGACAACAAACATCACAAATTCAAATAAAATGATGGGATGCACTGTGCGAAGAGAATAGGAGAATCCATCTGCAACATATCAAAAAACAGTGAAAACGAATAAGGACTCCGAGGAGGACTGGTGTTGGCTTCATGGTTGGGTGGCTGCCTTAAGATCCTAGGGTCTTGAGTTCAAGATCCTGTTGTGCTGTTGAATTAACACCAGGTTGGGTTGACTCAGCCTGTCATCCTTCTGAGGCCGGAAAAATGAGTGCCAGTGCGCTGGTAACAGGGGCATTGCATCAGCAGCACAGCCGCACCCCCACAAAATGATGCTACTTGCAGGAGGAGGCCTCTTGGAGGTGAAAGGGTTAAATTGCTGATTTGTTATCTCCCAATTGCATGTTTAGAGTATGTGTTGTAAACCCTAGTTTAGGTCTTCTGCAACAGTGTTTAGTCGGGCCTTGTCTCACATCCATCTCTTTGTAGTTTTCACTGTTACATGTGCTTTATTTTTCTTTTTTTATTATTATTACTTTTGTATATGGAGTCAAGGCTCATGGAAGAGCAAGAACACTGAATAAAAGGTACAGCAGAGAGAGGGGGGAAACACCAACAGCAGATTTGGAGGACAAAATAGAGGGAGACTTGGACAAAGAATGGGTGTGGGGAAGAATAAGGGGTAGGGGACGATGCATGGGGTGGACATTATGGATACAAAAGGAAACTCTCAGGGAGGAAAAGCTTGGAATTTGGAAGGAAGGGGCTTGCAGTGGGATGGGGGTTAACAAGAGTTTAAAAAGGTCATGTTTATGGATGGGGGATGACTTGAGATGGTGGTGAACAGCCGTCTTGAAGACTTGGAGGGAAGGATGAGATTGAAGAAGATGTTGAAGTTGTTTCCGCAGGCAGGGAAAAAAAGAAAGAAGAGTGGGAGTGTCAGAGTTGTCAGGATTGAAAGACATATTCCACATGTTTGACCAGCTTGTGTTTTTGTCAAGGTCTAAAGAGAGGGAAGACGCTGCAGCATGCCTGTCTGAAAGATGAGGGATATCCCAGCAGAGGAAGGAGTCATCAGCAAATAGATAAAGAGTATTTTCTAGAGAGTCAGAGAGATCATTGATGAAGATCAGGAATAGGAGTGGGCCCAGAACACTGCCTTGGGACACTCCAGCCTTGACAGGGAGATGGGATGAAAGGATTCCCATAAGAGCCGCACAATGGCTACGAGAGTAGAGGAAGTCAGTAAGTCATGTGTGGATTTGGCCTTGGATGCCATAGGCAGAGAGTTTGGAGAGTAAGGCTGGATGGCAAGCTGTACTGAAAGCTCGAAATATGTGAGAGATGGCCCTGATCCAATGTCCGACATTGAAGACTTCCATCCATTGTTTGGAGAGTAGAAGCAGCATGTCCAAGGTGGAGTGACCAGGTCTGAAACCAAGTTAGTTATATGAGCTAAGGTTGTTGGAGAAAAAGGAAGGTTTTATTATCAACTGTGATGACGGATTCCACGACTTTGCTGATAATTGGAAGTCAGCTAATTGATCTATAGTTAAGAGGATCCGTTTTTGCAAACATTTTGTGTAATGCAATGATGTTGGCTGGTTTCCAAACAGGTGGAAGGTGACCTAGGGTAAATGATAGGATGAAAAGGGTGGAGAGAGGATGTGAAAGAGCAGCAGAGCAGGTTTTTGGGGACACAAGAGTTGACGTAGTCCAGTCAATTTGCAGAATCAGAGTCGAGGGTTACCAGAAACTTCTCCACCTTCTCAGGTGAAAGACTCCAGGAACAGTTGGGTGCAACTGGGTAGAGAGTGAGAGTTTGGAACACACATTTTGGAAGCAAACACAGAATTAAGGAATTCGGTCTTCTCACGAGTGGAGTCGGCTGTGGGGCTATTTTAAGAGAGGGAAGGGACTCTGGAGACAGACTTAACAAGGTGCCACCAATTTATTTGATTAATGACCCTTTTCCTTTCTCAATGACCTTGCAACCAATGGTCCTAGAACCGAGTACAACACGGTTCTCTTTTTCCCAGGTGTCCTTTTCCCAGGTTGCCTGACTGTATCTGTCTGTTTTATACACAACCAGCAGTTTACCCACCCTATGAGTAGATTTTGTATGTTAATTATTTGCTGTATGCAATAAAAAGTGATGGATTGCGTGGTCATGGTGTTCTTTTGTGGAAAGCCCTCAGGACTCAAATAAATTTATTGAAATAATCCATAATGTAAACATTGTTAGATTGGAAACTTCTGAGAACACTGCAGAGGAGGAAAATGCATTTGTCATGACAATATTGACTGTACTGACAATATTGACAATTGACCTCCATAACGACACCTTCACTACGTGATGAGTTGAGCACGAAGAGAGTTCTATGGAGAGTTCAAGAGTTCGATGGCATGCTTCCATGCAAGATGTAGAGATCCCAGGATGGTTCTCAAATGAAACACCTGCTCCCTAACAAGAGTAATACACACTCCCTCTGGGAAGTGGGGGGAGGGGTCAGTCATTAAATCAAACATCTTTGGTTAAACTGTTGTGGATGCTCTCCATAACAGTCAGAAGGTGCTAATGACGTTTAAACGACGACTGTGGTTATCTATGGTTAGATATTTATATGGTGTTGGGTCCAAATGAGGGCAAATAAGCCCAAAATCCAGAAAGGCAGTTTTTTTGATGTTTGACCAATCCATGCATCCATCGGAATCATACTCTGTACAGAGCATCAGTGCTGCCGAAACAGTCTCCTGGGCTATTGGGCACAATCCTGGACAGGTCGCCACTCTAACACAGGATACTCGAATGGCTCACTTATCCCAGCAAGCTGGTACTCATTTTGCCGATCTCAGAAGGATGACAAGCTGAGTCAACCCCACCTGGTATTAATTAAATGGCCGAGCAGGATTTGAACTCGGAATCCTCAGATCTCAAGCCCACCACCCAAACCATTAAGCCAACACTCGGCATAACATTCCTCATCCTTTAGAGAGGGAGCCTCTTCCCTCTTCAGACCTTGACAAAATCACAAACTGGTTAAACACTTGGAATATATCTTTCAATCCGGTTTTCAAAATATTCAAAATACCACTCTCTCTTTCTCTTTTTTCAAAAGGACCACCTACAGGCCCACACATCCACCTACAGACATGAATTCAGCTAGTAAATTAGATACATACTAGTATATTATATATATATACTAGTATATTATATATATATATATATAAATATATATATATATATATATATATATATATATATATATATATATAAATATATATATATATATATATATATATATATATATATATATATATATATCGTTACGAATTCTGGCCCGCCCGGCGTGCGATCGGCCACGTAACTCGAATCGCAACCAAGTCGCCCACCGGATGGACAATTCAGTCGTGACCCTCCTGGAACTATCGCCAGGAGCCAGTCACGGGTGGGGTTTAACCTCACCACAATCGTGCCAATTGGCCACCCGCGCAGGATAGGGTTGCTCGCCAAATTCGACCTACCTAAGTACCTGCGCGAGCGGTCGATCGGACCCGGCCGCAGGTCGGCCAAGGACACGAACCGCTTAAGCGGTCCGTTCCGTGCTACAGTGATAACCGAGCGGTGTTATTGCCGACCTCGACGGATCAGATTCAGGCCCCCCTTACAAACGGATGCCAACGTTGTCAGATGGAATGAAAACCTGTCATTCTTGTTACAAAAACAGCTAAAATTGATGAAAAAGCGGCCAAAATTGAAACCAATACAGTAATTACGGTCACAATAGCAAATATAACCGAAAGCAACACGTTTATGCTACAGACAAGAACAGTCGTGACGGACACGAGAAAGGACAATCCCGAAATAGAACGGTGGGGAAGGGAAGCAACATTGGTTATTTCCGTCGCGAAACGGCGGAGACCGAAGCGAAAGCGATTCATTCCGGTTACCAGAACGTGGAAAACATGGCAGCTTGAAAAGTTCTCGAAGTTATGGTAAGTTAACTTTAACGTAGTCTGCCTTGACTATATCATGTCTGTTAATGAAAACCCGTTTGTGGTACGGGATATTATACAAGCAGCAATGAATACGCCCTCTTGACTTAATGTGTGGCTGACATTTCGTGAAATTCGTGCCCCCGTGCTGCAGCGATCAGTGACGATTGATCGTTTATATTTGCAAGAGGTAAAATTTGATAGTAATAATAAATTGCAAATTCCAATAAAATAACAAAGTTAATATGAAGTAAAAATGGTAAAAAGATCCCATACACGATCCCCTATGTTGAACTGGGCCTACACAACTCACGATGCATCACTCGGGGGGCTCGAAATACAGGCAAACCAAACATTATAATCACAACAAAATTCGGTTTAATAGATTGTTAAAACTACATCAGGTACTACCCACTATATATTATCTATATTACATTTATGTTCGAGGCACAAGCACGAAAAATTTACATCCCGTAACAGGTCGTTCTACTGCATCCGCCATCTTGTTCGCACGACAGTAACCGGAATGAACCGGTTTTGTTTCGTTCTCCGCCGTTTCGCGACGGAAATAACCAATCTTGCTTCCGTTCCCCACCAATCTATTTCGGGATTGATCGTTCTTGTGTCCGTCACGACCGTTCTTGTGTGGAGAATAAACGTGTTGGTTTCGGTTATATTTGCTATTGCGACCGTAATTACTGTGTTGGTTTCAATTTCGGCCGCTTTTTCATCAATTTTAGCTGTTTTTGTAACAAGAATGATGGGTTTTCATTCCGTCTGACAACATTGGCGTCCGTTTGTTCGGGGGGCTTGAGATTCTCTTCTTTACCTGGGTGTTCAAAACCCACTACTAATTTATTCCGCGATTCAAGATGGCACTTTCAATTGGGAAAAAGACGACGAACGGGATACATTTCACACAAGGACATTTATTACAAAGCACATATTGCACACACAACACAAGCAAGGAATCATGCAATATACAAGCACATAGAAACAAAAGCAATACCACCGACTACGAGCAATGTACAGTCACTTACACAGGTTTAACTTAAAGGGACACGGCGCCACAGCAGTCATACAAAAAAAAAGGAAAGACCTCCTCATCGGCAAGGGGGTAGCGGGGTTCGTACACCTTTATGGTGGTGGGCCGTGGGTGACCGAATAGGCCCGCGAGACCGTGCAGGTTACCTGCCCCCTCGAGGGGTGACGGTCAGCGAGCCCTCTGCGGCACTCTACTCTCGTGCGCGCCTCGACCCGGGACCACTGCTCGCAACCCTCACGACTTGGCGCCCAGAAGGAGAGATGAGCCTTCGACGATCCAGAGCCCACTTTGACGATCCAGACCCCGACGAGTCCAAACACGACGTCCCAGGCAGGAGAGAGGAAGAATCCAACGTGATGATCCAGGCAGGAGAGAGAACTCAAACACGACGTCCACCAAGAGAGAACGAGCCCGCGCGCGGTCCGCCCTATATTGCGCGGAGCTCCGTCCTTCGCTCCTCCCCGTTTTTGGCTCTGTCTCTCCTCTTGCCCTTTCGAGAAGCTCCTCGAAAAGGGGCGTTTCCTCCTCACGGCCGCCTCACACCCCGTATCCACCAATCACCAGCGAGCTCTCGCAGCCTCTCCCGTCAGTCCCGGCGCCGCAAAAAAGGCTGGAAAACTCGCGCACCGTTGTAGGCCTTTCATGAGGCCTTCGTTTGAAGTCTTCGGACGGTCCAAAATAAGGATAGAACAGAAAAACGGCTATCTCAAAGAGTCGCAGCCCGGTGAATCACATGAATTCCCTTTAAACAACGGTGGGGAACTATCTGCACATATGCTTTGCATCATAACTGATCAAAGGACCCTTTATGGTGTATTGCGAATTTCCACAGCCGTAACTATATATATATATATATATATATATATATATATATATATATATATATATATATATATATATATATATATATATATATATATATATATATATATATATATATATATATATATATATATATATATATATATTAGACGACTCGTGAACCTGTCGGGTTCCCGTTGTCAGAGTGGTTGATGAAAAAAATCATTTCAAGAAAAAAAAATAGATAGCTCTTGTGAACTATCCCACTGAGGTAGTTTGCATGGATCAAATACTCCCGAAGAGTACGTGACTGAATCAGGAATTGATTTTTTAATCTTTTTTTCGTTGCCCAATTTGAACGAAACTTGATACTGCACACCGCAGGAGAATGGTGAGTAAGGAGGGCCGAAAATTTTTGCGCTATCATGTACCGTTTTGGCTGTATTTCAGGAACATACATACATACAAGATGAGAGTTTTATTAATATATAGATATATACATATTTCAAGGTGTATGTCGGTCGTGGAGATGGTGGTGTATATAAATAAATATACAATTCAAGGTGGGATGTTGGTAGTGCAGATGGTAAAGTGGATAGAAATACAATAATTCAAGGTGATTGTAGGTTGTAGAATGGTAAACGTTATGACTGTACTATGTAAAGTTTTGGATTATTCCAATGATATTCATACTAATGATATTCATGAACGAGAATCAATGAACTTATCGGCGATAACAGTCATATGTGTTTATTATTATAAATTAACAGCCTTTATGCATGAAACAAACTGCTTGAGTAAATAACAAGAACAGTGTCATTCTATAGTCTTGGTCAATACTTTGTTTGTCCACCCTTTGCTTTCTTGAGTGTCATCACTGTTTTACCCATGCTTCTTATATCCAACAGAAGTACTCTTACAAGAGTGTTGTCCCAAATATCCTGTAATTATAATGCATTTCACAGTTCTCTAAGGTTAGTTGGAATCCTCTTGTTCTTCTCCGTTTCAAAGTAAACCAATATAATATTGATGGACCCATGTCCTGATCCTTGGGTGACCATTCTAAAACTTGGAGCACACCAGTTATAACCTTGTTCTCCAAATACTGTTTTACTATTGAGGAAGTGTGTTTTGGATTATTATCTTGTTGGAAAATCAATCCTCTTCTGATTAAATGATTTCCATGAAGAACTGTGCATGGTGCTGCAGTATCTGCTTGTACTTCTCTTTCGTTAGCATCACATTGGTTTTAACAGGTTTTCCTGCATCAAAAGCTGAGAAACAACCTCAGACAGCCACAGAGTCTCCCACGTGTTTAACAGTAGGCTGCAAACATTGCATGTCGTGACGTTCTCCAGGTCTTCATCGTATAAACTGGCGTATCTTAAATCCAAAAAAGTTCAAACTTTGATTCATCTGATCAAAGTACCAGATTCCATTTTTCAGTCACCAAATGTTGGTGTTGCCTTGAAAATTCAATCTTTTCACCTTATTCTGTGGTCAAAGCATTGGCTAATTGACTGCAACTCTGTCGTCAAGACATGCTGCAATCAATCAGCCTTCTTGCACAGTGCTGGACGAGACTTTAATGTTCTGGCCTGCTCTCATTTCATTTGTCAGCTGCTGACTTTATTTTCTTCTACCGCGCAAGCTGAGCAACTTTCAAGCGCTTGTCTTAACTTTTATTGTATTTATTGTAATTCACATTCATGTAACTGGTGTTGATTACTTCAATAATTAATTATTTACTGTACAAAAATCCACAAGCTGTTTCCTGCTTCTTCTTTTTTTGCGGTAAGTGGAAAGTACTAGCTTGTGATGATATCATAATCAGAGCTAAAATAAAAAATGTCATTTCCAAATTTACCTTTTTTACACAAAGGTAACTGTGATATTAAATGGACTTTCATAGAAATTTGAATTATTATCTATTTATGTTGCACACGACTAACTTCCCACAAATGTTTCATGGGGAATAGCACCACAAAAGTGAAAACAACTCAAACGTTTTCACAGTACTTTATATAAATAAATACATAATTCAAGGTGGTATGTTGGTCGTGGTGAAGGTAAGGTGTATATTTATAAACTCACTGTTTACCCACCCTAAGGTTGGCATAGAAGGTGAATATGAAGTTGAGTAAAGTATTCCTTGAAGTTAAATAACGGACTAAACTGATACATACTGTACATACTTGTGAGGTCTGAATTGCTTCACCATGTCTATGTGGCATGAATGCCTTCACGGCTTTAACTACGTAGACATACTCACATTCAAATGGTATGTACTTCATATACGTAGGCACAGGTCACCTCTTGCTGAATAGAGGCATCAAGCAAGCTCGGTTTTATTGATATAGCTAGTGATTCCCTAAAGCATGTACAACCTTGTTTTATTCTCTTCCATATTTTTTTAATCTCCCAAAATTCCAAATGGGTTCCAATGTTATTGCATACATGTATCGAAATGAAGGAAATGCCTCGAATCAATTTTGAGTAGAGAATCCGGACAGATTCGTAGATGAGTGGAAGGACTGACAGATGGACTGACAAGACCCCAAATGTACAAACTGCCAGGCGAGCTGACTCTCAGTTGGGGGCTAAAAATAAATTACAACAACAGGTAAGAGGAAAAGAGGGAAAGACACTGTAATCGCAGTGTACACTGTCAGAGCACCAGCCCGCTGGCACTCCGTACGTGCAACAGCGATTGACACAAGTTGGAAAGTGGAAAAGGGAGAGAAAGTTGATTGCTAATTAAGATGTCAATACTCAGTAACTTTGGCTAAATAGCACAGAAATTATGAAGACGTCTCAGTACCAGGACTTGAAAAACGAGGTGAAGAGCACCTGCAAGTTGAGGAGTTCTCTCCATTGTGCCAGTGATAGTCAGAGCAACTGGCATGATAGGATTTTCTATGTCCTGTCAGATGTGGTAAAAAGGGGTAAAGATTGAATTCTATTTGAGAAATGAGGTCACATATATAAAACCCCTTCAGGACAAACTGACCATTGTTTTTCCATGACAGGTATGCCTTTGTTGGAGCAGTTTTGAGTAGACCAGAAATCATTAAACACATAAAACAACTCACTGTTTTGCAAAGCCGAAAAGACCTTTCGTCTCGCCCGTCACCACCTTGGAAGTCCCTTTGGCTGTTGAAATGGCAACTTGAACGAGAAATTTTGGTTATTTCAACAAAACATTTTTGGAAATCAGGCTGGGTAGAAAGTGTTCTACAAACAAAATCAAGCACAACATCTACTTCACCTGGAAGGGGGGGGAAGAGCATCCTGGACTTGGCACATGTTTACGAGCAACCTGAACATCAATTTCCCAGCACAGGAAAACAAGCTGGAAGTTGCGTCCGACAAGTGTACTTGTAAAGTCAGATCAACACTCAAGCCGTGAGATAGAAGGAGAGCGATGGATGTGGTGGATCATAGTGCTGTCTGTAGTATGTTGTGCTTGGCAAAATTACACACAGTAACTGTTCGCTCGGGTTTCTTGCTGTCAAGGGCATTTTAGTATTGTTGGCCACCGGTCTGTGCTTTCCTTGGTTCCATGGTATTTGGTAATTTTCATGGTTTTTTTTTTTCATGAGCATGTTTTTGTTTTTTCTCTCTTGTTCACTTTGTACAGCTGCACAGTGGCTGTCAGGGTTTGGACTTTTTTGTTTGCCACACAGAGAGGACTTGTGTGTTAAAAAATTCTCCTTTTAATGTGACTGTGCTCTGTGAAGCATTTTTATTGTCCTGTAAAATATTAGTGATCGAAATCATTGAAGTTTCAAGATGTACAAACTCTTCAACCATTGAAGCACGTCAATGTTTAATTTGTGGTCAAACTTTCTTTCTTTAGAAAAAACAAATGGAAGGATGTGGTTTATGTTTTGTATCCCACTGATAGGCCCGATCAGTATCTGTATCTTCACTAAAATCGAATCAATTCATCCATATCACACACACCCAACCTGTCTACCAAGTTTCGTCCGAATCTGTCCATAACTTTTTTTTTAACAAATCTCACACTCTCACTATGTCTCTCCGAAAGGACCATTGGGAAAACCCTCCCATCTACTTTGTCAACAATCCTCTGGAAGAAGTCCTTTCTTTCAAGCTTCTGTGTCTCACCATCTGCCATGACTTTTCCTGGGAAAGCCACATTTCAAACCTCGCCTCCAAAGCCAGTCACCGACTGGGCATCCTCCGTCGTTCAAAGTCCTTCCTTTTCACACGTGAACTCCTGACCACATACAAAGCTTTTGTCCGCAGCCTAATGGAGTACTGCTATACCCTTTGGGCTGGTGCTCCTGCCTCCCAGCTTTCTCGGATTCACGCTGTGGAAACCAAGGCATTTTGGACCATTGGCATCTCCTGTGATGAGGCTGAGTCTTTGGGCATATCTCTCTCTCTCTCTCTCTCTCTCTCTCTCTCTCTCTCTCTCTCTCTCTCTCTCTCTCTCTCTCTCTCTCTCTCTCTCTCTCTCTCTCTCTCTCTCTCTCTCTCTCTCTCTCTCTCTCTCTCTCTCTCTCTCTCTCTCTCTCTCTCTCTCTCTCTCTCTCACCGCAGCAGGTCGGTGGTATTCCTGTCTTCTCACGTCTCCTCTCCGGTCTCGCCTCCCTGCTCTGTATGTGATTTGTCCCCACCATATTTCCGCAGTGCGCTCAAGGTCCTCCAACAACCCCCTTCAAGTAAAACTACCAAAATCACAAATCACTGCTCACCTTCACTCTTTCATTCCTCTTTTTCCCCACCTTTGGAATAAACTCCCACACACTCTTTAATTCCTTTCTTCCCACCAGGCCTTCAAAACAGCTGTTCACCACTACCTCTTATTGTCCCCCATCCAAATCCTCGATCTTTTCTACCCCCGATAACACTGAACAACAAAAATTTTTTACTGGAGATGTGTAAAGTGATTTACACTAATTTGGGTACGCTGATTTCAAAAATCATAACCGTTTTGCTGTATCACGTCAGGATTTTCAGTAACAGAAATATTCCCATTGCCTAGAAGTCAGGATTTCAATGAAATTTACAAAAATTCATTTATTCATTTATTTCATCATGAATGCTTCAAAATTATAGAAATTACAGAAAAACTCCACTGGAATGTAATTAAAAATGCTTTAGGCATTTGGCTTTGCGTTTGTGCTGCTCTGTGTCAGTTTCACGATGCAGGAACCAGCAGAAATCGCCCATCATGTTCGGGTTGTGCCGCCCTTGGTAACGCGTCTCCATGAGTGAAATCTCTTGGTGGAATCGCTCGCCGTGCTCGTCCGAGACTGCTCCCAAGTTGTCAGGGAAGAAGTTCAGGTGCTGGTGTAGGAAATGGATTTTCAGGGACATCCTGGAGCCAAGTTTCCTGAAGGACTCCAGCAGCTGCTGCACTATTTCTTCATAGTTGTCCGCGCTCGTTCCCCAAGAAGTTGTCCGTCACAGCTTTGAAGCTCCTCCACGCTGCCAGCTCTTTGGGGTTTAGAGTTGTCGGAAAAGTTTCGTCCTTCATAATCTGTCGGATTTGCGGTCCAACAAAGACACCAGCCTTGATCTTGGCCTCCGACAAGGTGTTGCCAAACTTTTCCTTGAGGTATAAAAACCCACGCCCATTCAGATCCATTGCCCGTACAAAACTTTTCATCAAGCCGAGCTTTATGTGGAGTGGTGGAAGGAAAACCTTGGCTGGGTCAACAAGGGCGACATGCTTCACGTTGTGTCGAACAGGTACATGCTCTTTTCGCTCTTCCCAATCTTTCTTCGTCCAGTGATTCTTGTCGTCTCTGCTATCCCAGAGACAAAGGAAGCACATGTATTTCGTGTAGCCTGACTGCAGCCCTAACAACAGCGCCACCACTTTCAAGTCTCCGCAGATGTGCCAGTTGAAGTCATTGTACTTGATGGAATCAAGCAGCTGCCGCATAGTCTCATAGGTCTCTGTCATGCGAACGCGTGAGCCAGTGGGACTGATGGTTTCTCGTTGCCATTGTGGAGCAAAACAGCCTTCAAGCTGTTCTTCCCCGAGTCGATGAAGAGGCGCCAGTCTGCGGGATCGTGATCACACCCAAGTTCTTTCAACAGACCGTTGATGTCACTGCAGAATGTCATCGTGTCTTCCATCTCAAAGAACTCAGCCATGTCTCTGTGACGTGCTCTGAACAAGGATATCTTGGTGTTAGGTTCAAGTAGATTCCACTGCTGCAGCCTTGATCCAAGCAGCTCTGCCTTCGCCTTTGACAGCGAGAGATCTCTTACAAGATCATTTAAGTCTCCCTGGTTCAGAAGGTGTGATTCTTGAGTGTCGGGTTCAAAAGGTTCATCATCACCATCCTCTTCACCACTGCTTACAGCTATGTTATGATCATCTGGAGGTGTTGGAACGGGGTTCTCGTCATCATGAGGCACAGGTTTACGAGCAGAGACGCAGTCAGCGTACTTGATGTGACCTTTATTCTTCTTGTTGAAGCCGGCGATGCTTGTGCAGCAGAAATAACAATCATCATGATGATTCTGCGGCTCACGCCATATCATGGGCACCGCAAATGGCATGCTCGCGCGCTTGCCCACCAGCCACTGAGTCAAGGTTGTGTGACAGCTTGTGCAGCAGATGTGTGGTGCCCAGCTCTGTTCTTGGTCCCCCACCTTACACCCGAAGTAGTGAAAGTAGGCGGCCTTCATTTTCACTGCTGTAGATATACTTCGCTGTTGATCTTTTTTGGTATACCGACCACAGACATAACAGAAGTTGTCAGGATGATTGGTACAGGAACGCCTACTCATCTTTATCTGAAAGAAAGAAATATAACACAAGTTAACAACAATTGTACGAAATAGACATGTTAAAGACATATGTAAATTTCATTGAAATCCTGACTTCTAGGCAATGGGAATATTTCTGTTCCTGAAAATCCTGACGTGATACAGCAAAACGGTTATGATTTTTGAAATCAGCGTACCCAAATTAGTCTTAATCACTTTACACATCTCCAGTAAAAAAAAGTTTTTGAAATTTGTTGTTCAGTGTAATCCACCCATGCCCACCTCCTTCAAATTCCCTGCTTTCCTTCCTGAAAGTCCCTGTAATGTCCATCTTGTATACCCCGTGTTCCCCACCCATCTCTCTCCCTTCCACAGATCTCCTAATGTCTCTGTTCCCCACTGTTTTGTGCTTCCCACTCCCACCCCTCTTGTCTCATGCCCCCCTTGCTATGCGTTGTGTTAGCTCTCATACGAATTCAACAAGGTATACAAAAAAAAACAGTTCACGTTTTCTATCCCACTGATGGGTTGGATCTGAACCAAAATCTAATCTGCTTGTTCTTGTCACCTCATCAATTCATTCACCTCGTTTTTTCATCACTCATCCACAACTTTTTGAAATATCATGCTGCATATATAGTTTTTGGCAGGATCTCTCAATTTTAAAAATTAGACCTATGTTGACCTTTTGACCTGAAATATAATTGGTGATTGAATTAATTGACCCGATATACAAATCCTCTTCATATTTCATTTCAATTCGATGAAAATCGAGGACTTTAGAAACTGCACCTAAGTTGTTAACATTCGCTAAGTTGACATAAGTTGTTGAAACGTTCCTTCGCTCTCGAAAACGACGACTGGATTGGGGCATTTTTTCAATTAGATCGGACCAATCGTATCATAAATGGCCATAACTTGCGAAACACCTGGGAAACATACTCAGGTCCCCAGCGTCAATTGTGACGTCATATCAAACGAAGAAGAATTGTGATGCCCCCTCGCTCTCTCCCCCCTAGTCTCGCCCCTCCTCGTTGGAATTCTCGTTGGAATTTCCGACGATGTGGCAGGCCCCACCAGGCTGGTGAACCCCATTTTTATTCAGATGGGAACTTTAACTCTGTTAACCTGCCTGACACTCTTCCTCATCCATACATGACCAGCCAACCAGCTCAACGTCCAAGGAGCAATCGACGTCCTCCGATACACCTTTCTAACTTTGCAACAAAAAGTGATTTTAAGTTGATTTGATGGGAACTTTGACAGGTTCCAACACCTTAATCAATGGACGTCATTGAACATATTTTGGTTTATTGGTTGGGAAACTTAATTGTCACTGAACAAGTTATTACAGAGACTGTAATGTTTAACCTTTGGGGAAGAGAGAGAAACATATTGTGCTTGCAGAGTCATTTAAAACACCAGCAGATCACAGGTCATGTGACCTGTCTCACTCGGGATTGAGATTTTGTCATGTTGAATGCAATGCACGAGTCATGTAGATGGATCTCAATGCTGGAGTCATGGTGCCAAGATGAGATCAATCTCAATACTGGGCTCATGGCGCCGAGATTAGATCCATCTCAATGCAGGGCTCATTGTGCCGGGACCGAGATCCATCTCAATACGGGGCTCATGGTGCCGAGACCGAGATCCATCTCAATACAGGGCTCATGGTGCCGAGACCGAGATCCATCTCAATAGAGGGCTCATGGTGCCGGGACCAAGATCCATCTCAATACGGGGCTCATGTTGCCATGACCGAGATCCATCTCAATACGGGGCTCATGGCGCCGAGATTAGATCCATCTCAATGCAGGGCTCATGGTGCCGAGAACGAGATCCACCTCAATGCAGGGCTCATGGTGACAAGACCGAGATCCATCTCAATGCTGGAGTCATGTTGTCTAGATGAGATCCATCTCAATGCAGGAGTCATGGTGACAAGACCGAGATCCGTCTCAATGCTGGAGTCATGGTGCCGAAACTGAGATCAATTTCAATGCAAGACTTATGGTGCCAAGACTAAGATACTTCTCAATACTGGGATCATGGTGCTAAGACGAGATCCATCTCAGTACTGGGATCATGCTGACAAAACCGAGATCCATCTCATGCAGCGCTCATGGTGCTGAGACGAGATCAATCTCAAAGCAGGGCTCATGGTGCCAAGATCAAGATCCATCTCAATACAGGTATCATGGTGCTGAGAACGAGATCCACATCAATGGAGGGCTCATAGTGCTGAGACCGAGATCCATGTCAATACTGGGTTCCTGGTGCCGAAACTTAGATCAATTTCAATGCAGGACTCATGGTGCCGAGACTAAGATACTTCTCAATACTGGGCTCATGGTGTCAAGACTGAGATCCATCTCAATATGAGGATCATGATGCTTTGATTAATATCCATCTCAATGCAGGACTCATGGTACCAACACTGAGATCCATCTCAAAGCAGGACTCATGGTGCCAAGATTGAGATGCATCTCAATACAGGGCTCATGGTGCCAAGACTGAGATCCATCTCAATTCAGGGCTCATGGTGCCAAGACCGAGATCCATCCCAATGCAGGGCTCATGGTGCCAAGATCAAGATCCAGCTCAATACAAGTCTCATGGTGCCGAGACCGAGATCCATCTCAATACAGCGCTCATGTTGCCCTGACCGAGATCCATCTCAATACAGGGATCATGGTGCCAAGACCGAGATCCATCTCAAAGCAGGACTCATGGTGCTAACACTGAGATCCATCTCAATGCAGTACTCGTGATGCCAAGACCAAGATCCATCTCAATGCTGGGCTCATGGTGCCAAGACCAAGATCCATCTCAATACAGGGCTCATGGTGCCAAGACCGAGGTCCATCTCAATACAAGGCTCAATGTGCCAAGACCGAGACCCATCTCAGTGCAGGACTCATGGAGCTGAGACTCCATCTTCAAGATGTTATCTCACCCTGAGCACCCCCGTGAGGCTTCATTTATCTGTTTTTTGTTTTTGAATATTTGGGGGGGGGGGGTAAGTCGTGGAAGGGGGGAAAGGTTAAGGCCACGGTGAGGATATGGGGTAAAATGATATCCACTTGGTTCTTGAGGAGGTGTTCTTAACCGCACTGGAGAACCAAGAATGGAGCGGACCATTCCCGAGCCTTCATGCAAAAATGGGGGAAAAGGTTCAATCACCGAAGGGTGGGAGCACGTATACAGTTTTGACAAAAAGGTCGTGACTGTTCGCAACTCGATTGAGCACCTGAACTGCTCGCTTTATATCCCGTAAACGCGGACGTCGTTGGAGACACCTCCCTAGGTGTCCCACCGTTTGTGTTTCTTTCTCTCTCTCGACTCTCGTCTTCCCTCCGTTCAGCGTCCCATCGAGCTCGCGTGAGTTTCCCTCATCGCGGACTTCCTTTAATAATCCGCCGAAAGTAAACATTCGAATAACTTTCCTTTAATCACCTTCAAACAGCCTCAAAAGATGTTAAAATCACAACTCAAATTAGCAAGTTTAATTCCTCGAAGGTATTCTAACCTCGTTCCTTCCTCTCGATCAAACCACCCCTGTGTACAAATGTTATTTGGTCGTTTTAAATGACGATGCAGCTCAAAGTTAAACATTCAAACGTTTATAAGTGACACTAGTTATCGATTTCGACTCATTGATAAACACAACTGAGTTAAGGGGCGTGGCTTAGCGGTTTCCTAGGCAACCCACGCGTCGTGGACCACAAACAGACCCGTGGAAGGGACACAGAGTGTTCCCGGGTTTTCAATCTGTAAGTTACTATCCGTGACGGTTTTCGTCATCGCATCTTTATTTATACCTGGAAAATAAAATTGTGTTCATTGTAACTGTTGAAAATATTTGAATCATGTCCATTGTTATTGGTTATCGGGGGAGGAAGGGCACAACTGGGGTGTGTCCTGTGAGATTTATCAGTCGTTTGTGCTCTTGGATGCTACATGGGTACAATTAAAATCTGGGACTTTTTAAAATCCGAATACATTTTGTCAGATGCTGTTCTGACAGCATCTGACAAAACTCATGGTGCTCATGGTGATGTTGGGCTCATGGTCTCAATGTCGAGCTCATACAGGAGCCTCCTGACATTTCTGAATCTTCCCGGAAGGTTGGGACAACTTGTTGGTGTTGTGGTGGTTATCATCAAGCCTTCATATGTCGGTACAGGAATTATACCCGTGACGATTGTGGTGAGCAGGGACATTTGAAGTGTTGTTGTTCTCGATCCAAGTCGAAGAACTTGTTTCCTGCTTATCACATTGGGGTGAACCCTGATGCAGAGGACGATCGGTCACTGAGCACAGTCTGCAAGAGTCAAGTGAGGAACTTCATGAGGGCTGATGCTGCTGTTGGAACAAAGACCTCCGATGCTCCAATTATAGTTGATGTAACAATCGATAAGATCCCGGTGAGGATGGAAGTTGATACCGGCGCTTCCAGATCGATGATGAGGGAGAGCAAGTTCACCCCCGTGTACCCTCTAAGAAAGAGTCCTGCACTCCGGCCTGTATCTACTGACTGTATTACCATTGAGAACATACACCAAGGAGGTGGTTCCTGTCATTGGCTCAGCTAATGTAACTGTAGGATATGGAAACAGCACTCAAGTCCTACCACTACTGATAGTGCGTGGAGAAGGACCAACCCTCTTCGGCCAAGAATGGTTACGAATATTGAGACTTCATTTGAGTGATGTAAACAGAGTCTCCAACTCTGATGCTGGACACGATACCGTGCTCAACAAGTACCCTGGCCTGTTCAGCGATGGTGTTGGCACCTTTGCAGAGCCTAAAGTGAGGATTCATGTTTCTGCAGATTCTCAGTCATTGTTCCATAAGGCTAGACCTGTGCGATACATGATGCGATCAATGATAAAATGTGAGCTTGACCGCCTGCAGAGTGAGGGCATCATCTCACCAGTCGAGTACTCCAACTGGGCAGCACCTATCATTCCAAAACTCAAAGCAGATGGAACAGTGCACCTTTGTGGGGACTACAAAACGACAATCAACCGCTTGTCAAAGCTGGATGGCTACGCTTTGCCCAAAGCAAAGGATCTGTTCACCACTCTCAGGGGTGGCCAGATATTCACTAAACTTGACTTGGCCAATCCCTCCATCCATTGGGACCATACTCTGTGCAGAGCGTTGGTGCTGCCGAAGCAGTCTCCTTGGCTATTGGCTACAATCCTGGATGGGTCACCACTCCGACACAGGATACCAGCAAGCTGGCACTCATTTTGCCAACCAAGGAAAGATGACAGGCAGAGTCAACCCCACCTGGTATTAATTCAACAGCTGATTGGGATTTGAACCCAGGGTCCTGGGATCCCAAACCCACCACCCTAACCATAAAGCCAACACCAGGCATACTGAACCAATGCCTATGCTCAAATGGAACTTGATGACGATTCCAAGCCCTACACATGCATCAGCACTCATCGAGGACTCTACATGTACAACAGATGCCCATTTGGCATACGCTCTGCCGCACCAATCTTCCAACATAAGATGGACACATGATTGAAAACTGTACCAAACACAGTCGTATTTCAGGACGACATACTAGTGACTGGCAACTCACAACATGAACACCTCGAGAACTGAAACAAAGTCCTCCATCGGCTGTCACAAGCTGGGTTACACCTAAGGCGTGAGAAGTGTACCTTTATGGCACGTGAAGTTGCATACCTGGATCATCAAATCTCCTGCCAAGGCATTTTTCCCTCTCTGAGCAAAGTTGAAGCAATTGCGAATTGACCAATGCCACAAAACATTTCAGAACTTCGTGCATTCCTGGGTATTTTGACCTCCTTTGGTAATTTCCTGCCACAACTAAGCACAACCATCGAGCCTTTGCATCTCCTCCTCAGGAAAGGCGTTGTCTGGATATGGGAAGCTGCCCAAACAAGAGCGTTCAAGGCCACTAAAACCATGCTGTCTTCCTCGCCATTACTTGTCCATTATGACCCATCCAAGGAACTTATTCTCTGTTGTTATAGCTCTTCATATGGCATTGGGTGTGCGTTGTTTCAAACTAATGGAACCGGTAATCACCAGCCTTGCATATGCATCCCCATCCCTATCTGACACTGAATGTCACTACACTCAAGTAGAACGAGAGGCGTTAGTGTGTGTATGTGTGTCTGGGACACCTTAAAGATGCACCAATCTGTCTTTGGAAGACATATTACCATTGAAACTGATCACAAACCCTTGTTAGGTCTCCTGGGAGAAACCAGAGCCATTCTGCCCACATCATCAGGTTGTGTACAACGTTGGGCATTGACCCTCGCTGGTTATGACTATTCATTGGATTACCACCCTGGTAAGGTAATATACTGCGCTGATGTGCTCAGTCACTTGCTGCTTCCCATAACCATCCCAGAACCTCCACAATCTGACGACATCATTCATCTCATGGCTAACGTCATTCACGATGAGGTACCCGTAACCACAAAGCAGATGGCTTGTGCTACCAGACCATGCTGGTCCATTTCAAAGGGAAGCTTTTCCTTCTCGTAGTTGATGCCCACTCCAAATAGATTGATGCTCTCGTGGTGCCATCGTCATCCTCTGCTGTAACAATTGAAGCTCTACGTATCATGCACGCGCGACATGGTATTCTAAACTCCATTGTATCAGATAATGAATCGTCATTTACGAGTTCAGAGTTTAAGAACTTTTGTAAAATGAATGGCATTAAGCACTACACATCTACTCCCCACAAACCTGCCAGTAATGGTCAAGCCAAACGTGCTGTTCAGATCATCAAGAATGGTCTAAGCCGCGTTAAGGAAGGCTCCATTCAATCTCGTCCAGCTCGTGTGTTGCTCAACTACCGCACCAGACCACCTTAAACCACCGGTTGCTCAACTGCCAAGCTTCTGATGGGTCGTGAATTACCAACACGGTTATCATTGGTGCACCCTGACATAATGGTCCAGGTCGAGAGTAACAAGTCTCAACAGAAACGTAATCATTACCAAACATCTGTATCCCACAACTTCCAGATCAATGATCCTGTATACGTGTTGAACTCCGGATGTGGAACCAAATGGTTATCTGGCATCATGATCGATAACATTGGTGAAATGATGTTTCTTGTGAAGTTTTGTGGTGGTAGATGAATGCGTAACCATGTTGACCAACTCAGGTTACGTCATGGAGAGCCAACCATTGAACCGGCTCAAGTGCCTTTGTCACCCACTCCTGTGTTAACACCACCTGCGTTGGAACCTGAGGTGCTTCTTCATGAAAGCTTTTCACCTATCAATGTACCTGAACTCCTTCCTGACCCTGTAGCCCTTATTGAGAAGCCCACAGCAGTCGCAAGGAAGGACAGCCCTCCACCAGCCCTTGGGAGATCAGCTTGTGTCTGTAAGCCTCCTGAGCACCTTGATTTGTAATAAAATAAAATAAATGGGGAGGGGGGGGGGAGGACATGAGATGTATCAGTAGTTCATGATAATGCATGCATACATGGGTGCACTGGGGCATGGTTAAGCAGAGTCAGGTGACCTGCCCGTGTTCCGATGCGGTGCTGTGCTCTGTTGTGCCCGTGTCTGAAGAAAACCTGTTGTTCCCACTTCAGAGCTTTCGTCCCTGTCTATTGAGTACATTACATTCCGTTAACCAACAGCTTGCCATTGCCTCTACTTAACAATAATATTGAAGATTTTCAGTCATTCAAACTCCTGGGTTTCACGATCAACCATGATATTTCTTGGGGAAACCACATTTCAAAGTTGGCCTCCAAAACCAGCCGCCGACTGGGCATCCTCCGTCGTACAAATTCCTTCCTTGGCACACCTGAACTCCTGTTCACCTTCAAGGCTTTCGTCCGCATCTTCATGGAGCACTGCTCTCCTCTCTGGGCTGGCTCTCCTGCCTCACATATTCTTCAGCTTGACACCGTGGAAACCACTAGACCTTTAAGGTTGTTGGAATCTCCCACGATGAAGCTTAGTCTATGGACATCACTTCACCATCACAGACAGGTTGGTGGTTCCTGTGTCCTCTACCGCCTCCTTTCTGGTCTTGCACCCTCTGTTCTTCCCATACTTTGTCCCCCCAGGTTTTTGCATGGCACACACAGTCCACCATCAACCCTATTCTGATGAAACTACACAAATCCTGGATCACTGTTCACCTCCACATTCATTTGTTCCTCTTTTTTCCTGGCTGTGGAACTAACTTCAACATTCTCTTCAATCTCACTCTTCCCTCCAGGTCTTCAAGACAGCTGTTTACTACCATCTTCGATCATCCTCAATCCAAAACCACGATATTTTCTTCCCTCGTTAACCCCTCACCCCCACCCCCACCCCTAATACTACCCGAATCTCTCCTCCTTCCAAATTTCCAGCTTTCCTTCCTGAGACTTTCCTTCTGTATCCATCTTGTCTACCCCATGCATCCTCTCTTGCCCCCCATTCCTCCCCACATTCATTGTTCATCCAAGTCTCCCTATATTTTGTCCTTCAATTACGCTGTTGGTGTTTTCCCCTCTCGCTGCTCTTCCCTTTGTCCTGTTGCGTCCTAATCAGATCAGTGTAAGTGATGTTCCACGAGCCTTCACTGTGTGTACAAAAAAATTTCTCATACTCTTTTGCCCAAAATGGTGTCGGGTGTGGGGGTGCATTCTGTCCCACTAGAGTGTAAAGTGACATGGTGTCATATGAACGAGTCAATACAGGAACAAGTCAAAAAGGTGGAGGAGAAGCACAAGTTGATTGAGACAGAGGTGATGCGAGGGTTTGAGGCACCCTGGGGAATTGTTCCTCTTTCATACTTCAAAATCTCAGAGGTATCTCGGAGGTATTTCCGAATCTACCACCCCACTGTTACCTCTACAAATTTGGAGCTTTCACATTATGCTGTCTTTCCCCAGGGGAATCCAGTTCCAGCTGCTGGGCATTAGTCCTGGTTCAGATCCAATGAAGGACAACCTACAGGAGTGCTGAAGTCCCAGTTCTGGTCAGTAGAAGTCAGTTTCAGTTCAGTTCTTGCAGGGGTTGAGGAGTTGGAGTGCGAGTCGAGTGGAGGGTGTGAGCTGGAAAAATCAATGCAGAGCGCCAGCCGCGACAGGAGTCGCGTGACTACTCGCATACGAGTCAGATAAGCCCTCCTCACACCAAGCACCCTCGTACCTCAAGGAAAGCCCTCTTCATATTTACCTCCCCATCTGTACCCTCTTGCATTGGCTTGTGTTCCCCGTGCGAGTCTGTGTGATTAAGATGTTGAGTTAAGAACAAGATTCAATACATTTGCATCTGGATAAGCAAGACCGACATGAATGCCGTCTTTATGCCCATCCCCATCACCGTCATTGCAGTTTTGAACCGTGGATTTTCACACTGGCATTATAAAATAATCAATTAACTGAATGCGTACTGAGCTTCGACAAACACACCCAATTATCTAATTAGCTTCACTGCAATACATACTTGTAACATGTACGTAGAACACCTCCACTATGCCATCCTAGGAGTTTATCTCTCGAGGTCTTAGGTCGCTGTTTCGGGACACGCGACTCCGTTATAATATATTGTAATGGTTGTGTCATTGCTACTGCCTGTTGTCATTTGAGAGGTCCCATGGCCCTACTAGCTCACTTGGCCCTATTAGTTATGTCAGCTCCTACTCCTGTGCTGCGCCCATCTCCAAGGTTGGCTCTGGGCTCGATAACATGACCCCTCAACCTCAGCCTGGGTCTGCTCTGTAATCTCAGCTGACCTGGAGGCTGCTTGTCTTGCACGTTGATCCCAAATTTGTGTCTACTGTGTAATATCAGCTGAACTGGAGGATACTTGTCTTTCACGTTGATCCTCAACCCGAGCCTGTGTCTGCTCTTGAGTCTCAAGTGACCTGTTGACTGCCATTTTCTTTCGAACTGGACCACTCTACCGACTACCAACTGCCAACTACCTTTCCAGTTCGGATGCAGCAAGTGGATCTGCCAAGGTCGTACCGGCTAGAATTAACGGATTATCGGGCATAAAAACCCGGCTAAAACTCAGATCCGAACCATGCTGGACCAATGAAAGAAAGGACAGAAACGAACTGGGAACATTTCTACAGTCATTTATTTACAATAAAGAAGACACAGAGCAAGACATTATTATTATTATTATTATTATTATTATTATTATTATTATTATTATTATTATTATCATCCACATCTTCATGGAGCACTGCTCTCCTCTCTGGGCTGGCTCTCCTGCCTCACATATTCTTCAGTTTAAGTAGAGGAATATACAAGCAAGAATTTACAATGCTGGAAAAAACACTTAAACAGTTTCTACTTACAAGATGGGCCCACACACTCAGACGCACACTCAGATGATTTATTAAAAGACCCCCGCAGCCAGAGAGGGAGAGATGAGCTGGGGGTCGCAGTTCGCTTGGGTACCTGCAGGTTGAAGGGAGGGGGTGCTCCGTGGTGCGGCTCGGCCCACAGTCACAGGCGTGGGGCTCATGCCCGTGGAGGAACCCAAGCGGAGCAGTCAGAATCCCAGGGCGAAGATCAGGGTCACGGACGGGACCCAGGAAAAGTCCTACAAACGCCAGCCAAATGCAGAACTCCACTCGAATGCCCCAGACTCCAGCTCAAACCGCACGACGCACACCAACAAACTCAACTCCGCCAAAAAACTTACACTCTGAGGATCGCGTCGTATTTTTATGGACCTCCCCGAACGGGGTGGGGGGCTCGGTGAAACAGACGTCACCGTCCGCCCCGATTGGACAGGGTCTTCATGGTGTCCGCCATTTCTGGGCGGGGTCTCGGCCAAACCGGGAGCCCCTCCCCCCTCCACGCGTGGGGACTCATCAAGGGGAAGATCCAACGTTGAAAAGGAACGTTTGTGGAAGCGCAAAGGAACGGCGGACTGGACGTTTTTGCCCCATATGCTGTGGCCAGCGAGGCGAGGGTTGCAAGCGCTGGAAGGTACCATGGTTGGTTGTTGGATGGTCTGTTGGATGGTCATTGAATGGTTTGTTGGATGGTTTGTTGGATGGTCGTTAGATGGTTTGTTGGATGGTCGTTAGATGTAATAACCTACCTAAAAGGACATCGCAACACACACCTTTGATTCTCCCACGAGACAAAAGGAAGGGACCTGCCTCACATGTACTTAATGGAATAACTGACTCTTGGGACATCTCTATGTTTGAATGCATATGGTTTCCAGATCCGTAACAATATGATCTTCACAATGCATATTACTCATTCGCTCCCAGGAAAAACCCATGCAGTATGTAAATAACATTCTTGCTCAAGCAATGAACGCGGGTATTACAATAAACCTGGGGGATCAATGCACCGTCTACCTCTATGAGTGCAAGCAATTTGTCATGGGTATCAACAGTTTGTAGCCTGGTGTTGGCTCAGTGGTTAGGGTGGCGGCTTGGGATCCGAGGGTCCTGAGTTCAAGCCTCGTTTCCCGCTGAATTAATTCACCAGGGGGTTGACTCAGCCTGCCATCCTTCCGAGGTCGGCAAAATGAGTACCAGCTTGCCGGGATGACCGAGTCATTCACGTATCCTGCGTCAGAGTGTCGACCTGTCCAGGATTGTGCCCAATAGCCAAGGAGACTGCTTCGGCAGCACCAATGCTCTGTACAGAGTATGGTCCCAATGGACTGGATCAACAGTTTCCCGTAATGGCTTTCAAACATATTACTAGGTGTTTAATTGTAACGCTCAAAATGCTGTGGTGTAACTATCAAAACACCATGAGTAGATGATAAATGGGGGTTTTCTGGACTCCCATTCAAATAAATGGGAGGGGGGGGGAAGGGAAAAACTTTCTTACCCAAGCTCCAAAAGTTTTTGCGTTTTTGCGTTTTGCGGAATGAAGCGTTTTACGGTGGCTGGAGTGCAAATCCTGCCACCAACCTCCTAATAAGAAGTAACCCAACTGCAGGAGGACGTCCGCAGACACAGTTGGGCACTAGATATGGATGGCCGTTGGCTCACAAGGAGCTCCTCCGCCCTTTGACAGGTTTTGTTTTTAATCCTGCTGGGTGTCCATATCCAAACACCCTCCTCACCAGAAAACCTGGTGGGGGAGACGGTTTAGTCGCCGACAACCCGACCATGGAACAGGTTAGTACAGGTTTACATGGTACCTGTAGCAGGTCACAGATCGAACCTGACCTGACAAAAATCTGAAAACCCACTCCGTGGGAGTACCTCCTGTGCAGCTTCCCTTCGCAGGGCAGCTCACCGGATGATGGGATTGGGGCAAAGCCTTCGGGACCCCCAATCTTTGATAGGAGGGAAACCACGGGGTAACATCCCTGGGTCAGATTGCGGGAGAGTGTGTCGGAGTGGTGCTGAGGTGTCGTCCACCAGACGGCGGTCTCCTTGGGTTAACCTGAGGCGGTCCCTTCGGGTGGGTGCCTGGAATGTCCTATCCCTAAGAGAGGATGATCACCTGTCTCTGTTATCATCTGAGCTCAAGCGTTTGGACATCGGGATTGCAGCTCTCTCTGAGGTTCGGAGACCGGATTGCGGCGAGATAATGGTGGGTGGTTACACCTACTATTGGTCTGGTCGCTCTGATGGTTACCATACCCAAGGAGTTGCTGTAGCTGTGTCCAATAAGCTGACGCCAATGATAATTGAGGTAACACCGGTCAACGAGCGTATTATGAGATTAAGGATTCGTCACTCCTTAGGTGTCATTTCCCTGGTCTCTATTTATGCTCCGACTGAGGCGAGCGATCTTACCGTGAAGGATGCATTCTACGCCACACTCGAGTCTGTGGTTGATCAGTGCCCCAGACGAGATACACTTCTAGTCTTGGGGGATTTCAATGCATCGACTGGAACTGATAGGGATGGTTATGAGGTGTGTGTTGGTCCCCATGGGTCAGGAACTATGAACCAGAATAGCACTAAGTTCCTTGACTTTGCAAGAAGTCATGGACTTAGGGTGGCTGGTTCATGGTTTCAGCGCCCGCAAGCTCATCGCTGGACTTGGTATTCCAACGCTGGCGGTGTGGCAAAGGAGATTGACCATGTCCTCATTGACGGTCGTTGGAGGATGATCCAGAACTGCAGGGTCTACCGGAGTGCTCAGTTCCTCAATACTGACCACAGGCTTGTTGTAGCAACTCTAAAGCTGCACCTTAAATCCTGGAGAATGGTACCATCCCAGCCTAGGCTGGATGTTGCCAAGCTCAGGGATGAGAGAGTAGCTGAGGAGTTTGCGAACAGGCTGAGTGGACACTTGGGGGGTCTGGGTGCTTTGGGGGGTCCTGAAGAGTTGTGGAGCACCTTCAAGACCACCGTCCTTGATGTTGCCGGTGGATGCCTTGGAGTTCACCGCAGGGCAAAGAAGAATTTTGTCTCTCAAGGGACACTGGATACCATTGACCAGAGTCGCAGGGCCAGGCTGAATGGCAGAGCTGAGCTGTTTAGGGAGCTGAGGCGTAAAACTGTACGTGCACTGAGGGTGGACAAGGAGGGCTATGTGCGAGGAATCTGTGAGGGGGTAGAGCATCACCTGTGGACAGGTGATTCTCGTCCCGCTTACAGGGGAATTCGCGCATTACGTTCATCCAAGCCCATCCCTCGGAGCACTGCAGTTCGAGCAGAGAGTGGTAGGCTCTTGACAGAGGAGTCTGAAGTGAAGGCCCGCTGGGCCGGTTACTTTGAGCGGTTGTACCAGGCTGATCCCCCAGCTGTCGAGTTGGACGTCAAGGGTGTTACAATCCCTGTTGCTGACCCTCGAATCAACTGTGGTCCACCATCGCTTGTGGAAACACGGGCTGCGGTGAACCAGTTGAAACGGGGCAAAGCTCCAGGGATCTGTGGCATCCATGCTGAACTTCTCAAGGCTGGTGGAAATGCTGCACTCGCGTCGTTGCATGCAGTTTTGTGCTCTGCCTGGAACACAGGCATCATCCCAACTGACTGGAAGAGGGGCCTTGTTGTCCCTCTCTGGAAAGGGAAGGGTGATCGCCAAGACTGCAACAACTACCGAGGGGTGACGCTGCTCTCAGTGCCGGGCAAGGTCTTTGCTCGGATAATTCTTGATAGGGTTCGCCACCATCTGCTTGAGCACCAGCGTCCAGAGCAGTCAGGCTTTACACCAAAGAGGTCAACGATTGACCGTATCCTTGCTCTTCGTGTCCTCACTGAACGCAGACGAGAGTTTCGGCAGGGGCTGCTTGCAGCCTATGTTGATCTCTGTAAAGCGTTCGATTCAGTGAATCGGGATGTCCTCTGGAGGATTCTTGGTCTTCGTGGGGTGCCACCGAAACTGATCGATCTGATGTCTGAACTCTACTCTGGTACTGAGAGTGCTGTGAAGTGTGGTGGTACCGCCTCTGACTTATTTCCAGTTGTTACTGGAGTTCGTCAGGGATGTGTACTTGCCCCCACACTTTTCAGCACTTGTATGGACTGGATTTTTGGGAGGATGTCGGAGAGATCAAGTTGCGGTGCATCGTTTGGCAATGTCAAGATCTCGGACCTTGATTTTGCAGATGATGCAGTCATCTTTGCGGAGACTTTAGACATCCTCTTGGGGGCCCTCGAGGTGCTGAATGAGGAGTCGGAGCCGTTGGGATTACGGATTTCTTGGGTCAAAACAAAGATCCAGGCTTTCGGTGACATCTTGGATGCTGCTGTCCTGTCTGTGTCTGTTTGTGGTGAGGATGTTGAGGTCGTGGATAGATTCACTTACCTTGGCAGTGATATTCATGTCTCCGCAGGTTGTGAGCCGGAGGTCAATAGACGTCTGGGTCGGGCCTGGGGAGTCATGGATTCACTGGATCATGGGGTGTGGCGCTGCCGGTACCTGTGCGGGAGGACGAAAGTCCGAGTCTTCAGGTCCTTGGTACTTCCAGTCTTGCTCTATGGGTGCGAGACTTGGACTTTGACCAAGGATCTGAGACGGAGACTTAATTCCTTTGGTACCAGGTCTCTTCGGAGAATCCTTGGCTATCGCTGGTTGGATTTTGTGTCCAACGAGCGGTTGCTGAGAGAGACTCGGATGAGATTTGTTACCTGCATAGTCCGTGAGCGTCAGCTGCGGCTGTATGGACATGTGGCTCGTTTTCCTGACGCTGATCCTGCTCACCAGATTCTCTCAGCGAGGGAGTCTCATGAGTGGAGGAGGCCAGTGGGCCGACCACGTGCCTCATGGTTGCAGCAGGTTGACCATCATCTCAAGGAGATGGGGATGGGCCTGGCATCTGCCTGGGGGATGGCCAGACGGAGGCCCCTGGAGTACCGGCGGAAAGTGGACGCAGCGACGCGCTGTTCTGGCACATGCTCCCATACCTGACCTGACCTCCAAAAGCTCAAAATAGGAGACTCATTTTCTCCACACCTATCCCCCCCCTCCCATACAAGCAAATGTAAAATTGAGACTCATTTTCTACCCACCTATCCCCTTCCCTCCCATATAAGCAAATGTAAAATTGAGACGATGAAAGATACTGATTAAAGCACTTTTTCCCTTTCATATTTTTATTCCACTCAAAGAGCGAGCCAACGAATATTTGCCCATGTTCGACTTTTGGGAATAAATTAATTTTCTTATAACATTCATTTCCATCGAGTATATTAACTTGGAACTTGGTTCTTGGTTTAAGTGTCTTTGTTGAGCAGAAATGAAATGATAAACTTCTCTTAATGCTCTTATTTTTTATGTTTTTTTCCAAATTCAACATTATGTGTTATTTTATGTAGGTTTTTCTCAAAATAATTCAAAGCAAGCTGTTTTATTTTCACTTAAAATGAGTCAGACTGCTTGAGAACCGAGCTGCCTCGCCCAAAGCAAAAATGCGACTCATTTCCTCTTTGAGAGACACCTTGAAAAAACCCATTGTTTTCACATTTCATTGACATCATCAACTTGCCTATTTAAACCAACTTGCTGAGTATGTTTTATTTAGAATATGGTGTGTTCATATTATTACTACAACCTTGCAGATCAATCGTTTTCACAAGATGACAGGTGAGATCCTTAACCCAATTCATTATTTGTGGTTTTATGCAGAATTAAATCACGATACAACCAATAATTGTGTCTTTTTCTTACAGCTTGTCCCCAATAAGAACATCGTTGATAACTGATTTGGAACAGGAGGCGTTTGCATATCACGACGAGTGGCAAAAAATGAATAACTTCCTTAAAGACATTCAATCGTTCAGAAGATAATTGAATGACATTTTTATGGCTGGAAATAAGTTCTCTCACGTCCTCTGATCTTGAATGAGTCGAGTCAAAGGTGAGAAATTATATCTCTCTCTCTCTCTCTCTCTCTCTCTCTCTCTCTCTCTCTCTCTCTCTCTCTCTCTCTCTCTCTCTCTCTCTCTCTCTCTCTCTCTCTCTCTCTCTCTCTCTCTCTCTCTCTCTCTCTCTCTCTCTCTCTCTCTCTCTCTCTCTCTCTCTCTCTCTCTCTATCTCTGTCTCTATGTCGCTGTCTATATCTCTCTTGAGTGTTGACTCATTATTATCTTTTTTATTTTACTTTTCAGTTTAAACACCTGTCTGGATGAACCAAACACCAACTTAATCTTCTGGAGGAATCTGACACTACACTCAATCTTCTGGAGGTAAATGTTATATTTATTATTTTATTGATATCATAATATAATAATCTTTATATAGCCTAACTGTTCTTCCCTCTTTGTTTTCAACAGAATATGTTGACGAAGTTTCAAAATCACAAACCATCAGACTGCTGCGAAAGGAGATTTTGTTTAATGTTTTAACTTTTGTTCAATTATATATGCTTCCCTTATAATTATCTGATTTTGAATTACAAAAAAAGAATAAAGGAGACGTAAAGGGGAGGGAGTTGGGGGAGGGTTAGGCTTGGGGGGTAGGTGCACTCTCCCAACGACACACCACCCCTCTCATCCCCCTCCCCTCCCCGCATGTGTGTGGGGAAGGGTTGGGGGTGGGATGAGGGGAGTGGTGGGTCAAAGGTGGGGGTGCACAGGGTGGTGGGTCTTATATGGGTGGGGCTTGTGTGGTTGGAGCTTGTGTGGGTGGGGCTTGTGTGGGTGGGTGGGGCTTGTGTGGGTGGAGCTTGTGTGGGTGGGTGGGGCTTGTGTGGGTGGGATGAGGGAGGTGGTGGGTCAAAGGTGGGGGTGCACAGGGGGTGGGGCTTGTGTGGGTGGAGCTTGTGTGGGTGGGTGGGGCTTGTGTGGGTGGGTGGAGCTTGTGTGGGTGGGGCTTGTGTGGGTGGAGCTTGTATGGGTGGAGCTTGTGTGGGTGGAGCTTGGGTGGGTGGGTGGGGCTTGTGTGAGTGGGGCTTGTGTGGGTGGAGCTTGTATGGGTGGAGCTTGTGTGGGTGGAGCTTGTATAGGTGGAGCTGGTGTGGGTGGAGCTTGTGTGTGTGGGTGGGGCTTGTGTGGGTGGGGCTTGTATGGGTGGAGCTTGTGTGGGTGGTGCTTGTGTGAGTGGGCAGGGCTTGTGTGGGTGGAGCTTGTGTGGTTGTGGCTTGTGTGGGTAGAGCAATTTTTTTTAATGAAATAAACATCTTGTGTGAGGGAACTAATAAACTAATCACAAATTATGTGGATATGATGGATGTGAATTTGGCTTATGTGGGTGGAGTTTGCGTGGGTGGGGTTTGTGATTATTGGTTTATGTAATTAATCAGCTAATTGCTCTTCAATCTTAATGACATCATTAGAGCCGATAAGTTTTTTGAAATTCCATGCCCAAGTTTCAATTTAGCACTGATCATTTTCTTCACGATGAACCAATCAACTCTTTCTCTCAAGGTTGGATTTTGTATGAGAGACAAATTATACAATATTTCTCTATTGGCTTCATGTTTTTCTTCCAAAGTCATGCTATTCCCATAATCAAATTATTCCCATAATCATATTCCCATAAAAATTATTCAAATTTTCCTTAAAAAAAAAAAACGGGGGAGTGTGGGGGAAATTTTATATTAATGTATTTTAAATTGTGACAAATGGAGTTTCAGAAATGTAACTTTTATGCTGCAAATTTAATTGGCTGTCATTTCTGGCCAAAAGACTTTTGCCCTAAATGATAAGAAATGTGTTGTTCTGGAGCAGAGTGACCGAGCTGATAAATGAACCTTTGCTTAGAAAATATACGAAGTGGCTTTTTGTCTAAAGGACACGTCTACAGTCTGGGTGAATATCCCCCAACCTCTCTCTCATGGAAGTATAAAATGTTTTGAAAGGCACATTTTCTTAGTACGAGCACGTGAGAAAGTATAGTTTCTCAGTGGCTCGTACTCCTTGGAACTGACCAAGTACCAAGTTAGAATAAAACTCTCTGATGTAATGTAGAAGTGAATTGAATCGGGTTGGTCTAACTGTTAACTAAAGTAAGAATAAATGAAATAGAACCAAATAATATTGCAAACAAATGGGGATTTTTAAGTTCATTGTACCAGGGTGAGAAGTGTATGGTGTATAATTAGGAAATAAATTGTTTCACAAGGAAGGACTTGTGTGGACATCAGTTTTATCAGTGTCGATAGGGTTTTTTGTAGGATTTTTTAATCAAATCGGACAAACGTTAAACTCTGTCTGAAGTAAAATAGCATTCCACAATCGGCCAGTTAGAATCCTTCAGGAGGACAACGATCACAACAAGGTGGGTTTAAAAAATCCACATCAGTACTTTCATTGGTGCTTTCACAATCATCTATAAAACTACTTTCATAACTATTGTTTGAACACAAACTCTGGGTATCATAACTGTCTTCTGTTCCAAGATAGATACTATCATCACTCTCATAATCTTCAACATCTTCAGTTGAATAATGACTCATATTTAATTAGTATAAAAAACATGACCATCTATATCTATATACTTTTTTTCATTAACAGATTCAACTACTACATTTTTTATATAAAAGGTAATTTTAAAATGGTCCTTAACTACTATTGAATGAAATGTCATTTCACCTGATATATTAACATCCTTTATTTCATCAGGATTTACATCTTTAGTGATGTTTAAAAAAATACAAATTTCTCCTTGCATATTACAGATGGTCTTATCTTTTCTTTCTAAAACTTCATCCATGAGGTTTTTCTTTTTTGTAACTTTTTCTTGTTTCATTGCTTTTTCTAGTTTTTAATATATTGCCAGAAGGAGAGGAGAAACTTTTGTTAGAGCTACTTTAATTGATGTTCTTCCAGATATACTTAAAGTCCTTCCACTGAAGGAAATTGAAGAACTCATATTATTCACCATTATTGTTTTTATCCAATAGTTGTTATATTTATCTTTATTCAATTTTACATCCTCAACATATTTCTCAGTATCTTTTACAAATGAAGAGATTGATTGAAACTTGTCTTTTGTGTCTTGATACATTGTATTTATTAAGTGAAAAAAGTTGGAGGATAAAATGGTTTTCAGCACAGATTCACCTTTAAATTAAACGGAATTTTCATCAAGAAAATTTTATTTTAAGCAAAGTTTTGTTTTATAAATATGGTAAATACAACGTACTGCGATGTTTGTAATCATGAATATCAATTTTATTAAAAAAAACCACCTTCAAACCAACAAACACATTCAATCTTTTCAGACAAATATCTCCATTTGACCAAGAAAAAAAATATTGTGATAGATGTGAAAATGATATTCTTTAATTTTTTGTATAATAAACACCTTCAATCATCCAAACACAAGAACAATGAAGAAAGGGAATGTGCCACTAAATTCTCCATTGAAAACACTAATCGGGCATTTAAAGGGCATATAAAAATAAGATTGTTTCGCTTTCAAGACCCTGGACCATCTTCAATCATTGAAGCTGTTGATATGGTTAAACAAAGTATTGAAACTATAATTAAAAACACATTAAGTGAAATGAAAACTTTTAAGTTTTATATGGGAGTGAAATTGAATATGGTAAGAGAAGGTGATGAAACTACTCCCTTTATGAGGACAAACTCTCCCTTTATGTCATCATTTCAAGATTTTGGAAGATGTGATGTTTACGATGAACTCCAGAGACAAGGACAAGATGTTGAAAACACTGAAGTAGGTCGTGGATTTGCGATTACAAAAGTAATCTTTTTAGATATACACATCTTAAAATCAGATCCTCTTCAAGCTTCTTCTTATATTGATTTTCCAAAAGAGATAAAACTTAAGAAAGCGGTTGTTAATATTCAAAACAAAGATAATAAATGTTTTCTATGGTCTGTTCTTGCTCACTTACATCCTCCACAATGGAAACCTGAAGGGGTTGAACATTTTAAGAAATACGAGAATACATTAAATGTTAAAGATTTAAAGTTTCCAATGTCATTGAGAGATATTCCTAAATTTGAGAAAAAGAATAATCTATCTGTTAATGTATGTGGATTAACTGATACAAACAAAGTTCAGATATTAAAATTTTCAAACAACTATAAAAATGATGAAACTCACATTGGCCTTCTCTACTTTACTTCAAAGGAAAAATCACATTATGCTTTCATCAAAAATTTCTCAAGATTAACCAAATCACAACTATACAAGAGAAAATTTAAAACGTATCCTTGTAAGAGATGTCTCAACTCCTTTCATACAAAAGAATGATTAAATTAACATTCGAAATATTGTAGTAATAATAAATCAACCATAATCAATTTACAAAAAGCAGGTTCAAACATATCATTCAAAGATTTTAACAAATACAAAAAACATCCGTTTGTGATCTATGCTGAATTTGAAAGTATACTTGAAAAGATAGATACTGTTTCTCCAAATCAAAATAAATCATACACAAATAAATATCAAAAACATACTCCTTGTGGTTTCTGTTATTATATCAAATCATCTGTTGGTGATGAATACAACAAGTTAGAACTTTATAGAGGAGACGATGCCTCAGAGGAGTTTGTAAGACGATTGGAAAAAGACTGTATGAGACAAAGATAAATAATGGTTAAAACTTATAAACCAATGTCATTAACAATGGGATTAAAAGGAATTTAGAAAGAACAGTATCTGTCATATTTGTGAGGAGAAAATTGAGGGAGAGGTCAAAGTTTGGGATAATTGTCATCTTAGTGGAAAATATAGAGGTCCAGCTCATTCCTGTTGTAATCTTAATTACAAGCCCCCAAACTTTATTCCTCTTTCTTCACAACAATGCTCACGATGACACACATCTATTTATAAATGAACTTTCAAAGACATCTGGAGATATTTCTGCCATTCCTAACACAGATCAAAAATACATCTCATTCACAAAAACAATTCATAGATCCCCCATAACCCATATCACATTTCTTGACACACACAAGTTTATGCCAAGTACATTATCTAACTTTGCATCAAATATTAAAAACTTATCGAATCTTAAATCACATTTCTCAAATCAAGAAGAGATTGATCTCTTATCACAAAAGGGAATATATCCGTATGACTGCATGGATTCATTTGAGAAGTTTAAAGAAACACAACTTCTTTCAAGGGAAAGTTTCTCCGCAAGTTGAATAAAACTCGTGTTTCCGATTGAGATTATAAACAAGCTAAAAAGGTTTGGGAGAAGTTTAATATAAAGAATCTTGGAAAATATCATGATTTGTATCTTAAAACTGATGTATTTTTATTGGCTGATGTGTTTGAAACTTTTAGAACAGTCTGTCATAATAAAAATTCTGATGGATTAGACCCCGTTCACTATTACACAGCCCCGGGCTTGTCTTGGAGTTCCATGTTAAAAATGACAAAACAAAATTTGGAATTAATCAGTGATATAGATATGCTTTTAATGATGGAGAAGGCTAAAAGAGGAGGAATATCTCTTGTATGTTCCAAGAGATATGCTGAAGCAAATAACAAATATATTCATGATTATAATAAGAATGAGGACAACTCTTACCTGTTGTATTATGATGCTAACAATTTGTATGGGTGGGATATGTGTCAATCTTTACCTTATGGAAAACTTAAATGGGTTAAAGAAAAACATTATGAAAAAGTTTTACAAGACATTGTTGTCTCCTCTCAAAAATAATTGGATGAAGCTGAAGTTGGATATTATTTCGAGGTTGATTTAAAATATCCAGAAGAACTTCATCACAAACATAAAGACCTACCTTATGCCCCTGATAAAGAAAGTTCAAGAAAAGAATGGTTAAGTGATTACCAACAGTCATTTAATATAAAAGGTAAATCTCCAGAAAAACTACTTACAACATTAAATGATAAAGAAAGTTATGTTTTGCATCAAAGGAACTTGAGACAATATTTATCTGCTTGGTTGAGAGTGAGGAAAATTCATAGGATTTTGAAATTTAAACAGTCATTGGTTAAAGAAGTATATTTATTTTAATAAAAAAGGAGAACAGAAGCAAAAACAGATTTTGAAAGGACTTTCATAAATTAATGAATAATGCTGCATTTAGAAAGACTATGGAAAGTGTTCGGAATCGACAAAACATAAGACTTGCTACATCATGGAAACAGGCTTCAAAGTTAATTAATAGATCAAGTTTTGAGCGAGCGGAGGTGAATATTAACATTGAAAGGTGTGATAAGAAGCTAAAGGGAATAAAGAAAAATATAATCAAGGAAACAATAAACTTTAAACATTATTACAACTGTTTAACCTTGAAGAAGGAAGAATACAGAAAAATGAATACAATAAGAAGTTATAAACATCAATTATATACAGAATAGATAAATAAGAAAGCATTATGAGCTTTTGATGATAAATATATATTTTAGAGAATGGAATCAATAGTCTCCCTGATGATTATAAGTATAATTGTTAAGATATTGAGTTGGGAATTTTAACAGTCTACCGCCATCTTTTTACTGATTTATAAATGATAGAACCAAGCAATAACCAAACCAAAGAGTGGAGATGTAATCAGCCTTGGTTTTGAAATGGGAAACATAAAGAATGTGAGAAATATCAAATAAGTCTTATTGAAGAAATAACCGGGGTAAAAGTAGATAAAACAAATAAGTGGATACATTTAATTACAACTAAGTTGGAGGATGTAAAGAAAAAAAAAATCCTTGAATGGACTGAAAACTTTGATGGTTATCAATTGAACAATGGAAAAACAATTTACGGCAATCACAAAATGATATGCGGCTCAGGAGGTCGTCAAATAAGAGCATTAAGAGAAGTTTATCATTTAATTTATGCTCAACAAAGACACTTAAACCAAGAACCAAGTTCCAAGTTATTCTTTGTGAATATACTCGATGGAAATGAATGTTATAAGAAAATTAAGTTATTCCCAAAAGTAGTACATGGGCAAATATTCGTTGGTTCGCTCTTTGAGTGGAATGAAAATATGAAAGGGAAGAAGTGCTTTAATCATAAGTCTCAATCTTTCATCGTCTCAATTTTACATTTGCTTGTATGGGGAGGGCAGGGGATAGGTGGGGAGAAAATGAGTCTCCTATTTTGAGCTTTTGGGGCTTGGGTCAGAAAGTTTTCCCCTTTTACCCCATTCATTTGAATGGGAGTCCCAGAAACCCCATTTATCATCTACTACCACGGTTACAACTCACCATGCCACGAGGTTATCCGGTAAAGGTGAAGTCAGTTGAATGAATGGTAAGGAAATGGTGGTATCTTGGGAAAGAAAATTAGTGAGAAGAAGAAGAGTAACGTGACTTCAGCCGTGACGTGCATCCAATCAAAATTGACAAAAGGATTGACAATAGGATAATAGGACCCAGTCACATGATGTCTGGTATACAAATATTTGCGAAATGTTCATGAAGCAATGTTGTCTTATTGCTGAGATGTGCTGAGTCAAGCTATTTGTTTTAAACTAAAGGGCACTCGGCAATGTGTATACCTCCGCCAAGCTGATTTCGTTTACGTTTTGCAGCCAACTGATATGCCGGATCTGGATTTGGAGCTCAACTAAAATTTAATTGGCTTGTTCTTGTCACATAACCAACTCATCCACCAAGTTTCATCTGAATCCATCCACAACTCTAGGTTCAACTCAAAAAGAATAGGCGGTTGAATTCAACGACCTGACATTGAATTGCTCTTCAAATTTCAAGTCCATGGATTGAAAATTTGACCATTTTAGAAATTCGGCCAATGTTGACCTCAAACATAGATGGTGGTTAAATTCAGTGACCTGATATGCAAATCCTCTTCCAATTTGAAGTCAATCAGATGAAAATTGAGGATTTTAGGCATTCAAAAAAGTTGCTGACCTTTGGTCGATGATGAACTTTTGACCTTTTGACCTCAAAAATAGGTACGATTCTGTCGGACCAACAACTTCACCATTTGGTGAAGTTTCGTGAAGATCGGTTAAAAATTGTGATCTGCAGGCGATTAAAGGTGAGCAGACAGACAAACAAATGGAAGCGATCAACATACATTAAAAAAATATTTTGTCAAGTAGCAAACAGACAGACAGACAAACAGACAAATTCTACAAACCAACATATTTTGTGAAAAGTTTTTTCACCAAGTAACAAATGGACCCAATTGCAATACCCTCTCCTCTGATGAGGGTACCGAGGTGCAAAACCCAATCCCCTTAAATCCTCTTGAAGAAGTTCAATCACTCAAGCTTTTGTGACAAAGAAAGTACATGGGAGGGTATCAGCTATAATCTTTCTTGGGAAAAACACATTTCTAAGTTGGCCTCCAAAGTCACTCGGGCATTCTCCGTCTGGCAAAGTCCTGCCTTGGCACACCTGAACTATTAGATATTAGATCGTTGCTCAGATAATTCTTGATAAGGTATGCCACCATTTGCTTAAGCACAAGTGTCTAGATCAGTCTGGCTTTACACCAAAGAAGTCAATGATTGATCGTATCCTTGCTCTTCGGGTCTTCACTGAACGCTGGCCAGAGTTTCAGCAGGGGTGCTTGCAGCTGATGTTGATCTCTGTAAATCATTTGATTCAGTGAACCATGATGCCCTCTGGAGGATCTTCAGTCTTTGTGGAATTCCACCAAAGCTGATCGATCTGATATCTGAACTATACTCTGGTACCCAGAATGCTGTGAGGTGTGGAGGTTCGATCTCTGACATACTTCCAGTTGTTACTAGGGTTCGTCAGGGGTGTGTACTGGCCTCCACATCTTACAGCGCTTGTATGGATGGATTGGATTCTCGGGCACATGTTGAAGAGATCAAGCTGCAGTGCGTCGCTTGGGAATGTGAAGATCTCTGACCTTGATGTCACAGATGATGTAATCATCTTTGTGGAGAATCTGTATGTCCTTATGGGGGCCATCAATGTGCTGAATGCGAAGTCAGAGCCATTGAGATTATGGGTGTCATGGGTCATCACGAATGTCCAGGCTTTCAATGACATATTGGTTGTGGCTATCTTGTCTGTACCTGTCTGTGGCGAGAATGTTAAGGTTACAGAGAGATTTGCATACTTTGGCAGTGATATTCATGTCTCCGCATGTTGTGAGCTAGAAGTCTATAGACATCTGGGTTGGGTCTGGGGAGCCATGGATTCACTGGATCATGGGGTGTGGTGCTGTCTGTACCTGTGCAGGAGAACAAAAGTCCGAGTCTTTAAGTCTTTGGTGCTTCCAGTCTTGCTCTGCGGATGTGAGACTTCGACTTTGACCAAGGATCTGAGATGGAGACTTAACTCCTTCGGTGCCAGATCTCTTCAAAGAACACTTGGCTATCGCTGGTCCGACTTTGTGTCCAACGAGCATTTGCTGAGAGAGAGTCAAGAGATGTATTGTTACGAATTTGGAAGCCTTGTGCACACAGACAGACAGCAGTCCCCAAGTTTAGTTTTATAGGATCCCCTACCTGTGTCTAACGGGAATTATATGTGTGCGCAGTGAAGTTTCTTTTACAACAAATCTCCTTCACTTCACTTCGCACACCGACGTCATTGCCCACTTGTGTTCGACCATGTACGTGGGCGGAGATTTTCCTCACCTCAGCTCCGACTCCACCCCTTGTCCAATGACGCACAAAGGGCGACTTTCCTACGATACCCCGGCCAATGAGGGTGGAGATCACGCACAGAGGCGACTTTCCCACGACAACCTGGCCAATGAGAGTTGAGATGCCACAAAGGGCGACTTTCCCATGATACCCTGGCCAATGAGAGTTGAGATGCCACAAAGGGCGACTTTCCCACGACACCCTAGCCAATGAGGGGGGAGACCGCCTCAGATGGCCATTTTCTCACCCCGGACAAGAAAGATATAAAGGAACGCCAGGCTGGGGAGGTTGGTCATCTTGGGGGTTGCGGGTCTTGGTGCTGGCTGGTTCATCTGGTCCTGGGTCATCGTCGTCTCTGATCTTCTCCTTGGTCTTGGTTGATTGGTGCATGGCCAGTTGGAGAGCGTGCTACCTGGTGCTTGGAGCAGCATCGTGTTGCGGGTTCGAGTCCCGCCGGGCCAGATCATCGGGAACTGCACGGAGCGGGAAGGTCCAAGCCAGAGATCTTACTTCCAGCTCACCTTTCCTCTGAGCTGGGGGTATTAATAAAGGCTGTGGCCACCATTTCTTTTTGGGGGTGTGTGTGTCTGTGTGTGGGCCCGTCCGATAAGTAGAATTGTTAAGTGCTTTTTGTTGTACATTATTTGCATTGCTCATTCGGATAACTCTGCTCTGTGTCTCCCTGCCTATTGTCAATAAATATCTGTTAAATGTTCCAGCTCGTTTCTGTGTTTCTTTCATTGTCTTAGCATGGTGTGTATTGAGAAATAGCGAGGCAGTAAATTGTTTATTTGGACCGACAGGCCTTGGTAACCTCTGTTCGGGTTACACACGGTTTGGGCACGGTAACGGCTCGTTCCGCTCGAGGTCCGTCGAGGGTGTGAAATCCCCGGTAGCTTTTCCGCGTGGGTAATTAGGTATATTGAAGTTTGGCAATTGACCCTACTCCACGTGGTCGAATTATTGGCGATTCATGGTCTGTAAGGGACCCGTGCCTTCCGGACTTATCCGAGGGTCACGACTTAAATTCCGGTGTGTTCGGTGGAGCTGACTCTACTGCTCCCCCGAGCCGACTCTACTGCAGGAACATGGAGAGGGGGTTAGGAAATGTGGAGAGTGGGGGAACATGCCGACGTGGTGGTGGAGTGTGGAAATGTGGTGGGGCAAGGGAAAGCTGAGAAATTATGGCATGGGAGGGAAACTCAGAAGGACTGGGCAAGTGTTGGGGGGGGACTGGGAGAGGTGTGATGAGGAGGTCATGTGAGGGTGAAGCTGGGAGGTAGTGGGGTAAAGGTGTGAAATGGGATCATATGGAGGGTTTGACACCGTTACTGGACAAAGGGGGTTGGGGGAAGCTAAGAAAGGAATCTGGAAGGAAGCTTCCCTCCTCCCTTGAAGGGGAGTTGATGGTCATGTGCAGGCAACCTCTGCAGACTGCACTTCTCATGATCCCCAATTCAGATACACAAAGACAGACATCATCATGTGGGTGGAATGAGGGGTTATTGAAAGCACAGAGAAAAATTGTGCTGGAGATATGGAGGATGGTGGATGGACCGAATGTGTGTGTGTGTGTGTGTGTGTGTGTGTGTGTGTGTGTGTGTGTGTGTGTGTGTGTGTGTGTGTGTGTGTGTGTGTGTGTGTGTGTGTGTGTGTGTGTGTGTGTGTGTGTTCGACAGGTTTGGAAAGGGAACTGTGTGAAGAATATCCAGATGAAGAACAACACATGGGGTATTTCTGACAGAGAGATGTGGCAAAATTATCATTTTAAAATGTTATTATGAGCTTTGAAATTCAGAAACAATATTTATTCAAGGAGGAGGAATGTTACTTCATTTAGGAGGTATTGATCATCATTCAACATAGGCATAAGGTCATGGTCACCTCCTCAAATTATACACTACTGGAACCACTGCCACGACTTTAGACACAACCCGTCTTTCCAGCACTGCGGTGACATTGCACCCTGACCACTCTCAGATGCTATCAACTCAACGCATCGTTGGTCGACCTACCAAATGACCACATCCCTCTGGAAAACCATCCACAGCAACTGCAAAGGTATTGAGAATAGAAGACATGAAAAAAAAATTAACCAAGGAAGGAAATAGCAGGCGGAGCGAGTTTGTGATATCTTGAAGTTAAACAAGCCCGGTGTTGGTTGGCTTATCGGTTAAGGTGGATGATTTAAGATCTTAGGGTCTTGACTTTGAGCCCCTGTATTTCCGTTCAAACAACATCAGGTGGGTGGACTCAGGCTGTCATCCTTCCAAGGTTGGCAAAATGAGTACCAGCTTACTGGTAACAGGGGCACTGCATCAGTGGCACAGCTGCATTTGCACAAAAGATTATGACACCACCAGCCACAGGTTGCATACGAAAGAACAACAGCATTGAAGTTCAATTGAATTCTTTTTTGGAATAGTTGAGTCCAGATTACTTCACCCAAAAGGCAGTTGCTTCCAGAAAAATAAAATAAAGGCGATTGTTCAACGAAGTGTAAATTGTTTGCAAAAAAGGATGAAAGAAAAAAAGAATCAGAAAATAAACATCATCAGTGTCTTTTGTTTTTTTGGTATACAAAGTGAAGACTCATGGAAGAACAAGAACACTGAATGGATCAGGACACAAAAGAACAAAAGGAACAGCAGAAAGAAGGGGAAAACACCAACAGCAGGGTTGAAGGACAAAATAGACTTTTTAATTTTTGTGTACCTTGTCGAGGCTCGTATGAGAGCTAAACACACAATGCACAAGGAAGGGGGGGGCATGAGACAAGAGGGGTGGGAGTGGGAAGGACAAAACAGTGGGGAACAGAGACATTAGGAGATCTGTGGAAGGGAGAGGGATGGGGTAGGGAACACGGGCTATACAAGATGGACATTACAGGGACTTTCAGGAAGGAAAGCAGGGAATTTGAAGGAGGTGAGTTTGGGGTGGATTAACGAGGGTAGAAAAGATTGTGGCTTTGGATGGTGAATGATAAAAGGTGCTCGTGAACAGCTGTTTTGAAGGCCTGGAGGGAAGAATGGGATTGAACAAAGTGAGGGAGTTTATTCCAAAGGCGGGAAAAAGAGGAATGAAAGAGTGAAGGTGAGCAGTGATTCGGGATTTTGGTAGTTTTACCAGTAGGGGGTTGTTGGCGGACCTTGAGCACCCTGCGGAAATATGGTGGGGACAAATTACAGACAGAGCAGGGGGGGTGGGGGCGAGACCGGAGAGGAGATGGTGGAAGACAGAATGACCACTGACCTACCTGCAGTGAGAGAGTGAGAGGACCAAAGACTCAGCCTCATTGCGGGAGATGCCAATGATCCTAAATTCCTTGGTTTCTACGGCGTGAAGCCAAGAAAGGTGGGGGGCAGGAGCATCAGCCCAGAGGGGAGAGCACTACTCCATCAGGCTGCAGACAAAATCTTTGTATGTGGTCAGGAGCTCAGGTGGGCCGAGGAAGGACTTTGCACGATGGAGGATTCCCAGTCGGCAACTGGCTTTGGAGGCCAGGTTGGAAATGTGGCTTTCCCGGGAACGATCATGGCAGATAGTGAGACCCAGAACCTTGAAAGAAAGGACTTCTTCCAGAGGACTTGGACAAACAAACAAAATAATGGATGAGGAGAAGGGGGTTGGGGGGGGGGAGGTTGGCACATGGGATGGACAAGATGGATACAGAAGAAAACTCTCATGAAGAGGTGGGTTTGGGGACGGGGTGGGGTGGGGGGGTTGACGGGGGTAAAAAAGTTTTATTCATTATTTTGGATGGGGTTGATCTGAGATGGTGGTGATCAAACAGATATCTTGAAGACCTGGAGGGAGGAATGAAATTGAAGGGAATGTGGAAGTTGATTCCACAAGCTGGAAAATAGAAGAAACGAATGAGGAGGTGAGCAGTGATTCTGGATTTTGGGAGGTTCACCAGAAGGGGATTCATGGTCAACCGCGTGCACCCTACAAAGAACGGAGAGTAGAACATGCAAGAACAGAAAGGAGGCGGTAGACCTCTCTGCGATGGGAAAGTGATCGGCCCATAGATTCAGCTTCTTCACGGGAGATGCCATTGATTTTCTTTTTTTTACGACACCTTCCCACCTGTGAGATCATGTCATCTACTACACGACCACATCTTTCCAATGCCATCACCATCATATACAGGATATGTAAGGGTCAAGTGTCCAAATCAATCACCCTTTGGTTGCATTGGAGACACAATGATGACATTCGAAGATAAAGCTGTTTATTTGATTTTCCAAGTACATTTCCATTAGCACCTCTTTCATATTGCTCGCCATTTTCCACCATTTCATGAGCATGTGCATGCGAATCTTTCATCTTCATACATACGATCATCCGCGTACACTTGAAAATGAGAATACCTTCATTTAATGTAACACTGTCAGCATGAACTCTTCACTATACATATATAAAGCAATATTCAGCAGATGCTGGAGCGTGCAACAAAGCTTTTACAGTGAATATAAGATGCTTTTCCAAAAGTGTACAAAAGTAATTTTGTATATTTATATATATATATATAAAGGCATTCCGTGTAATTAAAATAATATAGTTGTTAGTAAAATACAGTACATTGTACTTTGGTATGGTGCATTGTGTGTTTGTGTGCGCACGTACACCGAGAAGCTATATTTGAATAAAAAAATAAGTGCAAATGTAAAAAATATAAAAGTAAGGCCGAAAACGATATTTCATTTAAAAAAATAGCATAGCAATCCATTTTAGGCAGTTAATACTGCATTAGGTATGAAATAAAAACTCATTTGGCTACCGTCTCATTTGTGAGTTTCCCAGCACCACGCTCAGATCTTCCAACGGGCAGAACTGCTCACGAAACCATCCGACATGGAGTCAACTAGCATGTGTGATTAAGAGGAGGCTCTTAGCATTATTCATTCGAGCTAAATAGAAACTAGTCGCCTAAGTAAGAAGTGCCAACGATTAGAAAAGACAACACTAATTCAAAACATCCAGTTTCTGCCTTACGCAAACAATACATAAAACGCTTTCTTTCACAATCACTTCCAGCTTTAAGCAACCACATAGGATGCCTGCTTTACATCCTATAGTGCTGCCTGGCAGTTATACTGCACATGAACGAACTTAAAATACAAAGAGAATGCATTCTATGATGCACTACCAAAAAGTTTGCATTTACAAAAACTTAACATTTTAAACTTCTGTCGAAGGTAGCACAACGGACCAAATCTGATTGTCGTTTGCAGTAGCACGTTCAGGGAAGGCAACGCCTTGAAGGAATACCGTAAAGCCTTCCATGAGCCTCGTTCTCTGTCAAAATGAAAGAAGTGAGCCGAGTACTGTAGATTTTCAAATGTGGCAATGATTCAGTGCTGAATGACCAAGTGCAGACGCCGTGTGGCCCTTTCATGTAAGAACATTTTAAAAGTTCGGCATCGGTGTGGAACGAAGCAAACGTTAAGCCGTCGGG
>NC_140971.1:11326752-11339252 GCF_056783735.1 Eptatretus burgeri | reverse complement strand
TACGAAATGAAAATACTGCTTTTGCTACAACTTGGGGCGAAATTGTTGGCTTGGTTGAAGACCTTATGAGCGACCAAGACCCACAGAACGAGTTCGTCCTTGATGACCCAACCAAAGAGTTATACCTTGGAGACCAGCAAAATCCTGAAAAAGAGTTTTACAGCAATAGTACTCATTGTGAGTTATCAAGACAATACCCACTGAACAAGTTATACCTTGATGAGCCAGAATACAAGTTTTACCTTGGAGACTCACAAATTTTGAAAAATCAAGAAATGAGTTCTGCCTTGATGGTTTAAATAACTACCTTGGAGACTCAGGAAAAGGGTTCTGCCAAGATGGTTCTAAATATGGGGCCTACCTTGGAGACTCACAAATTTTGAAAAAAATCAGTAAATGAGTTCTGCCTTGATGGTTTAAATAACTACCTTGGAGACTCAGGAAAAGGGTTCTGCCAAGATGGTTCTAAATATGGGTCCTACCTTGGAGACTCACAAATTTTGAAAAAATCAGTAAATGAGTTATCCTTAAGAGACTTTGTAAGTTGGTTTTACTTTGAATACTTGAAATGTGGGTTCTGGATTGATAACTCACAATGTGATACATATCTTGGAAACTCAACGGGAATGTGGTTATACCTTGAAGACTTGGAAAGTTGGGTTTATGTTGGACACTTGAAACTTTTTTGGGGGCTTTTATTTATTTATTTATTTATTTTTTATTATTATTATTTTATTTATTTATATTTTGGAGACTTTTAGAGTTGCTATCACTCTTTGGGATCTAAACCTATCGATGTAGTTCTTTGTCGGATGGTGCTTGATGGGAGCAAGATCAAGAAAGTTCTGGGAAGAAAGTGCAGGCTTACTCCCCCTTTTTACGTCATCAAACCTGAAAGCCTTAAAAGACAGAATTGGAAGAAGAAAAAAAAACGTAAAAATATATATATATAGGTGGAAATCTCATTTTGAAAAAGACATTGTGTTGGGCGAGGATTGAGTTGGGGTTGAGATTTTGAATGTGAGGGTTGGGGTTGAGATTTTGAATGTGAGGGTTGGGACACACACACACATACACATCAACAAACAAAAGTTAAGCCTTGACTATTCAGTTGAGGATTCTGTGTTTGGGGTTCACAGATCTAAGAACGTCCCCCTTGACACACATTATATACTGTTATACACCTCGGACTTGGCCCTCGAGTGTCCACAACGGTGTATAGTAGGAGGGAGTGAAGCGCCAACCTATTGCTCCCATTGCACACACACACACACACACAAACAAAAGTTAAGCCTTGACTATTCAGTTGAGGATTCTGTGTTTGGGGTTCACAGATCTAAGAACGTCCCCCTTGACACACATTATATACTGTAATACACCTCGGACTTGTCCCTCTAGTGTCCACAAAGGTGTATTATCTGCTTAGTTTTGTCTTTTGTAATTCCTGTGAATAAAATGAACCTAAAATCTCTTCCCCTTCCAAATCATATATTTTATAAGTCCAAGGAACTGTATCTATTACATCAACAATTTTAAAAAGTTCTTTCGTCCATCGTTCAGTAAAACCCTTTTCAAAATGAGATTTCCACCTATATATTCTTACGATATCACCAACTTTGAACTTAGGTTTTCTGACATTAATCTCTTTTTCATATTTTAATTTTGTAAATGTTTCTGATGGCTTCATATTCGTTGACGTGTGAATCGTGTCATTATACTTATCCACAATATCCTGAATAAAAGATGACCATTGTTGTGAACCGAGTTGTGTGAATTTTTTTATAGTCTCTCTTTTAAGGTACGATTAAAACGTTCAACAACAACTGCCTTCCCTTCATTAAAGGTACTGTATAATGTAATACTGTTATTTTTTAGAAAATTCATAAATGTCTTGTTATAAAACTCTCTACCCTCATCAGTCCACAATTTCTTAGGTTTTCTCTTACTTTTATTAAATATCTGTTGAAAAGCTAACATAAGAGTATTACCTGTTTTGTTTTTTAAAGGGACAACCCACGCATATCTACTCCTCAAATCAATAACGGTTAAAGCATACTTGTACCCCTTATCATTATTGAGTTCAATCAAATCAGCAGACCAGATATAATCAACTTCCTTGGAATAAACTTTCCTTCTCTGAAACTTTGTGAATATTGGTTTATGTAATTCATCAGCTAATTGCTCTTCAGTCTTAATGGCATCATTAGAGCCTATAAGTTTTTTGAATTTCCAAGTCCAAGTTTCAATTTAGCACTAATCATCTTCTTCACGATGAACCTATCAACTTTTTCTCTCAAGGTTGGATTTTGTATCAGAGACAAATTATATAACATTTCTCTATCGGCTTCATGCTTTTCTTCCAACGTTGTGGTATTCCCATAATCAATATCGTGTCTCATGCACACTTCATCAACTCTATTGATTGGTTTACTCCAGGATTTAGGATTGTCTGCCTCATCTAATCTTTTATCCAAGTTTGTGCCTGGACCACAGAAAGAATACCCTGGAAGATGTAATTCCCCTGGTATTCCAGTAGTTGTAAATTTACTTCCTGATAAAAACTTTTGTATATCTCCTCCGAGTTTGTGTTTGGAGATAAATTGATTTTTTTTTGAACCACACACCGAACATATACCTTTTTGTATAACCCTGTTATTTTTACTTTTAATATATGAAATATTTTTAGTATTAGTTTTCTTTTTACATTTGAGACAATAACTCATTTATTTATGAGAAAAATTTCTGCAGAGTGCAAAAACCTTTTTAGTTTCCAACATGCACATTTGAATCTTAATTTTTAAAACATAAAGAATCCTTAGAAATGCCTTCACTCTCTCCTCCATTTATTTAAGAAAAAACTTGAATTAAAATGAATAGCTTGACGATGCTAATAGTTTTGTTGAAAGTATTGCAAATAGACTTGTTAATTCTTTGTATTCCTCCCTGGTGAGATAAGTTATTTTCTTTAATACCTCTATTCTTTTTTGAATCTCACTGGTTTCCATATTTTGATATTTACTCATTCTCTCTCTTTCCTCCCTCTCTCTCTTCTCTCTTTCCTCCCTCTCTCTATTCTCTCTTTCCTCCTTCTCTTTCTTCTCCCTCTCTCTATTCTCTCTTTCCTCCTTCTCTCTCTCCTCCTTCTCCTTTTCCTCCTCTTCCCTCTCTTCTTCAACTCCTTCCTCATCCCTTACTATACTTGAATCGTTTACACCCCATAGAATATTATACATATATTCATCAGGATTTCTTGTTATTCCTGTATCCAAAATAATTTTTTTACAACAGGAAACCAATAAAATTTCTTTTGAATTTCTAAAAGAGCCTTACCTTTTCTTAACCTTATAATTTTTTCATTATTTAACATTCTAATTAAATCTAAAGTTGTCGGTTTATCAACATCAGCATAATACCAATCTTTTATTGAAAATACCTCATTCTTATGTTGTAGAACATATTTATTAAAATACCGAATACCCTTTTCTTGAAGGTATGCTTGAACACAGAAATGATAATTTTCTTGAAGCCTTCTTGCTGTCATTTATGTATTAGAAATATATGTTAGAATAATATTATGGCACGAAACACCTCCCCATCTTCCCATAGTTAAATCATTTTGTATTTCCTTACTTATTATATATAATCCTGTTTTTTCTGTTTTCATGAGATAAACAAGGGCAAAACCATTATTATATTTACCCTTATTAAATTCTTTTATTTGTTGTTTACTAATCGTGGCTCCACAAAACTCATTCTCGATACCAAGTGGATAATATTCTTCCTTACGAGACTGATTTAATTGTTCCAGGTCTTCGAGGTTAATTTTAAATGACCAATTATACCCTAAATCATTCATATCATACCCCCATTGTTCTATTCTCATACAAACGATACGCCCTTCTTTATAAAAATTTATTTTAATTCGAACTGTGAATTCTGTATGACCTGGAGATAATATCAACACTTCTGTATCTTTAGAATACACAGCCGTTTTATTTAAGTATATATATTGTGATAAATCGCTTAATCTCACCAAGTCATTCGCGTCAGTCGGGCTTGGATAATTTTTTAATTTATAAGCATTTTTCATGTTAATATTTTTGTTTATATTATATTTATGTCGTTCAGCCTGTGCCTTTGTGTAATAATTTGATAAATCAATATCCAGTTCTTGAGATACACCAAAGATAGAACCATCTTTACCAACATAAGTCATTTATATTAGATTAAAAATAATATCATAAAATTTTTTATTTTTGTTGAGTTGAAATAACACATATAGACATAATTGACCACAACACTTGGAATTTAATTCTTGGACTTGAAATGTTTGATAAACACCATTCTGTAAGAATTTTATGACTTCAACAGGTGGTGGAAGACCAAAACTATCAAAATAATATTTGTCTTGACTATTAAAAATACAAACCCAATGAGAACCGTTCCCATCATTATCTTCTAAGTTCATAATAATATTCTTTGTATGTTTCGACACATTTGTTAATTCATCTCTCATACAAATAACCACATTATGAATTTTTAATTTCTTACAATATTTGGCAAGTTGTAAATTTGATGTTGTATTCTTTCCAAATTCTTTCAACCACTCATCAATGCTCATTTATTTATTAGAAAGATATAATCCATTACCTCTTTTCGTTAATTTTACACCTGCTTGTGCTATAGAAGAAAGCATATCTCCAACTAACAATCTCGCTTTATCAGGCAGACCTTCAAGTTTTTCAGCAAAATCTACAATTACACCACTTCCACTAATTTGTTTCTCCAACTCTTTGTTATGTCTTTCCAATTCTTTTTGAGCCTGGAGTTGAGCCTTCCTTTCGTTGGCAGTTTTGACCGCTGTTGAAATACCACCCGTCAATGCTCCAACCGCACTTAAACCAGCAAATAAAGGAATTAGAAATGGGAGAAATCCTCCACTCGTCTCTCTTATTGAATATTTTTTCAACATTGGTTTTGTCATTTTAATTTTAAGTGAGCCAGTGTCATTCAAGATTTTAACCTGTTCTCTTGTGAGCAAAACATCAATTCTTACTGCTCCTTTTCTCTGAATTGTATTAACGTTAATCGTACAAGGCTTTTGATTTTGAACACAAGATGATAGTTTATGAAGATTGATTTGATTAACATATACCCCAGTTGGTACTTTGCCACTCATTTATTTAACAAAAAATTATGTGAGACTAATCATCACACCATTATCTGTATTAATCTGCAATTCTGTTTCTTCCAAAAGCAAACAATATGTATCAACTTCTTCACTCTCTCCTCTTTCAATGTATAGGGAAGTATCCACTCGATTAGACTTTATAGTTTCTTTTTGAGCGCTCAGGTCAAACGTATAGATTGTATACAAACTTTTAAATGCTGTCATATCCAAAATAGGTTCTTTATTTCCATTACTTTCACACACCTTTTGGTAAGACTTGTATGCTTCAGCAAAATCATTTTTTTCCCAATTAATTTCCAATCTATCTCGTGGATAAAATGTTCCATCTAGAGAAACGCGAAGTTGTTTCACCTTAGCATTATCACTCAATGCATTATTCTTATCAGTCGCAGTATCACCATCTGGCTTTTTAAAAATCATCCACAGATATCGTGGCTTTCCTTCCAGAACACCCAAATTCCACGTGTAAGTAGTTTGATTGAGTTTAACGTGTTGACATCTTCTTTTGAGGTATGATACACTGAGTGGTTTTTTTGAGTTAAGTCTTCGATTCAACATCTCTTCTGTTTTAAGATTAGGAGTATATTCACTGATATACCAACTCATCTCCTCAATTACAAATTTATTCTGATCACCAAAAGCATTACCAACACCAAAAAACAATCTATTTTCATTATCATTCCTTTGTAGTTGAAATCTAATTTTAAGACCATACAGAACTTTATCATAATCACAAAATCCAAATATACCTTTAAGAGGAACTGCCACAGTAAAACTATTTTCTGCTTTTGTATCATCATTATACATTCCTTTCCTTTGAATATATCCAGGGTCTGTGTTTGTTCCCGTTGACATATCAGGAATAAAACCTTCGACAGACCCCTTTCCCATTCTATCACTGAATGTATAGAGTGTAAATTTCATCATTTCAGATACAGCAGAGACATAATCAACCGCTTCAACTTCTTGTGTTCCAATATACAATCGCACACTATCAAACATTTTCCAGAAGAAATCATTTACAAGTGTAGCGTTTGTGTTATTCCCAGCCTTAGTGAATTTAAATTTACACAACAAGAAACTTTTGGAGAGATTCAAATAGGTTTGTTGATTATTTATTTCAAAACTTTTTGTACCATTTGTATTCCAGTCTGTTCCAGTTATTGCATTTACCTTGAAGTAATCTTCTTTTTTAGTGGAGTTTGAGATAATAATCGTATCATCCAAATCATAGATACTATCAATTGCTTCCATACTTGTATTTATTTAGGAAAAAAGATGTTAAAACTTTTGAAACCCTGATCCAAGTATTTGAATTATTTTCTGTCGTTCTTGGGGGGACAACTGAGTTTTACCTTTCTTAATTTCTTTTATTGCTTGTAATTTATGAGATTCTTTCTGAGCATCTTTTATACTCTTTACAGCACCTGCTACATTTCCCACAGCAGAAGCAGTTGAACCAATTAGGTCTTTATGTTTAAGAATAGTTGAACCAATACCCATGAGAGTATCAATTATCCCATCTCCTCTAAATTGATGTCCAACACCCCTTTGTCTCTTAGGTTTATAGTATCCTCTACCAAGATACATACCTTCACCCTTGTAGTACGGGGAAAGGAACATCCCATCCCCTGTAATTATTTTATATTTTCCCAACTCGTGCTTCCTCACAATAACCATCGTATTTATTTATTGAAAAACTTCACGTAGGTGAATTCTGATGGATATAACTTCTCCATTGAAAGAAATCACACGATTATCTTGGTCGGTTATCCTAAAATTTACTCTGTGTATGGTTTTTCCTGACACAGGTAGATAAACCAAATTTTTAGGCTCCATATTGAATTTATAACCAATTGGGGTTGAGTATGCGCTGAATGAAAATATTGTATTTGTTTTTAATCCATCATTATAAGCACCATCAATCAAATCACAGTGAATTAACACCGAATTTATTCCTGAGGATATTTGAATGACATTATCACTGTAAAACGTCCCATTAGTTTCAATCTTTTTTGAGGAGAAACCTAATAACTCTCTAAATGAATTATCAATTGTGAAATCAACCTTGTAGTTATTTTTAACTTTAATCGTTGATTTTGAAGTATGTTTTTGAATGTTTATAACAATATTTTTTGGTTCATCACCCTGTTCTTTCATAAGACGAGCAATTTCGGAAGATATTTGAGAAATCTCATATGCTCCGGGTGAGACTGTTATCGTTTTGTATCCACTTCCCGGATTATAACTAAACTTGTCATTTTTCTCGGTTATATTAAATAAGGTATTATAAGTCTCCATGGACAATAAAGATGCCTCATATTCTTTTGTTGTGTCAAGTTGTAGTGGGTATGGGAATGAAGATGTGTGGTCGCTTGTTGTGAAATTAAAACTCAGGATTGTGCTTCTCATCTTATTTAATATGAGATAAAATGTCTTTATATTGAGATTTATTAATTATTTTCATGTTCATCAACTGGTCTAAAATGGCTGATGCTTCATTAAAACAATTGTTATTTCCAGCCTTCTTACTGCCGAACAACAATAACAGTCTATTAACTAATTGCGATGGGTCATTTGGAAGAAAACTAATACCTGAACCAAGGATACTTAAAGCCTGAATAATGTGTTTCTCCTTCTCATTCTTCCTACTTTTACCAGAAAGAATAACCTTATAATTTAGAGTGTTCAGCAAATCAATATATACTCTATCATCATTATTTTCCATATCCAATGGTTTATCAATATACTTTGATTCATCCCTCACAGTTGAACCTTGTCTTCCATCTTTTGTGAGAAGAAACATTAATCTCGGAGTTAGTTTAACAGGGGGTTGAGCAGAACTTAAGAACCTTAATTCATCATTAAATATCAATACCTTTTCTTGAACAAGATGAAATATTGCTGGTTGTTCTGTTGGAATGAGTCCTGCTTTGGTTTTTGAATCTGCTGAATATTCATTGTTTTGAACAGCATTCACAATATAATCAGGGGGTTGATTAATCTCTTCCAGTTGTTGAAATAAACCTTCATCATGTTCTAATTCTCCAATATGCTCTTATTCTTCCTCCGTCATTTGACTGAAATCTTTTAACATTTGAAGCTTTCTAGGAGTATATTCTACTGTGGGAACTGTGGAAACATCTTTCATTTTTTCTTGGGAAGTTTTTAAAAGTGGTTTAAAAAATTTCTCTTGTTTTTTTTCAAATGCTTCTTCGCCCGTTAGTTTCTGTCTGCGTTTCTTCTTTATGTCTTCCTGTTGTTTTACAACTTTTGAAACCAACTCTTGATGTTCCTTAAATCTTCTTGCTCTTTCTTTTGTATCCATTTATTTATTGTAAAATATCATTTAATGAATTGTAAAGATCAACAGGGAAATTTTCCTTTTCTTCATCATTCAAGTAGATGTGTTCAAATAAATCCTTTTCTTTAAATATTTCATCAAATTCTTTATTAACATTAATGCGAGTTGTAATTTCTTCTTCACTAATCCTTGCATCTCTGCTTTTCATTCGTTTGTGTTGAGTTTCTTCATCAACATCAAAACCGAATGATAAAATCTTCACTCCGCTCAGATATTTAATAATTTGTCTCGTTCCTTCTGGATTAGTTTCTAATATCCCAACACCACCAGATTTTAGTTTCTTTAACTCACTCTTACAATGTGAATATTTTGTTGTACCAAGAGAAACCTCCTCAAATATTTGTCCTTCATTCCTCAATCGCATATGTTCCTCCACTGAAATATAGTGATAATCTTCACCTTTTACTTCTCCAGGTCTTATTGCTCTAGTTGTTGTTGATACAATGCGTATCACGGGGTTTTTTTTAAGTAAATTTACAATATTCTCATTTGTACTACACAAGAACCTTGATTTATGAAAGTTTTTTCCAGAAGCAGATTTACCCACAAGATTTATAATAATAGTTGTCATTTATATATGTAATTGTTTATAAAACAAAAAATATATCCCTTAATATCTCATCTTGTTTCACAACAATATATTTATATTTTTCAGTCGTGTGCTTCATATAATCCTCAAATTTCTTTTTACTACATAATGTAGAACAATTATCTCTCCAAAAATTATTGATATCTATTGAATTTAACTTGAATAAAATAAAAGTATTAGCATTGTTTCTGATGGAACGACGAGGAAGTTGAAAGTACGATTGACTAAGATAAATACAATTACAAGAAGAATGTCTCCCTCTTGTGTAGTAGCTGTCCATTACCGTTCGGTTTCTCTCATTAACACAATCATCAAAGATAACGAGGTTCTTTTTTGATTTATTCAAATCTTGGGGAGACGGTATATCATCCGTATTATCACGAAGAATACAAGTTATAAGATTTGATTTCTTTTTACATCTCTGTGTATCACAAAATAGTTGAATTATATCTTCAATGTTATAATCATTTAGGTTTTTTTGACGTTTAAATAAACCTATTATATCTTCTTTTTGAAGACCAGCATTAAAACCTTGTGAGAGTAGTTGATACTCTGGTTGAAAACTCGACTTTGTGAAAATTATTAAATTATCATAATCTAAAAAGTTGGGAGTGAGGAGCATTTTTAAAAGTAAGCAGGTTTTTCCACATCCACTTGAACCAACTATGAGACATCTTAATGAATTTGGGAGATTTTTATGGTTGTTAAATTTTATCTTATTTTCCCAAATAGGTAAAAAAATCATTCATTTATATATTTGAAAAACAGGTTATTTAATTTATTATTGGCTTTTTTAGAAACTATATTTTATCCTAAGGTCAGGTTTAATTTCAAGATAATCCATTATTTTATTTATACAATATCTTGTGTTGATATTTCCCTGAAAATTACATCCATGAATAATATACAACAACAATCCTTTGAACATTTCTCTTATACGTTCAGTTTCTTCCCTTGTAAGGAAAGGTGTGTTATCATCCTCATACTTTACATTCATTTCTCTAATCAATCTTGTAAAGTAATTCATTTTTGGTGTAAATCTAAAAGAATTATTTTCCTTTTTATATTTTTTATTATCATTAATTAGAAGATAATCACAGAATATACATTGTTTATAGGCTTTTGACTCTGTGTTTAATCCCTGTCTTTCACACGCAGGACAATTCTCAAATTTGTCATATGGAGAATCAGGAAAGTCTAGCATATTTATAAAGTAAAACTTTACTTAAACTGAAATTCATCTATACTTTCAGTTGTATATTACCATCGATATCGATATACTTTTTTTCATTATCAGATTCAACGACAACATTTTTTATATTAAAGGTAATTTTAAAATTATCGTTAACTACTATTGAACGAAATGTCATTTCACCTGATATATTAACATCCTTTATTTCATCAAGATTTACATCTTTAGGGTTGTTGAAAAAAATACAAATTTCTCCTTGCATATTACAGATGGTCTTATCTTTTCTTTCTAAAGCTTCATCCATAAGGTTTTTGTTCTTTGATACTTTTTCTTGTTTCATTGCTTTTTCTAGTTTTGAATATATTACTAGAAGGAGAGGAGAAACTTTTGTTAGAGATACTTTAATTGATGTTCTACCAGGTATACTAAAAGCCCTTCCACTGAAGGAAATTGAAGAACTCATATTATTTACCATAATAGTTTTTATCCAATAGTTGTTATATTTATCTTTGTTCAATTTTACATCCTTGACATATTTCTCAGTATCTTTAACAGATGAAGAGATTGATTGAAACTTGTCTTTTGTGTCTTGAAACATTGTATTTATTAAGTGAAAAAGTTGGAGGATAAAATGTTTTTAAGCACAGATTCACCTGTAAATTAAACGAAATTTTCATCAAGAAAATTTTAGTTTAAGCAAAGTTTTATTCTATAAATATGGTGAATACAACGTACTGCGATGTTTGTAATCACGAATATAAACATTATAGAAAACACCTCCGAACCAACAAACACACATTTAATCTATTTCATCAAATATCTCCTCTTGAGTTGGAAAGAAAACATTGTGATATCTGTTCAAAGGATGTTTTGAAGAGTAGTTATAATCAACATCTTCAATCACAAAAACACAAGAAAAATGAGTTTAAAGTAAAGGGAGACTATTATATTGAAAACACTGATGAGGCATTTAAAGGGCATATAAAAATAAGGATTTTTCAATTTGGAGAACCCGGTCCATCATCAATAGCTGAATCAATTGAAATAGTGAAACCCGATGTTGAAAAATTTATTAAAAAGACATTAAAAGAAATGAAAACTTTAAAGTTTTATATGGGAGTGAAAATGAATATGAAAAGACAAGATGAAGAACAAACTCCTTATATGAGAACAGATCTTCATTTTATAACATCATTTCAAGATTTTTTGAATAGTGGGGTTTATGAAGAACTATCAAGACAAGAGGAGGATGTTGATAATACAGTGGTAGGAAGTGGATTCAATATTTAAAAAATCATCTTTTTAGATATACACATTCTAAAATCAAACCCTCTTAAAGCTTCTTCTTATATTGAATTACCAAAAGAAATAAAACTAAAGAAGGCAGTTGTTAATATTAAGAACAATGATAATAAATGTTTTCTCTGGTCTGTTCTTGCTCACTTACATCCACCAAAATGTAATTCAGAAAGAGTAAAACAATATATGAAATATGAGAATACCTTGGACATTAAAGATTTTAAATTCCCAATGCCATTAACAGATATTCCTAAATTTGAGAAAAAGAATAATCTTTCTATTAATGTATATGGATTAACGGATACAAACAAAGTTCAAATATTAAAAATTTCAAACAACTATAAAAATGAAGAAACACACATTGACCTTTTATATTTTAGTGTTGGAAAGAATTCACATTACACATACATCAATAATTTATCAAGATTAATCTCTTCTCAGGTATTCAGAACAGCAAACAAAATATATCCTTGTAAGCGATGTCTTAATTCATTTCATACAAAAGAACGATTAGAACAACATTCAAAATATTGTAGTAATCATAAATCAGCTGTAATTACAATGCCTAAACCTGGTGAAAAGATTTCTTTTGAAGATTATAATAAATCTATCATGCACCCATTTGTGATATACGCTGATTTTGAATGTATCCTTAAAAAGATAAACACTGCTTCTCCTAATCCAAAAGAACCATATACAAATAAATATCAAAAACATATTCCTTGTGGTTTCTGTTATTATATCAAATCATCTGTTGGAGAAAAGTATAACAAACTTGAACATTATCGTGGAAAAAATGCTTCACAAGAGTTTGTAAAACGATTAGAAAAGGATTGTATAAGACTCACTAAATTAATGAAAGAAA
>NC_140971.1:11309252-11311752 GCF_056783735.1 Eptatretus burgeri | reverse complement strand
GCAAATTTCTTGTGGGGAGTAAAATCTTTGCTGAAGCTAAATAACTGACTAAATTGATACAGCCATAATTTTGAGGTTTGAAGAGCTTTGTCATGTGCATGTGGCAAAAACACCTTCACAGCTGTAACTCCCTTCTGAAAGGGCATATTTATGTGTTAGATGTACTCACGTTCAAACAGTTTGCACTTTGCAGACCAATTTACGTTCCAGTAATTCCTACTTTCTGGAAGTACTCATGTAAAAATAGCACGGACTTTATAAATGTACTCAGATTCCAATAGTTTGAACTTTATAGACGTACTCATGTTATACGAGTACGTACTTTACAGACATACTCACATTATAGTTTGCACTTAATATATGTACTCATAGTATGTACCCATCTCTTGTGGAGTAGAGGTAGATATGGCTATAGATATATACATATCTTCGTCTTCTTCTTTCGGCTGCTCCCGTTAAGGGTCGCCACAGCGGATCATTCTTTATGATCCGCATACTGATTTGGCACAGGTTTTACGCCGGATGCCCTTCCTGACGCAACCCTGGTCGCCTCTTACGACACAGGGATAAGGATTGGGTTTCGCCATGATTCCGGGCTGCCCTACACCCTCTCATAGCGTGGCCCACCGCAGAGCTCCCATCCTCAAGCGATCCTCCAATCCAAGCCTCCGAGTAGCCAGATTACAGGCGAACGCCACTACGCACGGTGGGTATATATTGTTACAGAAATGGCCCTTATTGGACTACTAAATGTAGGATTAACTCAGATCCCCTATTAAATGCATGTATAGATAGGTTGTTTGGTAAAATGGACGTCATATGTGTGTCGGGAGGTGTAAGAGGCTGTTTATTGTTTGTGTGGTGGTGAAACGAGGGCTCCCTCTTCTTCTTCCCCATCACAAACGATAGGCCCCGCCCAGTCGGCTGAGGGGTGTGGCCAAAAAGAGGAAGTGACACGAAGGGGAGGAGTTTGTCGGCTTTGTCGAGAGAATGAGTCCTCGTGTGTCAAAGCGAGCAAAACGAGAGAGAAACGAAGGGGAGAAAGAGTATTGTGTGTGGAAAACAGTTGGGTTTTCGAAGCGTGCTCGGAGTGGCTTCGAAGCGAGAGAAACGACGGCTTAGTAAAAAGATTGAGTGTGTGGAAACAGTCGCTCTGGAGGCGTGCTGGTTTTCGAAGCGAGCTAACTTAAGAGAGGCTGCCTGCACGTCGAATCGGCGATCGACTCTAAGGAAAGAAAAGGTGATTTGACAGAGAGAGAAACTGAGAGGACGGAGTTGGGAAGTCGGGCTTCTAGGCGGGAAGGCAGGAGAGGAGGCGCCGGAGCCTCTCACGGTCCCTGCTCACACCAACGGCTCGTCACGTTTGCCGATCCGCTTGCCGGAGCCCGGCACCTCAATTTGGGCCTTGTCTGGTGAACGGGCCAGGCCTGGATTTGTATGCTGGACCGTGAGAGAGATCGGCTGAGGCCCATCGTTGACATTGCGCGGGGCCGGAACGTGCTGAGGAGGGCGTGCGCACGCGGTGACTTGAGAAGGAAGAGTATGGCGCCGCTATCTTGCCACGCGGCGCATTCGAGCTGGGAGTTCGAATCCGTGGACATCTGCCTGTCGCGAGCGACATTCGTGCTTTTGACACTGTCCTCTCATCCATGAAACCTCACCAAGTACTCTGTCTTGTCTTGCATGCATGCTGTCTGTCTTTGGCTGCACGTTGTTCAAGGCATATTTCGGTAGCGACCCTCTCAAAACCTGTAGTCTGGCTTCCCTTGTTAAGAACGGGTTGAGGATTGTTAATAAAACCAATGTCGTGAAATTTGCTTGTGTTGTGTTCCCCGAGGTTCCCTAATAAATCTGGTTAATTTGTATGAAGTTGCCACTATGGATTAATTTGTGTCGCGTCGAGGAACGATCCGTTCGATTGGCATATTAAACCAAAATGGTTACAGACTGGCAGAAAACGATGGGCATCTGACAAAACCAGTCTGTAACCAGGGATTCTATTTCCTCAACTGGCAAGGTACAAGGATTACGTTGGTATCGCGATTGAAGGCGCGTGACCCGAGGCCTGTGCTGAGCTTTCCAGCGTTATAAACACCGGAGACGGCGGTGGTGAGGGTGGCGCCAAGGACCGGGTGAGAATCCCGCCACCCCGGATCCGCAACAATATATATGTGTGTGTGTGTATAAATACCCATATACAGCTCTGGAAAAAATTAAGAGACCACTGCAAAATTATCAGTTTTTCTGGTTTTACTATTTATAGGTATGTGTTTGAGTAAAATGAACATTTTTGTTTTATTCCATAAACTACTGACATTTCTCCCAAATTCCGAATAAAAATATTGCCATTTGGAGCATTTATTTGCAGAAAATGACAACTGATCAAAATAACAACAAAGATTCAGTGTTTTCAGACCTCAAATAATACAAACAAAACAAGTTCATATTCATTTTTAAACAACACAATACTAATGTTTTAACTTCGGAAGAGTTCAGAAAT
>NC_140971.1:11296752-11304252 GCF_056783735.1 Eptatretus burgeri | reverse complement strand
AGCTTTATGTTTGGTTTAATGAATAAATATGGCTTCACTTAACACTTAATCATTGTTGTTTTCTTTAATAAATATCTTGCAACGAAGATTTTGGCGTATTTTGGTGTCTTTGTACTCTCAATTTCCCCCCTCCCCCCCAAAAAAAACCGGCATTGGGATCACATCATATATCACGTGACCCGCTACATCATCTCCAGAACACTTTTGCTTCTGGACTTATTTGCGTGCAGTCTGCATCAAACACTGTAATCTCATCATCGACTAAAAAAAAATTTCAGCGATTGAAAGCTGACGCGATCCCCATGAAGATTCGAGATCATTCTGCTGGAATGGAAAAGAAAAAAAAAGACAGAAAAGCTGCTGAAAAGTGCCAGAAACTGAGGGTAAGTGGCATACTGTTACCCTGGCAGTTGTATAGTTATGTTCAATCAGTGTATAATTAACCTGTTGTACATCACTCACTCACTCACGACACGTGCATGTACATTGTGACGATGGTCCTATCCAGTATGGCAATATGAATCTATAGGTCTAGTATTGCACTGTACAACTAACAACGTTGACAACTAAATGTTACAGCTCCTTACTTGTACATTTGGACCGATTGGCATACATGGTCGAGCTACATACATGCATGTCATTATAATAACAGAATACAAATACAAGGAAAAAAAAAAAAAAGATATGTGCAACACTTCCAGAATTAAGTAAAAAGAGGTCTGTACAATTTTTGGAAAGCCCTTGGTGTTAACCCCATGGCCAACCAGGCCAGGCTCACCTACTGTAATATGCTGAGGTAGTATGTGAGTCTGGCGCAGATTGAGTGATTAAGCCTTGGCCTTGAGTTACGGCAGTTTTGACTTGCTTGATCACGTTGCTGCCACCGCACCACTGGTGTCAACAATTGTATGCCCTTTTGCTTTTACATGAGCACATTTCTCATTACGACAAGAATTACGGAGAAATGTTGCATCAAACTACCACTAAACTCCATATTTACCACATTCAAACTCTGATTTACCGCTTGCCAGTTGTTATTACCGAGGCTTTCTTCGACGTCGCCCCGATTGTTGAGAACTCCAGGTAATTCATGCATGATGTCATCCCCAATTTCCACATCGGTTTAATACATGCACGGTCTGACGGCACCTTCTATATCGTGATTTTGACTATCGCCATAATCTGAGGATTGTTGAGAAGAAAATTATTAGTCAAATTCACTTTCTCATGATTCTGAAGCGAGTTGAGTGGCCATTATTCTTTGCGTGGTTCACAAAATCGTGTGTTGTCCCTGCACAAGGTGGGTCTATTGTGCGTCCTGCTGACACGATCATTCTCGTGATGATGTCACACAGATTACACAATGACCATGGATGTTTTCTGAAGTTTTTAGGGGCAGTACCAGCCAGGTTGTATTTTTTTTTTTACTTTTACACTTCAAAAATTATTAAGCATTAAAAACCACGTTCAGTTCTTTATGTATTACTTACAAATCAATATCATCACATCAAAAAAAATGTTTTTGAAATTTCAGGTGCAGCGGACCTTTAAGGTGAACCACACGTCCTTCACTTTGATATAATGTTTTGTTTTTTACCTTTCGTATTAAAAGGGTGGACTCGTAAGCTCACTCTCTGTTGTGGGCCTCGAACTGATAAAGTTAACGGAATGGCCATGCCTTCTGGCCCTGAGAGCTAGGACCATGCTTTGTGCTTGTATAACCATTATGTGTTTGTATAACCATGCTTTCTGGCCTTGTGGGTTAGGATGTGTGTGTTTATATAACTACGTGCTTTGGCCCTTGGGACTTCCGGTTCTGGATGCCTTCACGTGTGATGGTGGTATGAGCAGTTTCTCCCTCCAGCTCATCAAAGCTTCCGGATCATATCCGTTGTGTTTTACTATTCTATTTCATTCCTGTGTTGCCATTGGTGTTTTTGTCCAGTTTTCCTTGTCAAACCGTACCTTGTTGTGTTGTATTGTCGAATGTGTCCCTGTAAAAGGCCGGCCTACTCGCCTTGGGCTTGGCTAGTCAGCATGCCGTGTCTGTTTCTGCTTTTACCCCACATGCGTCGTTTTCGCTTCTTTTCTCCCAAGTATCGTAATTTCTGATCCCTCAGGTTGATCCTTTTCCCTTCCTCACCTCAAAAAATAAACAATAAAACCTCTTCTTCACTCCAAAAAAAACTCCAAAAAACACAAACGCAAATCTGCCGTGACTTCTTGTTGAGTTCCTTCTTAATTTTTTTTTTTAACCCCCTACTCCTTTTCAATATCCCCAAACTTAATCTTCATTGAATGAAACGTTTCTTCCTTTAAAAGTCTTAATAACACCATTTTTTAAAATGCCTCACACTCTCCTTACTACTTTGTCAGGAAAAATTCAGGCTTTCTTCTTCTTTTTCTTCTTCTTCTTCATTATCACAATCTCTTCCTTTTCATCTCTTTACAAGGTTTATTTCCCCCAAAATTTTCACTCATAAATGCTTAGTCCATCTGCCCTCCTCTCATACCTACAGCACCACTTTCCTCCACGCCTTCAACAGAAAAACATTTTTCCATCCCTCCCATGAAGTCTGTCGCCATATGTACAGTTTGGATATCCTGAGAAATCAATTTTGCAGACGTTGTGTGCACATGACAATCAATTCCCCAACACATCCATTTATAGTGTAAAACCCCTCCACATCAGTACCCTGCCCCTCTCTACTTCCCCCTCATCCAAACCCCAATTTGTTTATCTACCACCCCCACCAATCCCACTCCCAGCTCCCCCCCCCTTCCTGAACACTCCCAGATAGATTTGCCTCACGATGCGACCACCCAGCTTCTCAGCTTCACCCCTGCCCTGCACTCTCCCGGCATCCCCTCCGCCCCATACCCTCCCAGCTGTCTCACCGCTTTGCACCGTCCCAGCCTCCCCCCCCCACCCACACCCTCCAAACTTCCCTCATACCCCACATCATCCCAGCACACCCTCATCAACCAGACATAATCTGTTTAACAGGATCCTACCTCCCACAACATATTCCTGACTCCTTCGTGTCTCTCCCTGCCTATTGACACATGAATATCACTGCCCAGGTAAGCGAGTGTCTCAGTGACCTCATCATCCTCACCACAAAGAGGTACAGACAAAATAGCAGCATCCAATGTCATTGAAAGCCTGGATCTTAGTTTTGACCCAGGAAACCCATAATACAAGTAGCCTCGACTCCTCATTCAACACCTCGAGGGCCCCCAAAAGGATATTCAGTCTCCGCAAAGATGACTGCATCAACTGTGAAATCAAGGTCAGAGATCCTGACATTCCCAAAAGATGTACCGTAGCTTGATCTCTCTGACATCCTCCCCAGAATCCAGTCCATACAAGCACTGAAAAGTGTGGGGGCCAGTACACACCCCTGATGAACTCCAGTAACAATTGGAAATAAGTTGGAGATGGTACCCCCACATCTCACAACAATCTCACTACCACAATGTAGTTCAGACATCAGATTGATCAGTGTTGGTGCCACCCCACAAAGACCAGGAATCCTCCAGAGGGCATCCCGATTCATTGAATTGAACGCTTTACAGAGATGAACATAGGCTGCAAGCAGCCGCTGCCGAAACTCTCGTCTGAGTTTGGTGAGGACCCGAAGAGCAAGGATACGGTAAGTCGTTGACCTCTTTGTTGTGAAGCCTGACTGCTCTGGACGCTGGTGCTCAAGCAGATGGTGGCGACCCCATCAAGAATTATCCAAGCAAAGACCTTGTTCGGCACTGAGAGCAGCATCACCCCTCGGTAGTTGTTGCAGTCTTGGCGATCACCCTTCCCTTTCTAGAGAGGGACAACAAGGCCCCTCTTCCAGTCAGTTGGGATGATGCCTGTGTTCCAGGCAGAGCACAGAACTGCATGCAGAACAGAACTAACAGCATTTCCACCAACCTTGAGAAGTTCAGCATGGTTGCCACAGATCCCTGGAGCTTTACCCTATTTCAACCGGTTCCCCATAGCCTGTGTCTCCACAAACAAAGGTGGATCACAGTTGTTTTGAGGGTCAGCAATAGGGATTGTAACACCCTGGACATTCAACTCGGTAGCTGGTGGATGAGCCTGGTACAGCCGCTCAAAGTAACCGGCTCAGCAGGCCTTCACTTCAGACCGCTATGTCAAGAGCCTACCACCCTCCGCTCTAACTGCAGTACACCGAGGGACGGGGCTTGGAGGAACGCAATGAGCGAATTCCCCTGTAAGCAGGACGAGAATCACTTGACTATTGGTGGTGCTCTAACCCCCTCAGAGTCCTCGCCCATAGACCTTGTCCACCCTAAGTGTACACACAGTTTTATGCCTCATCTTCCTGAACAGCTCAGCTCTCCCATTATGCCTGGCCCTGCGACGATGGTCAATGGTGTCCAGTGTCCCTTGAGAGACAAAATTCTTCTTCAGCCGACGGTGAGTTCCAAGATATCCACCAGCAACATTAAGGTCAGTGGTCTTGAAGGCACTCCACAACTCTTCAGGATTCCCCAAAGCACCCAGACCCCCAAATCCCCACTCAGCCTGTTCGCAAACTCCTCAGCTACCCTCTCATCCTTGAGCTGATAAACCACAGACTCCAGTGCAGCATAGAATGCGTCCTTCACCTTAAGATCACTCGCCTCATTCAGAGCATATGCAGGGACCAGGGAAACGACACCAAAGAGCAAAAAATCCTTAGTCTCATAATATGCTTGTTGAATGGTCAGGTCAGGTCAGGTCAGGTATGGGAGCATGTGCCAGAACAGCACGTCGCTGCGTCCATTTTCCGCCGGTACTCCAGGGGCCTCCTTCTGGCCATCCCCCAGGCAGATGCCAGGCCCATCCCCATCTCCTTGAGATGATGGTCAACCTGTTGCAACCATGAGGCACGTGGTCGACCCACTGGCCTCCTCCACTCATGAGACTCCCTCGCTGAGAGAATCTGGTGAGCAGGATCAGAGTCAGGAAAACGAGCCACATGTCCATACAGCCGCAACTGATGCTCACGGACTATGCAGGTAACAAATCTCATCCGAGTCTCTCTCAGCAACCGCTCGTTGGACACAAAATCCGACCAGCGATAGCCAAGGATTCTCCGAAGAGACCTGGTACCAAAGGAATTAAGTCTCCGTCTCAGATCCTTGGTCAGAGTCCAAGTCTCGCACCCATAAAGCAAGACTGGAAGTACCAAGGACCTGAAGACTTGGACTTTCGTCCTCCCGCACAGGTACCGGCAGCGCCACACCCCATGATCCAGTGAATCCATGACTCCCCAGGCCCGACCCAGACGTCTATTGACCTCTGACTCGCAGCCAGCAGAGACATGAATATCACTGCCAAGGTAAGTGAATCTCTCCACGACCTCAACACCCTCACCACAAACAGACACAGACAGGACAGCAGCATCCAAGATGTCACCGAAAGCCTGGATCTTAGTTTTGACCCAAGAAACCCGTAATCCCAATGGCTCAGACTCCTCATTCAGCACCTCGAGGGCCCCCAAGAGGATGTCTAAAGTCTCCGCAAAGATGACTGCATCATCTGAAAAGTCAAGGTCCGAGATCTTGACATTCCCAAATGACGCACCGCAACTTGATCTCTCCGACATCCTCCCTGGAATCCAGTCAATACAAGTGCTGAAAAGTGTGGGGGCAAGTACACATCCCTGACGAACTCCAGTAACAACTGGAAATAAGTCAGAGATGGTACCACCACACTTCACAGCACTCTCAGTACCAGAGTAGAGTTCAGACATCAGATCGATCAGTTTTGGTGGCACCCCACGAAGACCAAGAATCCTCCAGAGGACATCCCGATTCACTGAATCGAACGCTTTACAGAGATCAACATAGGCTGCAAAGAGCCCCTGCCGAAACTCTCGTCTGCGTTCGGTGAGGACACGAAGTCAAGCAACATAAGATATTCAGCTTTTGAACTTCTGTCCTTCACGCATAACCCACCAGTGACCTCTCCTGGGAAGATCATTGATCAAATTTGACCTGAAAAGCAGCAAGATGTGTATCCTCGATTCTTTTCCAACTCCTTCCTCGGTAAATCTCAATATCTCACAGCCTACAAGGCTATTTTTTTCTATAGCTCGCTCAATGAAGTATTGCTCTTTTCTATGGACTGGCACCCCTAATTACCTCCACCACTGAAGGTGTTTACACCCCTGTCTGTGAGCAGGATGTCTGAAAAAAGTCATGGACGGATTTGGATGAAACTGAACTGGTGGGCAGGTTGGTTGCGTGACAGGGGCAAATTGATGACATTTTGGCGGACATTTGGATGCGGATACGACAATTTTTTTAAATATTTTTAAAATGATTCTTCACCATTAAGAGACAGGGCTACAAACGATATTTCAAAGGGTCATGGAGGGCTTTGGACAACACTTGTTGGATGAGTTGGGTAAGTGACAACAACAAGCTGATTAGACTTTGGTTCAGGTCCGGATCCAGATCCAGATCCAGATCCGGCACATCAGTGACATATAAAAGCATAAACTGTTCAACCTGGTGGAGGTATGCGCTCTACCAGGTGTCTGTTCTCGTCATTCCTGTCTCTCCTAGATGCTGTGCCAAAGATTTCAACATCACTGCATTTGCCACAACAAGGAGAAGCCAAAAGCCTGCTGCTGGCTCTGTGCAGACAAGATGTCGATCTCTCTGTTTTCAATCATCTCTGTCTGTCACACAATATCGAGAGTGTTATCTTCATCTCCACTTTCCAGCAGTGATGATGGCGGTTTACATTTCTCATTTTAGTGTCGAGGTGTTTGCGTTGGGCTGCGCACATTGGGGAATTGTGGTGGTTTCATTTTCATGCCATGTGTGGTTTTCTTACCTTTATTATAAAAGAGCTACAAAAGTCTACCTCTCTCAACTGGTCTTGCTCTTTCTGTTCATTAATCTCTCTTCCCAACACCTCCAGGTTGCATGTCATCTTCCAGCAATTGCCTCTGTGATTTATCTTCATATCCAGGCTTTCTATACAAACCTATGATCTCTTCTCTCTCTTCATTAATCCTTCCCTTACCACCCCCTCGACTTGCAAGTTACTATGGTCCCTCCCTTCCTTCTTTCTCCCCCTCCTGTCCATTCCCTTCCTTGTTGCATCCATGCATTCACCCACTGCCCTATCTGAACCTCCCTACCGTCGTTCATTCCCTTGCTTGTTTAGTCCAACTGTTGCCCCACTTAGTAGTAGTACCCCATCGTCAGTTCATTGCCCTTTAACCCTCTGTCGCCTTGCTCTTGCTCGAGCCTGCAATTTGGAATGGTAAAAAAAGAAAAAGAAAGCTGAATGCTATTTCGTTTGAAATATGGTAAGATAATGATGGCATGGTTCACAGCTTGGCAGTCTAGACGTATGTGCACTCACTTTGGAGGCGTCCAGCCTGCATTGGAATCCTGATCTCGCTACGAAATTTCATCCTGGTATCTGCATGCAGGGTGATGCATCGATGCGTGCTCCGTAATGCTGAAGGACGT
>NC_140971.1:11226752-11291752 GCF_056783735.1 Eptatretus burgeri | reverse complement strand
GAATTCCTGTGGCTGGAATTTGATAGGACTGCCAGTCATCGTTATCTGTTCAGCCTCATGCTCTGACTAAATGTAACAATTCGACGAGTGTCTCCATGCACGCCTCAGCTAATGCTCTTTGCCTAGGAGCCACAAACAAACAAAAACCCTTTGGCTCTGACATATCAAGGCACCTATCCAGCTGGAGACACATAAACAAGCTCGCAGGCACATGTACCGAGTCTTCATCATCCACCCACGGAGCTGGAAAGGCCATGGGCTTTGAGACAGGCTTTTCAGTGTTCCCTCCACGGAATCTCCCTAGCAACCATCCACCACTCCATCCCACATAGCAACAGGATGCCCCAACACAAACAGCGACAGCAACTGAGCCAAGAGTGCCCAGAAATGGGTTTTAGGCATGGGCCGAGCCTGCGTTTCCCTACCGGCTGCACTTGCCCCGACACAGGCTAATTGCTTCGCTGTTGGGCTGACCGACGTTCAAACAGGAAGCTGGTGACCAGCCAGCACACAGCTTTTCTGGGTAGTTGGATATTACCAAAGGGAAATCTGTGGATTTAAATTTGTTCCGATGTTCATTCATTGCCATCTTGCGATTTGTTTCATTTTGGATGGAAGCAGAGTGACTCATTGTTTCTGGATTGCTTGAAAGATAACTGAATATCCCCCCAAAACGACTGAACATTCTGGTGAAGACGTTGTTGCAAGGAAGTCCGTTTCCATTATCGTTTGTGAGATTTATTGTTCGTGCATCTCGGAGTTACACTCTCGGGCCAGATGCTGCCTGAGCATTAAGTGCACCGTGCTGGGGCTTCCTTTGTCTGCAGAGCAAGAGTAACACAAGTAGTATTGTTATTACCTTACCTCCGCCACCGAAGGTGAAGGAGGTTATGTTTTCAGCCCTCTCTGCCTGTCTGTCTGTCTGTCTGTCTGTCTGTCTGTCTGTCTGTCTGTCTGTCTGTCTGTCTGTCTGTCTGTCTGTCTGTCTGTCTGTCTGTCTGTCTGTCTGTGCAGGATATCTCAAAAAGTTGGGGATGGATCTGGATGAAATTTGGTGGGCGGGTTGGATGTGTGACAAAGACGAACTGATTAGATTTTAGTGAAGATCCAGATCCGACTACTAGAATTTTAAAAGTGATTCTTCACCATTGAGAGATAGGGCCAAACTGATATATAGCACGATATCTCAAAAATGTATTGGGCCAGATTTGTTCTTCGAGATCAGGCATTACGTGGCGGAGGTATGCGCTCTACCGAATGCCCTTCGAGTTAATACTATTATTATCTCATCAATGACCGTGTTTTGATACCTGAGAATTAATTTTTGACTCCAATGCAGGGTACTACTAAAATGCGTATCAATCGGGGCAGGAGTTTGGAATTTGGCACGGGTACTGGCAGGCCACGGTCTATTTCTTTTTGGAACCCTTTTTCATTTTTTTTCATGCCCACAAATGAATGCTAGCTAATGAAACAACTGGTTTAAAGTAAACAGAAACCCTGGGGCAGTCATTGATCCAATACTTGCCTGTCAGCACCAAGGATGACAGTTTATGGTTGGGCCTGGAATTAAACCCAAAGTTAACAGCTCAAATGGTAAAAGTGCACTCTCTCTCTCTCTCCCTCTGTGCGATACTGTCAGCCCAAGGGAGCAGTCACAATGCTTTATTTGTCGAGTAGTGTCCATTTTTTTTTGTCCTTTCTTGAATGCCAAGTGTATTCAATCATTAAACAATCACTACAGGTTGAAATTGCCCTTTCCAATTTTCTTTTATCCTTTCCCCAATCCTTGTCTGAGCCACGCTGCCTGTTATACATCCCTCCGGGGCTTTACTCTGCTGTTAAAATCTCTTCTCTTTCTCATGGGGTATAATCTTCCTTCCCACCTTCATCAATTTATTCCATCTCAGTAACCTGCTTCCCTTCACTGCTCAGCCTTGGACCATCCTTTAGGCCTTAAGGAGATGGCAATACAACACCACCCCTCTTATCCGTTCTGTCATCCTTCAGCTGTGACTGGGCTGGCAGGATGGACACCTTCGAGCTGTCTTATGTACGATAAACTCCCGACTCAACTGTCAACCTTCACATTTGTTTTCCACAGGCAAGTGTTGCAACAATGAGAACACCATCGATCAGATGGGATGCAAAGCTGGGGATCTGTCTACCAGCACCTGTGGCTGCCGATGGACATGAAAGACCCAACAGTGTCTGTGCAAACAGCAGGAAAGTTATCCTGCAAAAAAAGTACAAATTCCTGCCCCGACTACAACTGCAAAGGCAATGGCAAACCACATGCCTTGTTTATTTGACCTGGAAGCTGCTTCGGTGGTCCCCAACACCCTGGAAAGCAAGACGGATTCATTCAACCTAGCTCTTTAATCCGTGTAAGAGTTTGCATTATATTCTGTTAGCTGTCAAAATAGTTGAACACTACTTGTTGGTATGCTTGGTGTTGACTTAATGGTTAGGGTGGTGGGCTTGGGATCCAAGGATCCTGAGTTCAAATCCTGCTCCTCTGTTGAATCAATACCAGGTGGGGTTGACTCTGTCTATCATCCTTTCGAAGTCGGCAAACTGAGTGCCAGCTTGCTGGTATCCTGTGCCGGAGTGGCGACCCGTCCAGGATTGTGCCCATAGCCAAGGAGACTGCTTAGGCAGCACCAACGCTCTGCACAGAGTACGGTCCCAGTGGATGGATGGACTTGTTGGTGTGCAACTCTCTGTAATGGGTATTACTCGGCAAGCCTCCCATCGCTTCGCTGATGGATTTAATCAAAATGCGGCATCTTGTACTTCACAAACATATTGTGTCTACCTGTGAGTCTCAATGAGGATGTAATATTAAGTAAAACGGGGGGGGGGGGGAAAGGATATTTTATAACATGCAGTTGTTGCTGTGGTTGTTGTTGGTGTTTGTGTGCTCTTTCCATGTACTTTCATATATTTTTTTTCTGTTGCTTCAAGAAGTATTAGTATTACTCTATATAATTTTGTGTGCTCCCCTGTCTTTATAAATGGCTTCTCTGCTGTCGTAGAATAATAAATGTTACCATTTGGAACCGCTCCATTAAGCTTCCATTCCTGAGTCTTCTTCCTCAATGCCCCAAAAAGGGGGATTTTAAAAGAGGAATCTCGATGATGAAATGGACACAAATAAATTGATTACAGTATTAGCTTTCCAACGGAACAATTATGATTATTCTATGACAGCAGGAACCCTTCAGAATGATAAGTCTCACGCGCGCACACTTCTTTAAATTAGTAATTAATATATTAGATCCCAACATGGCGTCAGTATGGTTGGGGGCTTATATTTTGGATGCTGTCAGTCAGTCAGTCTGTCCGTGCATCAAGAGCCTCCACTCGAAAATGACTGGACGCATCTCTTTCATATTCAGCATACATATGTAATATCTGGGTATGAGATGTCACATGATTTTGGCATTGGAACCAAAAGTCATGGAACAAACGAACTTGCTTGCGCTGCAGAGCAAAGCAATGGTTCCTGTAATAGCTAATTATCCGTCACATATAGGCCACCGATAAAAATCTAACTGATGACTCAACGTGAGGTATTCCTCATGAATAACATCAATTGTTCCCCTCAATCTATACTAATAAAAGGCAATGTGTGTGTGTGTGTGTGTGTGTGTGTGTGTGTGTGTGTGTGTGTGTGTGTGTGTGTGTGTGTGTGTGTGTGTGTGTGTGTGTGTGTGTGTGTGTGTGTCTCCTCCATAACTCCAAAACTATAAACCTAACAGCCTGAAACTTTGCATGCATATTAAGAAAACTCCAATGAAGTGCGAGAGTGAAAATTGGGTGTTTGGGTTAATTTAAACACCCCTTTTGAAGATAATTTATGGGGTGCTCATCACCAAAAGAAAACAAAGATAAGCCTTACCGAGATGGTGTGTGTTGCTGGAGTCTTCAGCTGCCATTTTGTTCGGCCTATTCAAGAACGCCTCAATTTGGAAGCACGATCTACCGTCACGGACTAATTAGAGTGTACAATCGAAACATTATGTCGGATTTGAGAATCGGATCTGGTGAACAAAATGTGTCGAAATCTGGAGTGAAATCCAAAAATTTTAACAAATTAGCAATTTTGTTTTTTTTTTATAACTTAGTGTATTTATTTAAGCAAAGCGTTAAACTTCACTTTTACTACTGATTGGAACAATTATATTGAGTGAAGAAAATACAATGGAATGTGCAGAAAATGTAACTTCATCAAATGAAAAGCCGTGCTTCATAACCTGTTTTTGCAATCCATGGACGGCACAGTCCGCAGGGGTCCTACTTTTTCAGCAATTACATACGCAGTTAAAGAAGGTGCAATGGATCCCTCCTAGGTCTCGAAGTATCCACTGCCACGTGTGTGTGTGTGTGTGTCTACATATGGGGTTTCAGAATGTGGAATGCAGTCCTCCCAGGGTGGGCTCAAAGTATCCACTTTCATTTCGGTAAAGGGGTCACGATTCACGGACCAAGCTGTGAAGTTTTCTCTTTTCAAAGTTTTGTGCCGAGGGCTCTCTTCAAGATTGTCACTGAGCCCCGGACCGCTTCCAACTGTAGTTTGTTTGTAGTGAAATTCCCAGGGATGGTTTTTAATATAGCTGAGGTTCTTCTTCATCATTCCCATGAGGTTCTTCGTCATCACTGGTACAACTCTGGCATTCTTCAGCTTCCAGGATCTTTTCATTTCATGCTTGAGGTCTTGGTATTTTGTCATTTTCTTGATTTCTGCATCGTTAGTCCAAAATCACTGGTAATATGGAATAGGCAAAGCCTCGAAGCGAACGTAGAATTCTTCTTACATTCGCTTCTGACTTTACATAAAACTTGTTCACAACTGTATACTTGCCAACTATACCGTGGTACGTGTAAGCACCGCACAGCTGATGATTTTGATGCAATTTCCGGTTACTTCGGCCTGGATTCGGGATCAGCGATCAAATAATGTAAATCATGATTAAAAAATATTTTTTGATGATGCGGGAGATATCTTTATTAAAATTAACTTTGGGAAAAAAATAATTGAATAAATAAATAAATAAACTATCACTTCTGGTCAAAAATAAAATAAACCAATGTCACCCGCAGGGTGACCCGTATCTTGCCAAAAGGTGACCACGTGTGACTTATTTAAGGTCACACTGAGGTGAACAGAGCTGCTATCCACCAGGAGCGACTCCTTGAGGAATATCTGCCGACGAGAGATTCCGATGAGAATCGTTCTATAGAGTAACCATGAAAAATATGCTTTTGCCTCATAACGTCACCAAATGACGTCATAATGTCTCAAGCTTGACATATCTAGAAAGCACTCATCGAGGTGTTCAATTTGAGGTACTACACAATATGGTTCCTAAAACTTTAAAATTTGACCTTGGGGTCAAATATGTTTGACCTCAGGCACTAACCATGAAGGTCAAGGCCAATCGCCTCCAAAAATTAATCAGCTGAGCGCCAGACCATGAACTATATTCCCATGAAGTTTGAAGACTATCTGATCAAAATTACTCAAAAATAAGGGTTTCGTCGACTCCCCTGATTTGCGACAAAGTGACCTTGACCTTTGACCTTGACCTTTGACCTTGACCTTCAAAATTTTATGCGCTGAAAGGGACCTCTATAGGCCTCTGATATGCGAAGTTACAAAAATTTCCAATGATAACTGTGCTCTGCAGAATTTTTTATACGTGATTACAGACAAACAAACAAACAAACAAAAAAACAAAAACAAAAACATACAAGCTGACTAACATATCTTGCAAAAACTTCGTTTTGGCAAGATAATAAATTAAAAGTTCCGGAAAGAGTTTCAAAATCACTCCCGGTAATGTTAAATACAAAATAAACACTTCCTGTCATGAAAAAAAAAATCACTTTCGGAAGTATAAAATTAACTTTGGGAAAAAAATAATTGAATAAATAAATAAACACTTCCAGAAAAAAATAATTGACTAAATAAATAAAATAAAACGATCACAAATCGTTTTCTTTTATTTCTCATCCTGGCAATATCTCAGGCATATTTTGAGCGAGGAAACTGATATTTGGACATGATAGTGACCAAGTGATTTGGCTCTTAAGAGTATTTTTGGATTTATTGATTAATCAATAAGTCAAGTAATTATTCATTTTCAAATTAATTAGTTAATTTTCAAAAAGTTGCACATTCGGATGAAACAGTGGTGGTTGAGGTATGCTATTCAGGAATGGATTGAGAAATTAATTATTTTATGATTATTATTTATTTATTTTAATGATGCAATTAATAAGTCAATAATTGTACACTTCTCCCCACCCCCCCCCCACCTCCAACTCCGACTCCATGTGCTGCTAGGTGACAATGTCATGCGCTGTCGGATTTGTTATTTATTTATTTGGCATGGGGATGGTGCACTTTGAATGTGCCGCTACTTGTATTATTTTTTTAACGTTAATCACCAGAGTATACATTGAACAACAAAAAAAGCACTCACTTGATCAGCAAGAATTAAAAGTACTTCCATGAAGCTTTGTTTAATGAGGTATTTATAATAATAAAAATAATTATATAAAGCAGGAATAAAAACTGTGAAGATTGCATGAGTCAAAAACAAAAAGAAACTCGAATGGCGCTCGGAAGAGCACATACCTCCGCCAGACTGAAAAGTTTACACTTTGTATCCTACTGATCGGCCAGATCTGCATCCGGACATAAAAAAAAATCAAAACAATTAGTCCTTTTCGCACACCCAACCTGTCCACTAAGTTTCGTCTGAATCCGTCAATAACTTTTTGAGATATTGTGCTACACTGTATATTGTTTTTGGTCCGATCTCTCAATGGTAAAAAGTCCCTTAAGAAATTCTAGTATCCGGATGTTGATCTGGATCTTCACCAAATTCAAAACAATTCGTCCTTTTCACCAACTAAACCGTCCACCAAGTTTCGTCCGAATCCGTGAATAACTTTTTGAGATATCGTGCTATTTGTCACTTCTGGGACTATCTCTCAATGGTGAAAAATAATTTAAGAAATTCTCATATCTGGATCCAGATTCGAATCTTCACCAAAATCGAAACAATTCATCCTTTTCACACATAGTGGGGCAACTTAGCTAAATATAGCATAACAATTGTGCATTTTGTGAGGAAAGCACCAAATTTGGCACACTGGTAGCCGATCATATTATGAACAGATTTGGATATTGGGCCATCTCAAAATTTTTAATGGCAGTGGAAAATGGCTGCCACAGCCATCAGCGGCTGAATTTGAGATGGCCCAATCTCCAAATCTGTTCATAATATGATAAGCTACTAGTGTACCAAATTTGGTGCTTTCCTCACAAAATGCACAATTGTTATGCTATATTTAGCTGTTGCCCCACTAACACCCAACCTTGACCACCAAGTTTAGTCAGAATCCGTCATTAACTTTTTGAGACATCCTGCTCACAGACAAACAAACAGACAGACAAATGAAAAATCACTCAGAGTGACACACGGCAAAACATAATGAAGTAGAACGGCACTTGGAAGAGCGCATATCTCTGCCAGGCTGAACCTTTTATGTTTTGTATCCCATCAATAGGCTGTATCTGAACCAAAATCGAATTGGCTTGTTTTTGTCACCGAACAACTCAAATCCCCAGAATTTTGTCATAAGTTTCGTTGACCTTATATGCAAAATCCTGTTCAAATTTCAAGTCAATCGGCTGAAAATTGACAATTTTCAAATTTTGGCCTATGTTGACCTTTTGACCAGTGTAGACCATAACAATAATAGGTGGTTGAACTGAGTGACCTCATTTGTTAAAGGCTCTTTAAATTTCAAGTGAATGGAATGGAAATGGACAATTTTAGAAATTTGGCCTATTTTGACTTTTCAGCCAAAGGTGACCTCAAACATAGTTGGTGGTTGAATTCAGTGACCTGATCTGCAAATGTTCTTCAAATATCAAGTTAATTCGATTAAAATTGAGGATTTTGGAAACTTGGCCAATGTTGACCTTTTGGCCTATGATTGCTTCAAAATTAATAGGTGGTTAAATTTGGTGACCTGATATGCAAATGGTCTTCAAATTTCTAGTAATTTGGATGAAAGTTGAGGATTTTAGAACATTTGGCTCAAATTGGCTTAGGGTAGACCTTTTCGGTCGACATTAATCTCTGAAATTTTCAGAACGATCGGTTGAGCAGTTTGGGCTGGAGGCGAGTGGACAGACAAAACAAACAAACAAACAAACAAACAAACAAACACACACACACACACACACACACACACACACACACACACACACACACACACACACACGGAAGCGATCAACATACTTGTCAAAAATAAATAAATTTAGCCAAGTAACAAACAAACACGCAAACAAGCAAACAAAGGCGATCAACATAGTTGTCACAATTTTTTTTTTTTTTTGCCAAGTTACAAACAGGGGTGAAAACATGACCTCCATCCACCTTTAGTGGCAGAGGGAACAACAGAAAGAAAAGACACTAACATGTCAACAGAATTTGCTTAACTGGCCAGCCATTTTGCTTTCATCCCCTTAGAAAAAAGCATTTGTGTGAAAAGGACGAATCCCATGCTTATAATATTTTGCTGACAGTTGATATTTTTTCGTCGTCTCGGGCTATCTGAGCCACACACGACCAAAACTGATGCTTCAACTCATGGACCGTTCAATACATTTCTTGTGTGTTACATTTATTTGTCTGCAAGGTGCTTGAAGACCTCACGCTTTCGGGTCAAGCTGTCCTAAATGAAATGAGCAGCCACTCCAGCCCACATCCATTGCGAAGCATGACTAAATCACAGTGCATAGTGGCCACGGCCAACGACACACAATCGCGCCCTGTGAGTGAAAGCTTCTCGGACGTGCACATCGTCAATTGTCAACTGTGTACACTAATCCAGCACACGTGTGCTCCTCGATCATAGGCAAATAGGCCGCGACAAGAAGCCACACCATGAGCCCAGATTTGTGGGAGATTGAAATTTCGGGTCTCTTCTGAAAGACTACATGATGTCGTGGGTGGAGTGCGCAACCAAATCCGATACACTCTTCGCATCCCGCTCCTGCCGCCCGTGCTACACGTTCTCCACTGTGAAATGCGTGAGTTCAGGTTTTGCCAACTGCACTCGAAGAGTAAAAGAACGTCAAAATCTTTATGTGCATTGAAAGTGCTCATAATTAAGACTTACAGCTTATACGGGAGGCTCACGACTAAAAGCAGACATTGCCTGCCTGTCTGGAATGTAATTTTTCGGGTTTTTTTGTTTTTTTTTGGTGCAAAGTAGCTTTAGCTTCTCTCAGAGGAAACTCCCACTTCACAGCACAGCTCAGTCTCTGAGGCTGTGGTGGGGCCAGGAAAGCTGCGGAGCAAAGCAAGGATTCCTGGGATCTGCTCTGAGTAACGCATGGACTGGCACATTCTTGACAAAGTTTAGGCCCTCAAATTGCCAGTTTTTGGAACTCCTATACAAATTCAGAGGGATGAATGGATTCCTGGATACAAACCTACTTTTGTCATGCTCGGGTAAATACAAATGTATATAAGTCCATATAAATTTTCCATACTTAAAGTGCACCCGATTTGTGTTCTTGCATTGCAGTCAAAAAAAAAAAAAAGGTCATGCTTCCATAGCATAGTTGTCCCAAGTTGGTTGGTCTATCCCAAATGATCATTTGGAACTTGATCAAAATGCAGAAATATGATTACCTGTATGTCATGGTAATTGCGTGAATTTATCTAATGATACAAATAAACAGCACGGCTTTCTTATCAAAACACGCCTTTATAACTTTTCGAAACTGCGGCATTCCTAACATTGTTATACCCAACACCGATGCAGTTCAAAAGGTAATGGCTGTTCGGAATATTTCAATCCACTTCCATTTAAATTCCACTACTACTTCCTAAGGGTTCAAATTAATCCTGACTTTTTGGGGAGTCAACTGACGAAGTAGATTTGTCTTTCAAACCGGCTGGTTAAGGCCGACATTCAATTGAAGGGGACTTGGACAAGAATTTATCATTTGTTCTGGGTGCTGGCGATACCTCACCTACTCTTCACGAAAGACATCGCGTGACCTTTAACGTCGACCAACTATAATGCCAACAGATGGGACACCCAGCTTAATGTCCATCCAAGGGATGGCATACTGTGTAATGCAGTGAGCTGCCTGCGATGCACCAATCTGACAGTTTATAGCCGGGAATCACCCCCCAGACTAGACAGCTCAATCTCAAGGGTGGAATATCCTGTGGGACCAGCATGAATATAGTGGAAATAATGAAATTGCGAAGTCACACTCTATTTCCCAAAAAGCCGAGCAATTGCACCGAGCCATATCCCACCATCCTCTAAAAGAATGAATCACAAGGAATCCTTCACCCACGTTGTAATGAGCCATCAACCTCAACAATTTGCATCTGTGTTAAATTTAAAATTCCATGGAACAAAAAATGTCTTTCATTTCTAACTTGAACCTGTTGGTCTTGACGTGTTTATGTGGTAGATGTTGTTAACACATTTTTTATTTTTTTAAAGTTTGGTTCTGTTTGGGACCATATATTTATTGTGTGTGTGTGTGTGTGTGTGTGTGTGTGTGTGTGTGTGTGTGTGTGTGTGTGTGTGTGTGTGTGTGTGTGTGTGTGTGTGTGTGTGTGTGTGTGTGTGTGTGTGTGTGTGTGTGTGTGTGTGTGTGTGTGTGTGTGTGTGTGTGTGTGTGTGTGTGTGTGTGTGTGTGTGTATACAGGCAGTTTCAAAAATCTTGGTACTATTTCAATGCCTTCTTTTTTTTTAAAAGGTATGCAAGATTCCAAACTAACAATCATCCATCAAACAGTAGAGACTTGCGAGAGATTTTTTTTTTTGACACTGATTTACAATGATAGAATGGTGTGCAACGGCATGGATGCACAATGATGGAACTGCATGGATGACATGCTTGACGTGACCGCCACGGCATGTCAGGCAAGCATTCACTCTGACAGCAAAGTTCTATGTCACCCTCTTGCATGTCAGAGGTGAGGTGGATCTTATACACTCCTCAGTAGTTCTCTCGAGCTGCTGGATGTTACGAGGGTTGGCTTTGTAAACATTGTCCTTTTGCGTAGCCCCACATAAAGAAGTCCAGCGGGTTGAGGTCTGGGGAATGGGGAGACCAGATGTGCTGTCTTGAAGGAGATTACCCTGTCGCCGTACTTCTATGCCTCGTCAGTGTCTGTGAGAGTGTTTTATCTGTACTTTGTTTGGATAAAGTTTCATGTCCTGCCTCAGGATTCGAAAGACAGTAGTTTACAAAAGACCAAGCTCTTGTGAGCACCGGCAAGAGGTTCTCCTTGGACCATGAGTGAAAGATTGTCTCACCGCCTCAATGTTCTCTTCTCAAGTCTTCTTTCTTCTTGATTTCTTAAGATTATGAACAGTGCCTTCTTTCAAGAACTTATTGACATTGTGAAGAATACAGTTCTTGCTGGGCGAGTTTCTCACTTCGAAATGTTTGCGAGGAAGCTGCTGAGTCTTGATCACAGACTTCGTCTCAATGTACCATTCTACCATTTTACTTCCTTTTTGTGCCGTGTGTGACATATTTACTCCGGACAAATGAATTTTCCGGGAGACAATGTCGCAACTTCTAAGAAGATCACCTCAAAAATAAATAATAATAATTACAATTAACAATGTTCAATCGAGACACAATTCAAAGAGTACCAAGACCTTGAAACACCATGTGCAGGTATATGCAGGGTGTTTCAAAGGAACAGTGTGCACTGAACAAAATACTGATGTTTCATTTGTTTGTTAATCTTAAAATTAAAATATTTATATGCTTGTTTACTTGCAGTGGATTTCTCATGATCCTCGACGTATATAGCTGCACAGAATAAAATGAAGTTTGTTCCTTAAAAAGAGCGTGTTGTTCATGAACTTGCACTCGGAGAAAGAAAAGCGGGATAGCTTCTGTGAATGGCTCTAAAGTTTCACAGCAGAAAAGGGGATCATGTTTTAGACTACACCTCCTTAACGAATGAGGAATGCTTCCACATGTCTGGCTATATGGAGAGCCAGAACATCAGGATTTGGGCCACAGAGAAGCCCCATGCAATCTTCGAAAAACAGTTGCATGATCAAAAAATTGGTGTGTGGTGTGCCCTTTCCTGAAGGTGTGTTATTGGACTAATATGTTTTTTGAAGATAACGTAAATTCAGAAAAGTATATTATCATATTCTCCAGGAGTTTTCCAATGAACTAACCGAAGAGAAGAAACAAGATGAAGATGAATGGTTCCAGAAAGACGATGCAAGAGCACACACACATGCCGTCAGTACAGTTTTTTTGAAGATCATATTATTTCTCATGGTTAAGGATTACATCGTTCTCCCGACTTAACTCTCCTATGCTTTTATTTGTGGGGAAAGTTTAAAAAAATACCGTCAATGCAAGCAATCATCATTTGATAGAAGAGCTGAAGGCTATCGTTTCAGAGACTATCTCCATGGCATTCAGGCTGAAGTCCTGCAGCGAGCATTATCAATACATGTGTAGATATGTCCATTATTTGCCCACAAATGAACAAGTCACACTTTCAGCAATTGCTATTCATTTGCTGCAACTTTTCAAAAATTTTCAAAATCAAATCTTCAGTTCCCTCTGATATGTCTTTGCAGTATTTGACAATAAATACTTTCCTCTGAAAGAGTTATCTTTTTGTACAAGAGGTGTTACGTTTATACTGCACTGTTTCTTTTGAAAACCCCTGTGCGTGTGGATGCACAATTTCGCCTCTCAGCTGTCGTGCCTGGGTTTGAATTTCGACTCATCTATAAACTGTCATCGCGGTGTTTTACACGCAGTGATTCATCAATGTGTGTGCCGTCCCACGGATGGACTGCAAACTGGGTTTCCTATCTGCCAGCATTAGTTGGTGGATGTTAAAGATCCCATGGTGTCCTTAGTGAAGTGTAGGCGAGCTATCATTGGCACCCTGGCCAAATTCCACACTTCCTGAGTCAGAGTAGCAACCCGACTAAGGAATGAGGCCTTGTAACTGCTTCAGCAGCACCAACTCACTGCATAGAGCACAGTACTATATATATATATATATATATATATATATATATATATATATATATATATATATATATATATATATATATATATATATATATATATATATATATATATATATTGTTCATCTTTCGGCTGCTCCCGTTAGGGGTCACCACAGCGGTTCAGCCGTTATGATCCGCATACTGATTTGGCATAGGTTTTACGCCGGATGCCCTTCCTGACGCAACCCTGGTCGCCTCTTAAGACACAGGGATAAGGATTGGGTTTCGCCATGATTCCGGACTGCCCTACACCTTCTCATAGCACGGCCCAGTACAGAGCTCCCGTCCTCAAGCGATCCTCCAACCCAAGCCTCCGAGTAGCCGGATAACAGGCGCACGCCACTACACCTGGTGATATATATATATATATATATATATATATATATATATATATATATATATATATATATATATATATATATATATATATATATATATATATATATATATATATATATATATATATATATATATATATATATATATATATATATATATATATATATATATATATATATATATATATATATATATATATATATATATATATATATATACTAGTGGGGTATGCATACACATTATAAGCAATAACTAACAATGATTCCCCATTGTCTTGGGTCGTCCACCTGCATTAATTTTTTTCATTTATTTATATCTTCATTAACGAACACTTTCCGGCAGTTCTGTGATTTTCCTGGTGCATCACCATCGATGTCCGTCGGCACACAAAATTACTGTGCCTTCCAATTGTCTTAGATCGCTCACCTGCATTTATTTTTTTTATTTTTTTTTCGTCATTTATTTATTTTCATTTATTTATAATTTTCATTTACGGACGTTTTCCAATGGTTCTGTGATTTTCCCGGTGTATCAGCTTCGATGTCTGTCGGCACGCAAAATTTCAGCTTTCTACATGACCCAGGAAGGTACTGAACATTAATATCAGTCAGTGAGTGGTTTGAATGAACTTTATATGAGGTGCCTGTGTCCCTTACATCACTCCTCGCGGCACCTCATATATTACATAAGATACGTGTATGTGTATATTATACATCTTTTTGATACACCATGTGTATACATATATATATATATATATATATATATATATATATATATATATACACATATACATATACATACTGTATATGAGGGGCTATTTTCCATCGGCCATTTTGGAGTTAATGCCATATTGCACTATTTTAACCTTTACCCTGCCATCCGAGCCTATCATCATCATATCATTAAAAAATGTCGCTTACATCACTCCTCCTCGCGGGGCTTCATATATATACACACAAGGTGCGATCAAAAAGTTTGGTGAATGGTGCCACTGCTAATGAATGCGTGAACATTGTTGAGGTCAGTGGGTAGGACCTATTTCATTAACCATCTCACTTGCCAACATGCAGCAAACACCATTTTACTACGCACCAGTGCGCCATGACATTGCTTTGTGTGAACATGTGTTTGTGGCATCTGGTGCGTTTGTCGAAAACATTGAAGTTTGAGCAACGTGCAAACATGAAATTTTGTTTTTAACTTGGCAACACGACCAAAGAAACCCACAAAATGCTCGTAACGGTCTATGCAGATGAAGCTGTGACAAAGAAGACTGTTTTCAAGTGGTTTCAAAGGTTTCAGGAAGGAAAGGAGTCACTGGAAGATGGCGAAAGAAGCGGTCGTCCGTCAACAGCACGAACCGATGAAAACATCACTCAAGTCAGCATTGTCGTCCACCATGAAAACTGATGTTTAACCGTTCAGGAAATCGTGGAAGAGAGCAGTCTTTCATTTGGTTCCATTCAGGCCATACTGACAGACGATTTGATCATGAGATGCGTCAGCGCAAAGTTCATTCCGAGCATCCTCACAGATGACCAAAAAGAAAATAGTGTCTTCATTTCATCCAACTTGCTTGAGCGATACGTTTCGGATCCAATATTCTTACATCACGTGATAACGGGTGATGAGTCGTGGGTTTATTAAATGAAAGCACAGAGTTCCCAGTGGAAGACACCCGTGTCATCGAGACCGAAAAAGGTGCGTCAGTCGAGATCACAGTGAAGGTCATGCTGATTGCGTTCTGCGACATGGAAGGAATAGTTCACGCAGGATTTCTTCCCAAAGGTGCTTCCGTTAATGTGGTTTTCTACGTGGGAGTTAGGAAACGTTTGCGAAAGGCGGCCAAATGGAAAAGACCAGAAAAGTGGAAGATGGCTCCTCCATCACGACAACGCCTCCTGTGACACGGTGATTTCTATCCAACAATTTTTGGCGGCAAAAAAACATTCCCATCATCCCGCATCCACCTTAGTCGTCCAACTTAGCACCGTGCGACTTCTAGCTGTTCCCACATTGAACAAAGGATGAAAGGGAAGCAAATTGACACGATCGAAGACATCATATTCAACATGACAGACCTTCTGAAGGTGATTAACAAAGAAGACGTCCAGAAATGATATCGACAGAGGCAGGAATGGTGGAACGAGTGTCTGTGTGGGAAGGGAGTACTTCGAAGAGGATCAATGATGTAAGTGTTTTATATTTCATAAAATTATTTTATTCTCACATTCACCACCGAGCTTCCCATTCTTTCGGATTGCTCACCTGCATTTATTTTTTTTCATTTATTTATATTTTCATTTTCGGACACTTTCCAACGGTTCTATGATTTTTTTCCTGGTGTATCGGCTTCGATGTCCGTCGGCACACAAAATGACCATTGTCACCATTGTCTTGGGTCACTCACCTGCATTTACTTTTTCATTTTTTATATATTTTTATTTATGGAGGCTTTCCAACGGTTCTGTGATTTTTCCTTGTGTATTAGCTTCGATGTCCGTCAGCAAGCAAAATTACCGTTCTTCCTCATTGTTTCGGGTCGCTCACCTGCATTAATTTATTTATTTAATTTTCATTTACGGATGCTTTTTTAACAGTTCTGTGATTTTTCCCAGTGTATCGGCTTTGATATCCATTGGCATGCTATATCCAAATTTTAGCTATATACATAACCCGAATGATACTGAACATTAAGGTCAGTCAGTCCCCAGTCGAAAAACCAGTTAAAACCAGTACACATTTTCAACTGGTCTCTATTGGTTCTAATTGGTCTTTAACTGGTCTCTATTGGTTTCAACTGGTACCAGTTAAATTCAGTCAGAATTCCAATTTCCCAGTTGAAAAAACCAGTAGCTCATATTTGTACCAGTTAAAGTCTTACTGGTTCCAGTTGATACCAGTTGCAATGTACTGGTCTCCCAGTTGATACCAGTTACAATGTACTAGTCCCAGTTGATACCAGTTAGTTAAATACAATTGTATTTCAACTGGTAATATATCACTCTATTCCAATTTCCATATTAAAACCAGTAAGAAACCAACTGGCTTTACTGGTACCAGTTGGCTACTGGTTTTCAACTGGTACCAGTTGACCAGTAAGCTACTGGTCTTTACTGGTTTTTTGACCTGGGTCAGTCAGTCTGTGAGACAGTGAGTGGTTAGAAAGAGCCTTATTGTACACTACACGACCCGTGAAGCACGAGTAACCTCGTCTTGGGATGTAAAAAAAATAAAAGTCATGTCAGAACAGCGCTATACACAAAGGCACAACAGAATTTCAAGAGCAATCCACTGGCCACATCTGCAAAGACTTCAATATCCCAGTTCCACAAAATTCATGGAAACAGAAACCAAAAGTGATCATCGAAAACAAGGATATAATGTATGGAGTACTCAGATACAAAAAGGAAAAGGAGGACTTTCGAATTGAGGTTTCCCATTATGACAACGGTTGATGAAAAAAATAATTTCAACAAAACAGAAGATAGCTCCAGTGAACTATACTGCTGAAGTTGTTTGTATTGATCAAATACTCCGGAAGAGTACTTGACTGAATCGGGAATTGATTTTTTAATAATTTTTTTCGTTGCCCGATTTTAACGAAGCTTGATACTGCACACCACAGGCAAATGTTGAGTAAAGTGGCCCTAACATTTTTGCGCTATCGTGAACCGTTTTGGCTGTATTTCGTGAACATACATACATACAAGATGAGAGTTTTAGTAATATACTAGATGACCCGTGAACCCGTTTGGTTCCCATTGTGACAGCGGTTGATAAAAAAAAGGAAGATAGCTCCAGCGAACTATAACGCTGAGGTTGTTTGCATTGATCAAGTTCTCCCAAAGAATCGTTGACTAAATCGGGAATTGATTTTTTTAGTACTTTTTTTTCGTTGCCTGATTTGAACGAAACTTGATACTGCACACCACAAGCAAATGGTAAGTATGGTGGCCCTAACATTTTTGCGCTATCGTGTACAGTTTTGGCTGCATTTCGGGAACATACATACATGCAAACATACATACATACAAGATGAGAGTTTTAGTAATATATTGATTATATACCAGCAAGGGTACCCTGTGTTGCCCAGTGTTACCCGGTCAATGTTTTTGTGGGGGGCTAAAACACTACCCGAAGCCCACTTAGGAATGGGGTCGGAGATAATTTAATATTCCCTTTCACAGAGATAGAAAGGCTTTGGCACTATATAGCGATTTAAAATGGCCCATCATGGGTCACCTGTCCAACTCACAATCCTGTGACATTTGTGGAAACCCCGTGGCATTGCAACAGTCAAGTGATCATGACCATGAGACCCAAAACCAAGAGATCGCAAAATCACTTCCATCTATCCATTGGGACTATACTCTGTGCAGAGCGTTGGTGCTGCCGAAGCAGTCTCCTTGGCTAGTGGGTACAATCCTGGATGGGTCGCCACTCCGACGCAGGATACCAGCTAGCTGGCACTCATTTTGCCGACCTCAGAAGGATGGCAGGCAGAGTCAACCCCACCTGGTATTAATTCAACAGCCAAGTGGGATTTGAACTCAGGATCCTAGGATCCCAAGCCTACCACCCCAACCATTAAGTAAATACCAGGCGTAAAATCACTTCGCACATAAAGAAATGTACTGCACTGTACAGGGTGGTTATAAAGTCACGTTACCCCCCCCGCCCCCACCCCAAATTATCATACACCCTGGTACGTTTTGTATCTATGTATATGTTCATGACAGGTGAGTTCTTTGGTGAGTCCTCAGCAACAGCGTAGATAAAAATGCGCAACACCGAGTCACCTAAGAAGTTACCACGTCTTAGATAATTTCATGAGGAATCGATATCTGCAATATGAAAGCGAAATGTTGAACAGTTTTTGAAATACTGCGTACACAAAAATACATGGACAGATGATTAGTCGGTCAGTTGGATGGAGCTCATTTTAATGTCCCTCATCTCTGACCTTGTTGGAGGGGCAGGTGACAAAATGCTACACAATAGTTCCTCTGCAGCTGCAGACATTCACAAGTCACACATGGTGAAAACTGTAAAACAAGAACAACCAAACTGTCCACAGGAAAAATAGACTAAAAAAAAAGAAGCTTTTCATGGTATCCCACATGAGTGCAAGTGTGCAAGATCAACCCTCAAATAATGAAACTGATTGCGAAAGCAATGGAGCTCTGGAGTACCACATTGATATTACAGAACTCCAAAGGAAATATCAAGCATCACTTCGCCATCACAGACAGGTCGGTTGCCTCTCTGTCTTCTACCACCTCCTTTCTGGTCTTGTATCCTCTGCTCTTTCTGTGCTTTATCCTCCCCAGGTTTCTGCAGAGCTCATACGGTCCAACATCAACCCCCTTCGGGTGAAACTGTGAATACCAGCAGTGAAGAAACGACGCAGTATCTTCCAGGAATACAGCCCCCCCCCCCACCCCATCCTGTTTTGCCTGGTTCTGGGCCCACTGAGCAACCTCATCAATGATTAAGTACACGGATACACCCTAACATCCAAGAGAAGAACATCGAAAGAAACAGGAAACGTGACACATTGAATGATGAAAAATTGACAGAAGTACTGAAATTAGTGAAAGAGTACTCTGACAACATTCAAATGTAATTTGGCCGAGGTAAGTGCGCCAAGTGCACATTCGTACAAGGTTAAACCAACAAAAACGGACAACATAAAAATCGAGCTAAATACGATGATGCAGGAACGAGACAACAAAGCATTATTTGCCAATGAAGAAAGCAATTAACAAAGAATACTGGCATATAACGAGGCTGATTCTGAAAACATACCTCTCCCCAAGAAACAAAACCAAAGCCATAAACCAACTCACAGTTCCATTGTTTCAATACAGCTGTGGAATAATAAACTGGCCACAAGGAGAAATCAATAAACGAGATATCAAAACAAGGAAACTTTTCACTATCCATAAAATGTTCAACAAAAATCAGTGCATCCTGAGAACGTACCTGCCGAGGAGAAGGTGGAGGCCTGATGGAGCGCAGAACGACACTGGAGAATTGGCTGAGTTTGTGAAAAGTTCAACAAACTACAGAATCCAGTTTGTGTGCAAACATAAAGACAGCAAGCCAGGAAAGGTATCCAGAACCCACCGAGCAAAAAATTTCCAAAAAGAGGTACGAAAAGATGACACACAAAACCAAAACAGAAACAAATACAACCGTAATGATTGCAAAAAAGACAGAATAAAAATAAGATTAGGGACACCACACGAATGACAAATAAGATGGCAGGACTGAGTCAATCGGACAGGTATCAGGTTTGCCAGGTAGAAACAGAAAGCACGAGTAACCTCCTCTTGGCATGTTAAAAAAAAAAGTCATGTCAGAACAGCGCTATACACAAAGGCACAACAGAATTTCAAGAACAATCCACTGGCCACATCTGCAAAGACTTCAATATCCCAGTTCCACAAAACTCATGGAAACATGAACCAAAAGTGATCATCGAAAACAAGGGTATAATATATGGAGTACTCAGATACAAAAAAAGAAAAGGAGGACTTGCGAATTGAGGTTTCATTACCCAGTGTTCATCACCCAGGTCTAAATAATACAGAAATCAAGAAAATGATCAAATATCAATTTGACCTTTCCTTCATACCTTGTCAAAAAAAAAATTCCAACTGGTACAACATTTCTTCTCTCCATTCTCTTAATTCGCTTTCATTGCATCCCTCAAAAAATGTCTTTAATCGCATTTCTGAAATGAAAATAGAATAATGCCTCCGGCACCCTTGGTGCGGAGGCATAAAACCCCCAGTTTGCAATGCTTGTTCGCTTTCCATCAATCGTCCTTTTTTTCGAACTTCAGTGCCAATTCACCCCTCTCACTCCTCCCTCTCATAGCAACGATCACACTCTTGCCCCTCCAAGCTGCCATCTCACCTTTCTCAAAAACTTCCCCCTCACCTCACCCCACTCACCCTCCTCCCTCCATTCACCCCCCTCACTCACCCTTCTCAAAGTTGCCCCCCCCCCCATCACATCCACAAAGCTGCGTCCTTCCCCTGCACTCTCTCCTCCATCTCATAAACCTACCTCTTCAAATCCTCAACTGCCTTCTGCCCCTTTCTGATTACTCCCCACTGTACCGCAAACCAGCACCACAGAGCCTTTTCTTCTTCTCATCCGGCCCCTCCCCGAGCTATTCTGCAATTCCCCACACTCTTTCAACAACTCTCTTACCTCCTATCCTCCCCCTCCCCTCCCCTGCACCCAAAGCATCCTCCCCTCCCCCTTCATTAACAGTGTGGATCGCAAATATCCGGGGCCTTCGCTCAAACTTGACAGATCTTTCCATACAGGTTGCCACTGACAAACCAGACATAATCTGCCTAACAGAAACTTTCCTCTCTCAAGACGTCTCTGACTCTCTAGTATCTCTCCCTGGTTACTCCCTCCTCCAGTATGATAAACCTGAGCCTCGTCCTGGTGGAGGAATTGCTCTCTTCATCAAAGACTATATTCCTCGCTCTCCATGCACTGCCCTCACTCCCCAACACCCCCAAGAATACCTCTGGCTACGGCTTTCCCTCCACTCCCCCCTCATGTTTATACGTGTGTTGCACAGTCCACCAAACAGTGATGACTCCATCTACACCTCACTATCTGAAAACATGGACCAACTTCTATGCTCTCATCCCAACTCTTTCTTCCTCATATGTGGCGACTTCAATTGTCGTCACGCCAGTTAGTTGGGTGTGGCTACCTCTCTCACCTGTCGTGGCACTTCAGCAAAAGGCTTCTGCGACTCATTGGGACTGAATCAATCGGTCAACTTCCGTACCCGGATCTCAACCAATGATACTCCAGCTCTTCTGGATCTGATTTTGACAAATTTCCCTGAAAATATCTGCTGCTCTTCTTCTGCTCCAATCGGTTCTTCTGACCACGTCCTCGTCAAAGTGGACATCTCTCTGGCTGTTATCAGAGAACCACCTCAACGCCGTCGAGTCTGCCATTTCACTCAAGCAGTCATCAAACTTATAGACTGGTCTCCTATTGCTACTTTCTCCAACATCAACTCATCATGGAAATTCTTCCAAAGAAACTTGCTCTCCCTCATGCACAGATTTATCCCCTCTCGTCTTCAGTTGTCCTGCCCTTCCTCCCGCCCTTGGTTTCCTGAAGCTTGTGGTGAGACAGTTGTCCTGAAACAACTTGCCTTTGCCTCATAGAAAACAAACCCAACTCAGGGTAATCTCAGTTCCTTCCACAAAACTCGGAACAAGTGTGTATCTTCCCTCAGGAGAGCCAGAAAACAACATCTTTGGAATCTCAAGTCTGAACTCTCAAACCTCTCTCTCCCTCCTCCAAATCCTGCTGGTGTCTCATCAAATCTGTTTCTGGTGCATGTTCCCCCTCCATCCCCTCCCTTACCTCAAATGGCTGCAATGCTGATACCGCACGTGAAAAGGCTGAATGCCTAAACTCGGTGTATACATCTAAATCTTTTGTCCAAAACCCATCGCTTTCTCGACTCACCTTACAGTCGCACCCAACTGTCCCTGGACTCTGTGTCCTTTTCTCCTGACAGCTGGAGAGCTTGCTGTCAAACCTCGACTAAGACTCTGCAACCGGTCGAGACAACATCAGCCCACGTGTCCCAAAAACCTGCTCCTCTGCTCTTGCTCACCCTCTCTCTATTCTAATCACCCTCTCATTTGCTCAAGGTCATCTGCCATCTGCTTGGAAATCAGCAAACATCACTGCCCTGCATAAAAAGGTGCAAAAACAGATCCCTATAACTACAGACCAATCAGCCTTCTCCCAATCATCAGCAAGGTTATGGAATCCATCATCATTTCAGACATTAAATCCTTCCTCTTTTCCAATGGCTTGATTTTCGATCATCAATTTGGTTTCAGAACAGGTCACTCTACCCTGGATATGCTGCTTCTGCTCTCCCAACAATGGATGGAGGTCCTCAATGCTAGACTTGAAATCCGGGCCATATCCCTGGACATATCACGTGCTTTTGACATGGTCTGGCACCCTGCCCTACTCACCAAACTCTCTTCATTTGTTATCCAAGGCCATCTCTACTCATGGCTCGCAGACTTCCTCTCCTGTCGCAGTCAATGTGTGGCCCTAAATGGAGTTCTTTCATCCCCTCTTCCTCTCCAGGCTGGAGTTCCTCAAGGTAGCGTTCTGGGCCCTGTTCTTTTTCTGGTTTTCATCAATGATCTCTCCGACTCTGGAAAGTCCTCTTTATCTCTTTGTTAATGACTCCACCCTCTGTCGTACCATCTGTCATTCCTCAGACCGGTAAGCGGCAGCTTCTTCGCTCTCTGCAGATTTGGTTAAAATCACAAATTTTCCATCACGTGGAAAATTTTTAATAATTTTTTACGTTGCCCTATTTGAACGAAACTTCATATTGCACACCACAGGAGAATGATGAGTAAGGTGTCCCTAAAAGTTTTGCGCCATCATGTACCGTTTTGGCTGTATTTCGGGAATATACATGCATACAAGATGAGAGTTTTAGTAATATATAGCTTCAGAATGGGGGCGGTGTACTTTGAATGTACTCCTACTTGTATATATTTTTAGAAAGGTGGGAGAATAGGAACATTTGCTGTACATTTGACTTTAAAGCACTTCTAAGAAATTGTGAAAAACCACATTTTATATAGAAATGTAAATATTTGGTCGTGGAAGAGTGTAAGGATGTGTACTGTACCAGTGTTTTTTGACTCATTCAAACCATATTCCACGTGAATCAAGGCTGAAGGATATGATTGCTTACTATTAGTTGAACAAATATCTACATTTGCCTGTGATGTGGTTGTCAGCACTTTTGAAAATATTTTAATAGGAATGACGTATAGCCAGGCCTCAGTGATGATGCAACCGACAGATCAATTTTATCATTTGATTCCAGGAAAGTATGCATCCATGGATTAGTGAATAGATTGAATCTATCCATCCATCGGGACCATATTCTGTACAGAGCATCAGTGCTGCCAAAGCAGTCTCCTGGGCTATTGGGCACAATTCTGAATGGGTCACTACTCCGACACAGGATACTCAAATGGCTCAATCATCCCAGCAAGCTGGTACTCATTTTGCCGACCTCAGAAAGATGACAGGCAGAGTCAACCCCACCTGGTATTAATTCAGCAGCAAAGCAGGATTTGAACTCAGGACTCTAGGATCCCAAATCCACCACCCTAACCATTAAGCCAACACCAGGCATACAGAATGCAGTTGGAAATAACTAGTTTTGAAGAAAAGTCAACATGGTGGCACTGTGTCGCTTCCAACCCTTTTGAGGAGTAAAGTGAGTGAAAATAGTGCACAAGCTGTGTTGTTACATCTTGTGCTGTCTTTTGAGGATTATCTGATTAATCCTGCGTTGGACATCCCCCACAGCCTCGAGGATGGTTTGTGAGACTCTCTCAAGGCCAAAGCATATAGTTTGTCCTATTATTACCAAATCTGGAACCTTGGAGCTCATCACATATTTCAGTTTATGCACATGGACCTCAGAGCACAAAAAGGGATCATATGCTGGTGACAAACTTCCAATATTCTATGCTTTCCACAATCATATCAGTTGAGTGGACAAACGAACAAGGGTGGCCATTCAGTGCTGGTCAAGCTTATGAATCATTCCATTCTAAAGCATCACCAGCTATGGCAGTTGATACTGGATTACAAATATTGATGAAATGGAAGGCATTATAAACGGTTTTGTTTTTCACCAATGTATTATTCTCTTTACAGTATGCTTCCAAATATATTTTTTTCTAAAGCATCTAACTGTGCAATCACTGCACTCTGTTCTTGTGTGATACATTAGGCCCGAATATTGCCGCATACCAGAGATGGGGAGATAGGAAAACCGTTGGGGTTGACTCCGGCGACGTTTCCCGTTGTGTACATGAAAATGAACTCGCAAAGGTACCATAATGGCACCATCTTGATATGGAGGCACCACGACGACGAGACGCCTCTGTGAAAGGAAGAGGAAGACAGTGGCTCACCAACAGGAACAGGTGGCTTTAACATTGGCTGATATGGTGGACCAACAATGGCAAAAGTTCTTATCTTCTAAAGGCAATAAAAAAAAACTTTGCTCGTAAGCTCTCCACTTAGCAAACCGGATTGGATCTGTTTGGAATCATGACCTGTTATATGGAGGAAAAGGATTTAGCAAAAACCTTCAAATCTCATCTCTACTAACTTAAGTCAACTCCGAACTGATTGTTTACTGTATATTGCAGGGCTCGAGCACAGGATCTCGGAGATGTCGCCTTTTGACGATGGACTTGGGATGAAGTGCTCGGACTAAACACCATACGATTGGACGAGCAGTCAAAAGACCCATGAAAATAAAGTGTAATTGTAATTGTGAACGTTTATAGACAAAATCCTGTTTTTTTCCATTTACTTTGCAATCATTCCTTGTTATGAACATAATTAGTGTTTGCCACATGGTCAACAATGTTGTAATTTTTTTTTGTTGATTTCGTCAAATGTTCGATTTGTCTCAAACAGGGTCAAATACTGCTGCTAAAATGATTTAACATCTCTATTTTGGAAAAAGGGAATGAGATGTGGTTGGGTGGGAAGAGTTTATGGTGAGTGTAGAGAGATGAGTTTAAGCTTGTTGTCAAATCCTCAGTTAATTATATTTGTGATTGTTTGATGAACAGCAAACAAACATTATAAGTATATGTGAACAAAATTACATGCCCAGACCAGGAATCAAACCCAGGTCCACTGATAAACCATACCAGTGCTCTTAAATCTGAGCTATCTGGGTGACCCATGACTGAGCATGGAATTCTTCCACATACAGAAATGCCATTCTCTTTCCATCACTGCATCCGGGACCCTCATTGCCAACCATAGGGGCAGCGGGGGCCTGCCCACGAGAGGGTATTCCCCCAAATCTGGTCAGGAATGGGAGCATGTGCCGGAACAGCGCGTCGCTGTGTACACTTTCTGCCGGTACTCCAGGGGCCTCCGTCTAGCCATTCCCCAGGCAGATTCCTGGCCCATCTCCATCTCCTTGAGATGCTGATCAACCTGCTGCAACAACGAGGCACATGGTCGGCCCATTGGCCTCCTCCACTCACGAGGCTCCCTCGCTGAGAGAATCTAATGAGCAGCATTAGTGTCAGAAAAATGAGCCACATGTCCATATAGCCACAGCTGATGCTCACGGACTATACAGGAAACAAATCTCATCTGGAGTCTGTCTCAGCAACCGCTCATTGGACCCAAAGTCAGATCAGCGATAGCCAAGGATTCTCTGAAGAGACCTGGTACTGAAGGAGTATAGTCTCCATCTCAGATCCCTGGTCAGAGTCCATACATACAGTTTTATGCCTCACCTCCCTGAACAGCTCAGCTCTGCCATTAAGCCTGGCCCTATGACTCTGGTCAATGGTATCCAGTGTCCCTTGAGAGACAAAGTTCTTCTTTGCCCAACGGTGAGTTCCAAGACATCCAGCAGCAACATAAAGGATGCCCTACGGTGAGTTATATACTTGGACCTTGCAATGATCAGTCAGAAGAGAGGAAGGTAAAGTTGATTCTCTACTTGATCGGCACAGAAGTTAGAGAGATCTATAGCACCATGCCATTCTGCACAGCTGAAGGTGAGCGCACTGTGGTTGAACTCCTGAAAGCTTTTTATGCCCATTGCCATGCATGAGATGGTTGAGTGCAATCTTTTCTTCACCAGAGACCAAGAGAAAGTGGTATGACAAGCCGTTCCCCTGGATACAGCAGGCCATCCTGAATGGACAGTTGTTCACATGCGTGAAAATATGGGCGAATCTCCTCCGGTGTCGACCACATCGACAATGCCCAACCATTTCTGATGGTTCGTTGTTACACGAGCATTGTTCCATCATTGGCTGTGTGTTCAGCGTTCAGAACATGTGTCAGGAGATACTGGCACATAGTCCAGCATATTGATGTTCTCCACTTTTGACCGAGTATACGCTGTTAAGCCCATGTTTGGCAGGTAAGCCCTGCTCAGCGTGTCAGCCAGAAAAAAAATCCTTACCCGGGGTATTACCATTATTGTTGTATTTACTTTTGTTCTTGAAAGTGGCCTTGGAAAATAGGCCACGATAAAGTGGGACACTAAGCTGCTACATACAATTTAACATGCTGTTTTCCCAAAGTGGAAGAGCCAATAAAACATAGGAATTCTGGCGGATTAATTTTGTAGTCATCGAAAGCATCTTCAGCTCAGCTACTGTGAAAATAATTCCTATATAATTCAGGTGAAAAGGACTGAATACAAATCGAACTCAAGTACGTTGGATGGTGTGCACAAGCACATAAGCATGAAAGTCTAGTTCATTGCAAAACCTCTGTGTAAACCACATTGCTTAAATATGTGATTTATTTACATATGATATTCATCAAGGTCTGGAATTCTAATTTTGTTTTTACCCCCCACTCAACCTTTTGCTCCGTAACACTGCCCATGTCCAAAAGAGTCACGTGATGAAGACTCCAACCCTCTTAAAGGATTCTCCTTGTGACTTCATCACAGTCTTTTCAAAGTTAGAGTGAATTTGGAAGTGCCGATGTTCCATTTTGAATGGAAAAATGTCATCTGAAGCCTAAATAGCAATGCTGGAATGAACAGATGCTTTCCCGAGTCAAAAAACAAGATAGGGGAAAAATAGGAAATGTGTGTGTGTATATATATATATATATATATATATATATATATATATATATATATATATATATATATATATATATATATATATATATATATATATATATTTGCCCGGACATGGGTAGTTGACTACCCAATAGAACCTGACGCGATGGGCCTGTTAGATGGGGAATGACCTGAGGATTGAGCACAAGAAAATTCATGATTCTAGCTTCAAGGGTTAGTGCTGCAAATTGTTTTTTCGTTAAAATACCCCCACATTTAGAGGTTTTTCGGCCGTTGCTAGGCAACGGAGGGGTCCATAGCAACGGTTCTTTCTCACACATAACTAGGTCATACCATGAACCTACCATACCAGTTTCATGTGCATCTGACTCATAGTCTCTGAGATATAACGAACTTCGTTTTTTTATTGTTTTCCACCAGGGTTCATTCAAAGTCTATCTTCTCCGACAGTTTTCATAGGATCCGGATGGAAATTTTTGACACTATGGCTGAATGTACTGACAACAGTCACTTGTGGCATGATTTTGATTTTCGAAAAAATAATTTTTTAATGATTTTTCTAAAATTTCAAAGTCCCATTGAGAGGCATCGGTGGTGCCCATAGCAACGGTTCTCATTTGCACACAACTCGGTCATGGTATGAACCTACCAACCAAGTTTCATCGAAATCGCCATTGTATTAACTGAAATCGCCATTTTAAATACTGATAATAAGGGTAGAACAAATCTCAAAAAAAAAAAAAATTTGAATTTTTTTTTTTTACGAGATCGACTTTCCAATACAAAAATATATTTTTCATTGTTTTTTTTTTCCATATGAAAAAAAATGTAAATGAGTTTTTAAACGAAAAAAAAATTAGGAAATAAATAGGAGAAAAAATATTTTAAATAGGTAGTTTTTGAACAAAACAAATAGGGGGAAAATAGCAACCACTTTGGTGGAAAAAAAACAAAGTAGAGAAAAATAGTGAAAATAAATAAATAAATAAATAAAAATCACAGCAAATCTGGTATAAAAAAAACCACAAAGTCCAGGAAAATAGTGGAAAATAGCAACCACTTTGGTTGTTATGAGACGTGTGTTGGTCCCCTGGGTCTGGAACTGTGAACCAGAATAGCACTAAGTTCCTTGACTTTGCAAGAAATCATGGACTTTGGGTGGCTGCTTCATGGTTCCAGTGCCCACAGGCTCATCGCTGGACTTGGTATTCCAACGCTGGTGGTGTGGCAAAGGAGATTGACCATGTGCTCGTTGATGGCCGCTGGAGGATGATCCAGAACTGCAGGGTCCACCGGAGAGCTCAGTTCCTCGCAAATGACCACAGGCTTGTTGTAGCAACTCTGAAGTGGCAGTTAAATCTGGGAAAATGGCATCATCCCAGCCTAAGATGGATGATTGCAAGCTCAAGGATGAGAGGGTAGCTGAGGAGTTTGCGAACAGGCTGAATGGATATGTGGGTGGTCTGGGTGCTTTGGGGAATCCTGAATAGTTGTGGAGTGTCTTCACGCCCACCATCCTTGATGTGGCTGGTGGATGTCTTGGAACTCACTGTGGGGCGAAGAAGAATTTTGTCTCTCAAGGGACACTGGATACCATTGACCGGAATCACAGGGCCAGGCTCAATGACAGAGCTGAGCTGTTCAGAGAGTTGAGGAGTAAAACTGTACGTGCACTGAGGGTGGACGAGGAGGCCCACGTGCGAGGAATCTGTGAGGAAGTAAAGCATCACCTGTGGTCAAGTGATTCTCATTCTGCTTACAGGGGAATTCATGCATTGCGTTCCTCCAAGCCCAACCCTCGGTGAATGGCAGTTAGAGCAGATGGTGTTGGGATCTTGACAGAGGAGTCCTAAGTAAAGGACCGTTCGACCAGTTACTTTGAGTGGCTGCCCCAAGGTGATCCACCAGCTGTTTAGTTGTATGTCAGGGGTGTTACTACCCCTTTTGCTGACACTCCAATCAACTGTGATCCACCTTTGTTTGTGGAAACACAGGTTGCAGTGAACCGGTTGAAAAGGGATAAAGCTCCTGGGATCTGTGGCATCCATTCTGAACTTCTCAAGGCTGTTGGAAATGCTGTACTCACCTCATTGCATGCAGTTTTGTGCTCTGCCTGGAACACAGGCATCATCCCAAATGACTGGAAGAGGGGGCCTTGTTGTCCCTCTCGAGAAAGGGAAGGGTAATCACCAAGAATGCAACAAATACAGAGGGTGACGCTGCTCTCAGTGCTGGGCAAGGTCTTAGCTCGGATAATTCTTGACAGATTTGCCGCCATTTGCTTGAGCACCAGCGTCCAGAGCAATCAAGCTTCACACCAAAGAGGTCAACAATTGACCGTATTCTTGCTCTTCAGGTCCTCACTGAATGCAATTGAGAGTTTCGGCAGGGGCTGCTTGTAGCCGATGTTGATCTCTGCAAAGCGTTCAATCCAGTGAATCGGGATGCGCTCTGAACGATTTTGGTCTTCATGGGGTTCCACCAAAACTGATCAATCTGATGTTTTAACTGTACTTTGGAACTGAGAGCATTGTGAGATGTGATGATACAATCTCTGACTTATTTGCAGTTGTTCCTTGAGTTTGTCAGGGGTGTGTACTGGCCCCCACACTTTTCAGCAGTTGTATGGACTTTATTCTGGGGAGGATGTCGTAGAAATCAAGCTGCGGTGGATCACTTGGGAATGTCAAGATCTCTGACCTTGATTTCACAGGTGATGCAGTCATCATTGTGGAGACTGTGGATATCCTTTTGGGGGCCCTCAGGGTGCTGAATGAGGAGATGGAGCTGCTGGGATTATGGGTTGCCAAGGACAAAACTGAGATCCAGGCTTTCAATGACATCATGGATGCTGCAATCTTATCTGTACCTGTTTGTGGTGAGGATGTTGAGGTTACAGAGAGATTCACTAACCTTGGCAGTGATATTCATGTCTCTGCTGGCCATGAGCCTGAGGTCAATAGATGTCTGGGTTGGGCCTGGGGAGTCATAAATCCGCTGGATCATGGAGTTTAGCACTGTCGGTACCTGTGCTTGAGGATGAAAGTCCGAGTCTTCAGGTCCTTGGTGCTTCCAGTCTTGCTCTACAGATGTGAGACTTGGACTCTGACCAAGGATCTGAGATGGAGACTTAATTCCTTTGGTATCAGAGGTCTCTTTGGAGAATTCTTGGCTATCGCTGGTCAGACTTTGTGTTTCATGAGCGGTTGCTGAGAGAGACTCAAATGAGATTTGTTACCTGAATAGGCCTTGAGCATCAGCTGCGGCTGTATGGACATGTGTCTCGTTTTCCTGACGCTGATCCTGCTCAGCAGATTCTCTCAGCGAGGGAGCCTCGTGAGTGGAGGAGGCCAATGGGCCAACCACATTCCACGTGGTTGCAGCAGATTGATCGGCATCTCAAGGAGATGGGGATGGGCCAGGCATCTGCCTGGTGGATGGCCAGACGTAGGCCGCCAGAGTACTGGTAGAAAGTGGACACAGCGACGCGCTGCTCTGGCGCATGCTCCCATACCTGACCTGACTTTGGTGCAAAAAAAAGAAAGTACAGAAATAATTTAAAAATAGCAGCAAATCTGGTGTAAAAAAACCAAAGTCCAGGAAAATAGTTTCAACAAATAGCAAACAATTTGGTGTGAAATAAAGTCGGGAAAAAACATCATAAAAAAATAGCAGTGCAACCACCGAAATCTCCAAAATATCAAGATATAATAAATAAATAAATAAAAGGAAAGGACACCTATCTTTTTGCTATTTTGCGGAAAAAAGTTTTTAAATAGCAGTGAAATACCAAAATATTGGATTAAAAATAGCCAAAAAATAGGGGGAAAATTTTGTTTTCGCTTGCTTCAAATCGACTAGGGTTCCTCCGTGAACCCCAGTCACCAGCTCTAAGTGTAATTGATATCATCGTGTAACAGCATGACGATGTAATGTGATCCATTGCAATGACCGTTATATGGATTGAAAATGAGGAGCAGCATCACAATAATCCTGACCTTGAGGTTCGAACAAATGTGGTGGCACTCATAATGGGCACACAGTATCAATAAATTATTCTGAGTATTGGTATGCACTGTCCCCCTCAGCTGCAAAGTCCGCACTTCGGTAACCATGTTCACCTGCCCAAAATTCTACCGTCAGCTAATTGTTGACTATGTCAACCTCCACATTTGTTGGACCAACACAGCCCATTCACATTGACCCTCCCGGTTATGGTAGTCGTCATGTATATTGAGGAACACCCATTTACAGAGGTCAACATTGGTACTAACTGGAAGAGGAAGCTGCTCATCAAGGTGCACGTGGAAGTCACGACGTTCCCTGTCCTATGCAATCTTGCCTTCCCCCACATCAATAAGGTAATCAGCAAATCTCTGGTCAGTGTATCCTCCTCCTTTTATCTCAAGGGCTCAAAGGATATTGATGGTGAGTTTATGCACTTCCACCTTGTTCCACAAATAAGAGCTCTTAAAGCATTGAGACACAATTTGTGAACACCCACCATTTCTGACAAAGGGAAGAATCTGGCACCAATCACCATTGAACATAACTATCAAGCCTTCAAATGGATGATTCTTCTGCTTGAGGATATTTGTTATTGGAATATGGCTTGCAGATATTTGTTAATAGAAGCAACCTTGGACAAACACCACGATAAGCCGATGTGTGTATATATATATATATATATATATATATATATATATATATATATATATATATATATATATATATATATATATATATATATATATATATATATATATATATATATATATATATACATATATATACATATACATATATACATATATTTTTATATATATATATATATATATATATATATATACATATATATATATACACACACCTTAACACGGCGCTTGTCCAAGGTGAGGAGGGGGGGGCAAATGAAGTCATTACAACCTTCATCTTATGACCCTTAGTCCTCTGGGCAAGTTTGGTTGAGAATGGATAACTAACGACCTCATGCATCGCAGTCAGGCAGACACCAAATTGCGTATCTTAGTTTAGTGCAATGACGGAAATCCAACAATCAAGAACGCCATTGCAATAAAAGCACAGGTGTGCAAGTATTTGGAAATTTAACATGAAGAGAAAGGCTCAGCCAAAAGTTTTATTATTTGCTGAAGGAAATGTTCTTTGTTCAGCAGTCGAGTCCTTGGTGAATTTGCTATTTTCGCACCTGCTCGATACATGCCACCTATCATGCCTGTTTTGAATTTGGTTGTAATTTCAACTCTTTCCCATTTGTTGCTGGTATTTTATGATCATGTTGCTTACCGAGTTTGATATGACCTCCAAGATTGCACATCACATCGTGTAATCAACCTGTTTTTCCACTTTCATAGCATGCTCACCATTGAAGAACCATTATTTTCGGTAGAGGAATGCAATTAAATTTTCAGTCGAGACTCCACTCGAGAATTTGCGATCGTTTGACACACAGTGTAACCAAGAGGGTAGAACAAAGATCTGCGAATTTCTGACAACATCCAACTGTATGTGTTGTGTCTAAATACCTTACCTATGTTTTGTTAAATATTTTAGGAACTTGGATTGGAACTCGAATGCATCATGTTGTGACGGACTCTGATTTGACGAATCATGACTGAGTCTGGCTTGGACTCAAAACCCCTGGAACTCACTCATTTTGCTGGGATTTCACTGCATCCTTGAGACCAAAGTGTCGACTATTATTTCTGACTTGTGGTATTTTTGCCCCCCCCCCTTTCCTTTTGCTGGAGCACAAGTGCTTCACATCAATAACGACTCGAAGCATTAACACAGAACAGTAGATTAGTAAATCGATTTCACCACATTTACTCTCAATTTTGATCTGGCAACGTTTCACAGAAATTTGTGCCATTTTATACAACTTTTATGTCAATTTTGTTCAGGCTCAATTATACAAGTTATATGATAGCTTGCCTAAGTGCAGCAACATGTGGCCGTGTTGGAAGAGAGACCAATCAGCATAGTCATCTCAGGTGGTGGTTGGACAATGACTATGAATATAAACTAGTGCACAAGGCCAATCAGCAGTGCAATTGTTTCTATTTCATCAATTAAACCAGCATGTTCCTGATTAATATATCCTTGTAACAAAAGTTTTAAATCATTATTGTTGCCTATTCTGTGAAATGTATATATGTATATATATATATATATATATATATATATATATATATATATATATATATATATATATATATATATATATATATATATATATATATATATATATATATATATATATATATATGTTGGACCATTATAGGCTAAAATGTGCCTGATATCAGATTTTGGAACCATGTTAAAATCCATACCACCCGGTTATTATTGTGTGCGATTCCTTCCGAGTTCCTTGTATATTTTTACTGTGGAATTATTATTCAATTGCTTATAACATTAAAGTGGTGTTGTTACATAAAGTAACAAAAGTCATTTGTTGGGTGAGTCCCACCCACAGTTTCAAATTTTGGCAATTAGAGCACTTGATTCATTCTAAGGTCACAGGCCTGACAGGTCTCGTGACCTGTTGGAAAATTTTCAAAATCAATTTAGATACCAGTCATACATGTATGAAAACTTTTGAGAAAGCCAGAGCCAGTTTGCTTTGTAAGTTATGATGTCTGCAAACAATGGCAAAGAGAAGTCGCTGCCAGTACTTGTGTTTCTATGTTACACTTTAAATTGGAGTATTAATTGGGGAAAGCTGAACAACAGAACATAAAGACAAGAACCTATCTCAATGTATAATATGTACGTATTCTCCAGCATTTAAAAACCCAACATGTAGAATTGATAATGCACTTGTTTAAGTATTGTTCCAGCATTCATTACAAGTGCCTTTTTGGCACGAGGGATGTGCAGAACATCTGATTGCAAGTTTCCACATAATGCAATTGCCTCATGCAATAATCGTTTAGCGCGTGCAACTGATGCACTCTTAGGCGATTAGAGGTGACACGAGGAATTCCGAGCAAATTTGAAACAGATTTTCGGAGACCAAGCACGTGGATCATCCAAAAAAAAAAACACACTGATTACATTCTTTAACAATCTATTATAATGCCGCGTCTGTCAGAAAATGAGAGCAATCAAATAATTGGACACATTCAAGCAGGGTCTTCCATTAGCCATCTTGCAAGGCTCTTTAACGTGAAGAGAGGAACTGTTGATGACCTTAGAATGTGTTATCAAGCCTCTGGATAAACAAAAGATATGCCAACAGGTGGACACCCCTGGATAATGACTCCTGCTCAGGACTGCTGCATTCGCAAAACCCATCCACACAATCAGTTTCAAACTGCCCAGAGTACTGCAAAAACACTCTCAGGATCTCTCAGGATAAGTGTCTATACCGTCTTGAGGCGTCTCCTTCATGCAAGGATCCGTGCTCATAGTCATGTCCGTGCTGATTTCACCATTGCAAGCATGCTTGCAATGGTGAAATCAGCACGGCTGACAGACACGAAGGATCTGGGCAAGTGTTAAGTTCAGTGACTAATCCAGGTTTCTCCTGAAAAGCCATTGTGGCCATGAACAAGAAACAGCTCCACTGAAGATGCAAAGAGTGATTTGCCCTAGTCTGTGTCCAGGAAGCCACAAATTTTGGTCGTGAAGCGTCTTGATGTGGGTTGGTATTGCTGAACCCTTTCGCACCAACTTGATCCATTTCCATGGCAATCTGATGGCAGATTGGTACATTGATGATATTTTACAGCAACATGCGTTGCCTTCCCTTCAACTACATTGTCCAGGAATCATCTTTATGGGCAATAATGCTCCTGCTCACAGGGCCTTTCAAACAAGGAACGTTCTTGTCAATGCCATTGTTAATATCATAACACCCTGGTCTGCCATCTTGCCAAATTTAAATCCAATTGAACATCTCTGGGGCTGGCATGATGGCGTAGAGGTACACACACTCAACTTTAAGCTGTCTAATGTAGGTCCAAATCCTGACCCAACTATAAACTGCCATCCTGGTGTTTCACAGGCAGGGTGATTCATCAATGTGTGTGCCATCCCTCAGATGGAAGTTAAACTAGATGTCTGGTCTGCCAGCATTAGTTGGTGGACATAAAAGATCCCTTCGCCATGTCCTTCACGAATAGTATGCGAGCTATCGCCGGCACCCTCGCCAAAATTCCAAATTCTTGCTCTAACTACTGCTGAAAAGGCAAACCACCCAGCATGGCCCTTGCTCAGGAAGCTGCTTTAACAGCACTGATACTCTGCAAAGAGTATTGCACATCAGAGAGACAGAGAGGGAGAGAGAGACAAAGAGAGAGAGACAAAGAGAGAGACAAAGAGATAGAGACAGAGAGATAGAGACAGAGAGATAGAGACAGAGAGATAGAGACAGAGAGATAGAGACAGAGAGATAGAGACAGAGAGATAGAGACAGAGAGATAGAGACAGAGAGATAGAGACAGAGAGATAGAGACAGAGAGATAGAGACAGAGAGATAGAGACAGAGAGATAGAGACAGAGAGATAGAGACAGAGAGATAGAGACAGAGAGATAGAGACAGAGATAGAGACAGAGACAGAGACAGAGACAGAGATAGAGAGATAGAGATAGAGACAGAGAGATAGAGATAGAGACAGAGATAGAGACAGAGATAGAGACAGAGGGACAGAGGGACAGAGGGACAGAGGGACAGAGGGACAGAGGGACAGAGGGACAGAGGGACAGAGGGACAGAGGGACAGAGGGACAGAGGGACAGAGGGACAGAGGGACAGAGAGAGAATATCTGGCATATCATTGTCGCATTCAAACCTCGCCAAGACAGCCACAGACACCCTCTAGGAGCTGGAACAGGATGTGATTCATGGCATCGAATGCCTTACCCCATGATCAGATTTGACTGCTCGTATGGTCAATGCAACGACGGCAGAATGCATTGATTGCTGCCGGAGATGGACATAACCGTTATTGAGAATGTTACTTCCACATTGGATCCTCAAATGAAAACATTCACCACAACACAGCATTACGTGATTAAGTCACGATTAAATGAATATGTAATTATTTAGCATTTATCTCTGTCAGAGGTTTGCAACGCATCTGTGTCCCATGATGTCACATACATAATTCCATCAAGAACAATCAGTGTTCAGTTTTTGTTTTGGCGGAGAGTATACTGAATTATGCGCTGAAGTCTGACATTGAACCCTAACAATCATCAAACAAATTTGTTACAAAAATCGGCACTCACCATTTATTTTTGGCTTGGTGAGTAAATGTGTAATGAAAATGAGACAAAGAATGAAATGTATGCTGCAGGAATAATTAATTATACGTGATGTGGGTACAACTACTGAAGCAAAAGCAGCAGCTCTTCTTTGTATTATGTGTCTTTTAACTTGAACAGCCATTTCACTTTCAAACATTCATTATTACCTATTTCATATCAACCAAAAAGTTAACTCTTAAACAAGGTTTAAATATCAGAGTATTGCCCCTCTCAACCCATATAATCTCCTCAGACCTATTGTCTGCACCAGAGGGCTTTCTGACTGTGAGTGGAGGGAGAGAGGGGAGGGCATCTTTGTCGATCTTTCCCAAGAGAGGCATCTTTCTTCCACCTTGCTATACCATGTTGACAAGTTCATGGGCAATATATCATGAAATGTGGTAAGATTATAAAGAGTTTGCCAGATTATAAAGTGGTAAAAGAAAACAATGTTTTCTTTCTCCCTTTAACAAATAATTACAGTGTTCCTTCCAATTCCTTTTGAGAAATATCCCCAAGCGTTCTGCTGCTCTGTGTGCTTTTACAGCGATTTAATGAGACATCGTGGAAAATTGCTGTCGGAACAGCAGGTACGCAATGCCATGTGTGGATACAACTCAGTAATGGTGGACCACACGGCCTCCTCTATTGTCTACATTTTATCGTGTAGCTTTGCGTATCATGCCACTAACCGGCTGGGCTTTCTCTCTGATGACTTGCCCTTCAGCTTCCCAGAGGTTTCTTCCATCTGTAAAAGGCAACAGCATGGTTGAGAGAGAGAAGTCATGGGAAATAGTGAAGGGAGAGGGACAGGCAGAAAGGATGTGGAGGAGATTTCAGGAGAGGAGCGGATACAAACATTGAGGATATGCAATTACTGTATGAAGAAGAGCGATTCTCAAGTTTTTGTTCAACTTTTCAGAGCTGTGATCTTTGTGAAGTCTTTTGTTGTTTATGCCACACTTACAGGTCTCGAGTTTTAAAATAAAAAGTATATATAAACAACGACGATGTTTAGATGTCAAAAAAAAATGGTTCAAACCTTGAGGCGATCCATTCATTCTGCCAAATTACTGCAAATCCATCTCGCTTCAACAAGGATTTGTTGATTCTGGTTCTATCATATTATTATCATCTGAATATCCATCTTCGAAAATTAATCCACATATTTTATTTGCTGATAAACTTTTATACACACGTTATTTGACCATGCCTTCTCATTCTCCTTTATTTTTCCTCTTAAATACGTCGTTAGGTCAAAAAAGTGTAATTAATAAACATATTATATATTATCATTTTTTATATCATATTGCTTGCACGAACATCACAAGGGTTGGGTGTGAACACACAGCCCTTTTGTGGTGAAAAAAATTTCAACCAAAATTCCTTTTAAGCTCGCCTGTTCGAAGAACAGAGAGCTCTAGCGATACCCTCGGCGTGAGCGTCAGCGTCAGCGTGAAAATGTTAAAGTTTTTGGTGCAAGTTTTTTCCTTTCTAATGTTTTTATCTACCACACTATTTTTTACTGATTACAATATACAAATACATATATTGCTTTAAAATCATTTGGATCAGACTTCACTGCAATGCTTTCTGAAAAATATTATTAGACTAGTCTTTTAAAAACGATAAATGTATAAACAGGCGAGCATTGGGTGGCTTTGACACCAACTCTCTGGTTATAGTAAAGTTACTGTAAGTTCGACTATATTGAAATACAGTAATTAAAACCAAACAAGCCTCCAAAGTGCGAGAAATTAAATCTAGAATTAAAATAGTCCCTGAGAAAAGGGGGATGTCCCTGGACCCCCTTTAGCATGGAGTGCTTTTTGCATGTGGGCCAGGTATAGTCAACTATTTACAGTTTTATATTCACCTCCCTACCCTTTTGAAAATCTTAACAGGCCTGGGTTGTTTGAAGTACTAGTGAAGAGTCCATCTTTCTGGAGGGATGAGTTAATCCCCCATAATTAAGTATGGAAGACATTGATACCCATCCTCATAAGGAGTGAAGCAATAACACACATTTGTCGGAATTGGGATGCTTCCCCCATCCTGAATCTCCAGGACTATGAATCTTTTGTTTTTACCACCTAAAACGTTCCCCTGAACATCCCCCCCTTTCTTGACAAGTTGTCAACAACTACCAGTTGTCAACTCATTCTGTCGAACAGTTAGGAGTGCATCGGAGTCAAAATAAACACACAAGCCAAACAAACACTTCTCAAATTGTAGTTTGATTCAGGTAAATGAAGTCTATCCATGGTTGGTTAGAGCATTAATCTTGGTAAATAATTAAATTTGGCCTATCAGATAATTAAATATATAACCAAAACTCAACCATTTACTTGCTGGTTTCCTCCTCTGCTCTCCTCTCTCTCCTCCTTGCTCTGTCTAACTGTTGCCCCATTTCCCCATTGGCAGTACATTGCCATTTTACCCTCCATCACCTTGCTCTTTCAAGAGCTAGAATTGTTTTGACAAAAAAATAAGGTAAAGTGACATTAAGAAGAGTTGATGTACTTGAGCTGCTGAGGTGATTTCCCCAAAACTTTTGCACAGGAGGTTTTTGCATTCTTTCACTGCACTTTGGGCAGCTGAAAGCTTACATGACCTCATCGTGTGGAATGCACAATCGAGGGGGGTCGGGGGGATATCAAAAATACTGCGGATAAATGATCTGTGGTTTTACATGAGGGGAACAAGCTTTCCTCTTTAATTGTGCTTATTTGATTTCAAAATATAACACACTCAAAAAAACAAAACAACAATGACAACTTGAGTTACTCACAACAATCAAGGCTTCCAAACAGTATCAAGTCGACTTAAAAGAAGTAGCTCTCACACACCTTCAAATTTAGGATTTTTATAGCATATATATATATATCTAATATATATTTTGGCCTGTCTGTTTGTCTGTCCTTTATGCAAGCTCAAACCGTTTGACCAAGGGCTACCAAATTTGGCATGGAAACCTCTTATGGGATGAAGAATGGGAATACAGAGTTGATCAGCCTGTCTGTCTGTTTGCTTGTTTGTTTATCTGTGTGTTATGCAAGGACAAACCATTTGACTTAGAGCTACCAAGAAAGGAGTGCGTAGCGCACGGGATCTGCAACAACATTGCATTTGACTGTACCTGCAACATGAACAGGTGTTCGATTTGGCACAATTCCAGATTTTGGTGCATTTTTCCCGAAAATCGGTCCCCTCATTTTCTGCCACATCAGGTCCCGTCATGTGCGTAAAGGATGTTACAGGAAGTTAATGTGGCAATGCGTTTTTTTAGTTTTCAAAAACCACAACATACCAACTTTACCATTACACCAAAGAAATGGGCAAGTTTGGGAAGATCTACATCAGCAGCCAGAAAAAAAAATAAAAAGAAACCCGGTAGCAGGAAAGCTCACAAGAAAGACAATCACACCATGAAGCTGACCGTGAACGACATTCAACAGTCAGAGCAAGAGAAAACCTCCAAGAAAGACAATATCCTCAGAAAAAAAAAAATTAATCAAATTCAGACTTTTGTCTTAAAAACTTTATTTTATATAAACTGGGTGTGAAATTTATCCCGGGCAACGCCGGGTACCTTAGCTCGTCATATATGTGTATATATATATATATATATATATATAGCTCATTCTAACCAATAGCTCACTCACTGATATTAAAGATCGGTGCCTTCCAGGTGATGTAAAAAGCTTAAATTTTACGTGCCGATGGACATTGAAGACGAGACACAAGGGAAGAAAATAATCACGCAAACGTCGGAAAGATCCGTAAATGAAAATATAAATAAATAAAAATAAATAAATTTTTAAAATGCAGGTGAGTGACCCGAGGCAATGCGGAAGCATGGTTTGTTATTGCTTACATTGGGTAAGCATACCCCGCTAATATATAAATATATAAATGTACACTTATACAGTTAAAAATATTTTTCGTAAAAAGCTTTGTCATAAGCATTCGCATCTCGGTTGATATGGAGACCACCCAGGGTAGGTTAACATACTGTATGGTCACAAGGTTAACAAATGGTCACAAGTGTTCAAATTATAATCATTATAACCTATAACTGATATAAACCAGTTTCGTGGATAAATTATACACACCAGTTCAGCCTATAACTGACATAAACCAGTTTAGCAGATAAATTACACATACCAGTTTAGCCTATAACTGATATAAACCATTTTTCAGATAAATTATACATTCCAGTTTTGCCAAAAACTGATATAAACCAGTTTAGTGGAAAAATTACACATACCAGTTTTGACTATAACCGATATAAACCAGTTTAGCGGATAAATTATACATACCAGTTTAGCCTATAACTGATATAAACCAGTTTAGCGGATTAATTATACATACCAGTTTCGCCGAAAACTGATATAAACCAATTTATCAGATAAATTATGCATACCAGTTGAGCCTATAACTGATGTAAATCAGTTGAGTGGATAAATTGTACATACCAGTTCAGCCTATAACTGATATAAACCAGTTTAGCAGATAAATTGTACATACCAGTTTATTCAAAACTGATATAAACCAGTTTAGCAGATAAATTATAAATACCAGTTTAGCCCATAACTGATATAAACCAGTTTAGCAGATAAATTATACATACCAGTTTCGCCTATAAACCAATTTAGCAGATAAATTATACATACCAGTTTCGCCAATAACTGATATAAACCAGTTTAGAAGATAAATTAAAGATACGAGTTGAGCCCATAACTGATATAAACCAGTTAAGCAGATAAATTATACATTCCAGTTTAGCATATAACTGATATAAACCAGTTTTGCAGATAAATTATACATCACAGTTTAGCCTATAACTGATAAAAAACAGTTTAGTGGAAAAATTACACATACCAGTTTTGACTATAACCGATATAAACCAGTTTAGCGGATTAATTATACATGCCAGTTTAGCCTATAACTGATATAAACCAGTTTTGCAGATAAATTATACATACCAGTTTAGCCCATAACTGATATAAACCAGTTTAGTGGATTAATTATACATACCAGTTTAGCCTATAACTGATAAAAAACAGTTTAGTGGATAAATTATACATACCAGTTTAGCCTATAACTTATAAAAAACAGTTTAGTGGAAAAATTACACATACCAGTTTTGACTATAACCGATATAAACCAGTTTAGCGGATTAATTATACATCCCAGTTTAGCCTATAACTGATATAAACCAGTTTTGCAGATAAATTATACATACCAGTTTAGCCCATAACTGATATAAACCAGTTTAGTGGATTAATTATACATACCAGTTTAGCCTATAACTGATAAAAAAAACAGTTTAGTGGAGAAATTACACATACCAGTTTTGACTATAACCGATATAAACCAGTTTAGCGGATTAATTATACATACCAATTTAGCCTATAACTTATATAAACCAGTTTTGCAGATAAATTATACATACCAGATGGATGTTAAACTGGGCGTACCATCTTCCGGTATCAGTTGGTGTGTTGGTGTCTTGATATAGATATCTGATGCATAAATAAAACTTTGTGGATTTAAAGAAGAAAATAACGGTGCTTCATGACCTGGATTTAGAACCATCAGACAATGTTATTTGATTTTTTTCCCCGAATATTTTCACATTTCAAAACTTCAATTTCAATAACCCAATGAGCATATCTGAACATCCTGATTGGTAATTTCGTCTTTTGCATTCCTCTTGAAGTCTGATATTTTTTTCAAATATTTGACTGGCAGGCTATACCTGGTCTTGAGCAAGTTACAAAACCGTTTTGAAACGATTCCAAAAACCTTCAAGGAAATAACTTTTTATTTGGGGAAATGCAGCAAGCTTTAATTTCTGAGCAGCTTTTCAAAATAAAAACGTTTAAAATACAAGGCACTTCTTTTTAAAAGTAGTTATGGGCATGATTATCATCAACACTGAACACCAATAGCACAATGTTCTTGTTCAGCAAATATCTGGTCAAACATTTCACATCTTCTTCTCATGTCAACTCGAAGGCCAAAACATTCATTGGTGATCAATTATTTTCTTCAAATTGCATGACAGGTATTTAAAAGCACAGGTCTATGGAACCACCTTCTCGAGGCTGTTCTGTCTCAATCATCCCTCTAGGACTTCAAGCAAGCAGTGCACCACCATTTCTTTTCATGCCCAATTTGACCCATGATATTTATTACTCCCATTAACCTTTCCTAACCCAACCATCTTACTTGCTATTTTCAGTGTTTCCTTCCCTCCACCTTCTTCTCTTTTGCTGTTTGTTAATTCCCTTGATGTTTGTCCCCCTCTCAGTCAGTTCTATCTTGCTCTTACATGAGCCTTGCTCTTTGTAAATAAATAAATGTAATTGTAAGTGTTCCAGTGTGACCATTTCATAAGGTGACAGCAGTTGCAGGTTGGAAAAAGATTTCCTGCATCAACTACTTTTATTGTTCTGAGGTAGTCAGTTCTGACTTGAGTAAGAGAGCACTCACTGTTCCTTTCTACGCACTATAGAGGTCTGCTAATAAATGCTTGGCCAGATTTTCTTGGCCTTGGCTTAAAGAGGGGAACCCCAACTCCATGCTAACCCGGGCATCCCGTGCATGCACATACTGATACCCCAGGAAGGACACACACATTTCCTCAGCTTACCAACTTTGCAAACACAGAGAGGGAGAGAGACTGAATGGGAGGCCCTCTGGCCACCATCCAATCTCTAAAACTAAAGGAGGCAGAAGCTATAACAGTAAGCCCCAGACAGGACTCTGTTCCTGCTCAAAATTCATGGACAAAGGGAGTGTGTATTTTTCGGGGATGTTCTTATTTTGACCCGTGCAATATATTTTTTGAAATGTGGATTCATCCACAGGACATGTTTTGGCCTCCCGTTTTGGGTTTATTTTTTCACCGCAGTCGGGCTATAAATGCCTGGCAGCCGATCTAGAATGAAAATTCTAAGTCCAAGTGGAAAGCCGGTAATAATGGAACCTAAGTAACAGCATGAAAACGAAATCAACGGGGATATAGCAAATTGTGGAAAAGAAAGTACATGCTACCTAAACTTTAATCAGCTTTTATAAGAAGAACCACTCCTTTCATGTCTTCAGATGTGTAGGGCTGCAAAGGCAGTTTTCACATCAACTACAGGAGGAGGGCACAATCCTGGACAGGTCACCACGACGACATGCAGGATAATCAAATGGCTCATTCTTCCCAGTAAGCTCATACTCATTTTGCCGACCTCAGGAGGATGACAGGATGAGTCAACCCTCCTGGTGTTTTCTTAATAGTTTAACAGCACAATATGGGCTTGAACTCAGGACTCTAAAATCTTAAGCCAGCCACCTTAACCATAAAAAGCCAGCACCAGACTAATCAGCTCTCACTCAAGTCAAAATAAAATTCTTACAAAATGCTAAATTTTCTGCAATCTGCACATTTGCTTGTGTGATTACACTGAGGCTAATAAGCACACACAGATGCAACTGAAAACAAGATGCAATTTCAATGAAAAGTACAGCAGAAATATCTGAATAAGTCATGGTGGTCCCATGAGAAACTAGAAAGGCACTCGGTAGAGCGCATACCTCCGCCACGTAATGCCTGATCCACGAGAACATATCGGGCCCAACACATTTTTGAAATATAATGCGACACAGTACTAGACCGTTTTTGGCCCTATCTCTCAATGGTGAAGAATCACTTTAAAAATAAATAATTCTCATATCCAGATCCGGATTCAGATCTTCACCAAAATTTAATCAATTCTTCCTTGTAACACATCCGTGTCCACCAAGTTTTATCCGAATCCATCCACAACTTTTTGAGATATCCTGCACACAGACAAACAAACAAAGGGGTGAAAACAATACCTCCTTCACCTTCGGTGGTGGAGGTAATAAACCTGATGGCTATTCCATCACTCAATTCATTCAGATTTCACAAAAATTATTTTCTGAAATGTTATGGATTATCAATCAACAGCTCACTCCTGCATTATACCAAACATGAAGTGCCAAAGTATTCACACACCCCTTTTTTGGTATACCATGTCAAGGCTCGTGTAAGAGCTAATACACAGAAACATATAACAAGGCAGGAGACGAGGGGCGTGAGAAGGAAGCACAAAATAGTGGGGAACAAAGACAATAGGATATCTGTGGAAGGGAGAGGGATGGGGTGGGGTACAATGGGTAAACAAGATGGTACTACAGGGACTTTCAGGAAGGAAAACAGGGAATTTGAAGGAGATGGGTTTGGGATGGATTAATGGGGGGTAGAAAAGATCAAGATCTTGGATGGAGGAAGATATGAGATGGTGGTGAACAGCTGTTTTGAAGACCTGGAGGAGAGAGTGGGATTGAAGAGAGTGTGGAAGTTTGTTCCAGAAGCGGGAAGAAAGAGGAAGGAAAGAGTGAAGGTGAACAGTGATTCTTGATTTTGGCAGTTTCTACAGAAGGGGTTTTTGGTGAACCTTGAAACCCTGAGGAAATATAGGGGGGACAGATCAAAGAGAGAGCAGGGGGGCAAGGCCAGAGAGGAGATGGCAGAAGATAAAGACCACCGACCTGCCTGCGGTGAGAGAGTGAGAGACTCAACGACTCAGCTACATCGCAGAAGATACCAATGATCCAAAAAGCCTTGGCTTCCAGAGCGTGAAGTCGAGCTAGGTGTGAGGCAGGAGCACCACCCCAGATGGGAGAGCAATACTCTGTCAGACTGTGGATGAAATCTTTGTAAGTGGTTAGAAGCTCAGGTGTGCCAAGGAAAGACTTTGCACGACATATGATGCCCAGTCGGCGACTGGTTTTGGAGGCCAGCTTTGAGATGTGGCTTTCCCAGGAAAGGTCGTGGCAGATAGTGAGACCCCAAAAAGCTTGAATGAAAGGACTTCTTCATGGGGATAGTTGAGAAAGAAGATGGGGGGTTTCCAGACGGTTCTTTTGGAGAGAGATAGTGAGGGTGTGAGATTTGTCAGGATTGAAAAACATATTCTAAGTGTTTAACTAGCTTGTGATGATTTTATCCAGGTCTGCAGAGAGTGGGGAGGCTGCTGCCTGATGATCAGAGGGATGAGATATGGTACGGCAGAGGGTGGAATCATCAGCAAAGAGATAAAGAGGATTTTCCAGGGAATCTGAGAGATAATTGATGAAAACCAGAAAACACAGGGCCAAGAACACTGCCTTGAGGAACTCCAGCATGGATTGGAAGAGGAGATAAGAGAATTCCCTGAAGAGCCACGCATTGACTGTGACAGGCGAGGAAGTCCGCGAGCCGTGAGTGGCGAATGCCTTGGATACCATTTGAAGAGAGTTTGGTGAGCAGGGCGGGGTGCCAGACCATATCGAAAGCTCATGATATGTCGAGTGAGATGGCTCTGATCTCATGTTTGGCACGTAGGAGATCCATGCATTGTTGGGAAAGCAGAAGTAGCATGGCCAGGATGACCTCGTCTAAACCCAAATTGATGGTCGGAAATCAAGCCATTGGAGAGGAGGAAGGATTTGATGTCAGAAGGATTTGACCTCTTGACCTTTCCACATTTTGTTGTGTTACAGCCTGAATTTCAATTTAATTTAATTTATTATCACCGATCCACACAGGTCAGATATGGTAGGAATGCACTGGAGCAGCGTGTCGCTGCATCCACTTTCCGCCGGTACTCCAGGGGCTTCCGTCTGGCCATCCCCCAAGCAGATGCCTCGCCCATCCCAATCTCCTTGAGATGCTGATCAACTTGCTGCAATCATGAGGCATGTGGTCGGCCCATTGGCCTCCTCCACTCAGAGAATCTGGTGATTCTCAGAGATGGAACCAATGGAACTCAGAGCAGCATCAGCATCAGGAAAACGAGCCACATGCCCATAAAAACGCAGCTGAAGCTCACGGCCTATGCAGGTGACAAATCTCATTTGAGTCTCTTTCAGCAACCGCTCATTGGACACAAAGTCTGATCAGCGATAGCCAAGGATTCTACAGAGAGACCTGGAACCAAAGGAATCAAGTCACCATCTCAGATCCCTGGTCAAAATCCAAGTCTCACATCCGTAGAGGAAGACTGGAAGCACCGAGGGCCCCATTGACCTCTGGCTCACAGCTAGCAGACATGAATATCACTGCCAAGGTTTTCAGACAAAAAGCAAGCAGCTCCATGAGGTGTGTAATCTTCAGGCTCTTATCCATTTCAACGTAACGAGAAATCAATAAGTTTTCAATTGTTTCCTTCGCCAATTGTAGCGGGATCAAAGTACACAATGAAGTTACGTCGAATGACACCATCACCCCATCGGCTTTAAGCTGGACGTCTTTCAGCATCTGGAGAAATTGTTCGGCAGACTTGACTGTTGTTTTAGCTCCCTCAACAAGGTGCTTAAATTTTCGGGATGTCAAGTCCAGGAGGAGGCGGGAGAACAAAACATGCTTTCATATTATCTTTGTTGACTTCTCAAAAGCATTCAACTTCATCTATAGAGAGGCTCCATGGATCATCCTACAGAGTATGACTGCCCTCAAAAATTTGTCACAATGATTCAGTAGTTTCACGATGGCATGCAGGCCCACGTAATGATATCTGGATCAACATCACCTCCCTTCACAGTAACAAACAGTGTCAAACACTGCTGCGAGCTGGACCCCACCTTGTTCACCCTTTTCCACACAGCAGTCTTGGAGATATTCTCGAAAGAGGTTGATGATGTAGTTTTTATCAGAGCTCAACATGATGGGCAGCTGTTCAGTATTTATTATCAATTATCTGCATTCCAAGTCCAAGATCATGCAACTTTGTGTATGGGAGCTGGTGGATACAAATGACACAACTCTCAAAGCGCACTCTGTGTCAGCCATCCTGCATTTTAGTCACAAAGTTCGCTGATGTCAACTCTGATGTCAGTCTCTTAATCAATATCCTGAACACCGAAATTGTGTACCAGTCACACCCTGGTGCAGGAACCCAGAAGTATCCATCGACAACAGTCCTGAATGCCACAGACAAGTACAACTACTTTGGAAGCACAGTGTTCCAGGACAACAGCCTTTACACTGAACTAGCTGCAAGGATATCCTCAGTAGCAGCTGCATTTGCTCGACTCAGGAAGCGAATATGGTTCCAACATGGCATCAAGCACACCACAAAATGTAAACTGTGGTGCTACTATGCCTCCTGCATTTGGCTGAAACCTACATCCTGTACTCGGAGGCACATAAAGAAGCTAGCCAACATGCAACAATGCCACCTTGGATCAATCCTGGACATCAAATGGCACAATCAAGTGACAATCACAGAGGTGATTGAAAGTGCCAACATGCCCAGTGCAGAGATCATGTTTATGACATGCCAACTCAGGTGGATGCGGCACACTGTTAGGCTGGATGACCATTGCACTCCCAAAGCTGTGTTATACGGAAAGCTTTCTCAAGGAACCTACCAGTAAGGATGCCAGCAATATACTACTACTACTACTACTACTACTACTGCTACTCAGCAGATGCATCCGAGATTATTTGCCAGCAATATAAAGACTCTGAAATGACACATGGAGGCAGCAAGCATCCCCCTTGAGGGCTAGGAGGACAGAACCAAGAGAAGAGCAGACTGGTGCAAAGCTGTGCATCATGGCTCAGTTTTGGCAGAATCTCACAGCGACCAGCTTGCCGATTTAAAATGGACATAGAAGGCATGGTCTGCTGCACCCAGACCCAGACCAGCAACAGCCAGCATAAAAATGCAGTTGTGGAAGAAGGATCTCCAGCCATATGGGACTTTCCTCCCACCAGCGCAACTCTAATAACCCATCTTGACTCGGCACCGACGTCATCCTCGTCATTGAGGGACAGCATAGAGAAGTAGGTAGTGTGTGTGTGTGTGTGTGTGTGTGTGTGTGTGTGTGTGTGTGTGTGTGTGTGTGTGTGTGTGTGTGTATGTGTGTGTGTGTGTGTGTGTGTGTGTGTGTGTGTGTGTATATATATATATATATATATATATATATATATATATATATATATATATATATATATATTGTTACGGTTGTGGAAATTCGCATTACACCATAAAGGGTCCTTAGGTGAGACATCTCGGTAAGTCCATGTGTAGTTAGCCCAAACCCATTGTATAGAGGGAATATGTGTGACTCATCCGGGCTGCGACGCTTTGAGTTCGCCATTTTTCTTTCTCTATTGTTATTTTCGACCATTAAGCCACCATCAACAACGCCCCCGAACAGCTCCACCAAACCGCCACTACCTTCACCTCCACAACCCAACCCCGCAAGCATCGCCTCACCCGCCATTCTCTAACGACGCCCAACAACGGCCCAACCACCGTGGCAAACCTCCCACCACCTTCGCCTTTCTCCTTCACTACCAGCAACCGCACCACCTGTGAACACTGAACGTCGGGCTGTCTCGGGCCTGTTCGGCGTTTGGTGCCGAACGCATCGAGCCGCGAGCACGAATGGCGGCCTTTCCGAGGGAGAAAACGGATCGGGGGAGCTTCACGCCCCCTTTTCCTCCGTCCAATGGGCGAGCGTGTGGCGGCTTGTCCCCGCCTCCAAGCGCGTGTATGTGAATTCCGTTTGGGCAGAAACGCGGATCAAAAGAGGCTCACGCCCCCTTTTGGCCCAACCAATGGCTGACCAAGGGGTGGCGTGGCCCCGCCTCCAAATGAATTTTGATCCGGGAATTTGCATACACGCCCCTCCCTCAGTCTATAAAGAAGCGCACACGGGGTGGTTCTTTCTTCTTCTCTTTGTCCTGGCTCGTCTCGCCTGGTGGTCTGGTCTGGTCTTCTGTCAGTGCAAAGGTCTTCTGTCGGTGCGGTCCCGAGACCCCGCTGGCGGGACGGAGCGTCTGCCATTCCCTTCTCCTGACCCCGAGCATCAACGGTTTCCCCCCTTTATCCACGCTGAGATAGCACCGGAAACCCCGTCCGTGGCGTCGAGAGGCCAACACGTGCCGGCGCGAAGCACGAGCTGACCGACCACGCCGGAGGAGCTGGGAGCTGAGGTCGCGGGAGGAGGACTCGACGCGCGCAGGGAAGTCACTACTTTTCTTTTCTTTGCTTTTGGTGTATGTGTGTGTGTGGCGCCAGTCTGGAAAAGTGGAACCGTGTAAGTGTGCCCGTGTAAGTCATATTCGGTTGTAGTTCTTGCTTTTGTTCTTTCTTTGACCGTATGAAAACTGTTGCTGACTGTGAATACGTGCTTGTCTGTGTGTGTGAAATAAATGTGCATTGTGTGACCTGTTTTCCCGTTTCGCTTCGTCTTTTCCTTTCATTGAATATCCATCTTGCATGACTTAAGGGATTAGTTGTGGGTTTCAACATCCCGGTAATTAATCGGAACCGTCAAGGCCGACGATAACTCCGCTCGGTTATCCCTGTTATACAGCGGTTCATGTCTGGAGTCGGCCCGTGGCGTGGTCCCATCCCTAGGCAGATTACCCGTACGAGTACCATAGGTATATCGACTTTCGGCGATTCACCCTATCTCGCGCGGGTGGACCGCGGACTGGGTGGTGGTGGGGTTAAACCCTCACCCGTGACTGGTTTCTGGCGGTAGTCCCAGGAGGGTCACGACTGAATTGTCCGTCCGGTGGGCGACGCGGTCGCGATTCGAGTCGAGTGGCCGATCGCACGCCGGGCGGGCCAGAATTCGTAACAAAATATATATATATATAATTATGTATATGTGTATAGAGAAGTAGGTAATGTGTGTTATATTGCAAGAATGTCTGCTTTCCCATCCTTCATGTCAGCGTTCTCTCTGTCCCATTGTCATATTTGCATGTCCCTACTAATGTTACCTGTAATTTCATTCTATGCCTAATTAACCCAGTGGTGAATGCATGGAATGGTCTCCCTTTAAGGGTAGTGAGAGTAGTCAGCAGATTGTTTTAAAATCGAGTTGGAGTTTGTAGTTTTATATAAAAAAGGTCAAGAGAATCTATTTTAAAGTTGAACTGAACTCCTTCATGGTATTTTTTGTATCTCTGCATTTTCCAGAATTTACTGGTCATTGCTCAAATCAGATAGTTCACTGGATTATTCTCTTTTCTTTATTTAAAATAAATGATTCAATTGTTTGAAAGTTTTTTTGCTTGAAATATTACTTATTGTAAATTAACAGGGGTACTGGCATGGCCCGGCACTGTTCTCATCTTGTTAGAATTTTGAATGAATCAAATTTTGTATTTTCTTACCCTCGCTGGAGTAGAGGGTATTTGGGCCTGTTTGTTTGTCTGTCTTTCTGTCTGTCTGTCCACACAAAACGAGTGTTTTTCTCCGCAACCGCTTGTCGGATCGAGATGAAATTTTCACCTTTTGAGCAACTACTCACGTATAATGTTTTTTTTTTTATAATTATGATATCAAAGGACATGTGGTGTGGTAGCCATGTTGGAAAAACAGAAAAACTTTGAACCTCTGTCTCTGAAACCGCACAAAGGAAAGAATTGAAACTTGGCACACAACAAGTACTCCTCATCTACTATATAAATGGCAGTCCGTCTGTCTGTCCGTTTGTTTGTAACCAATAAGCTCCTAGACCAGTGAACCAATCTTGATGAAACTTTACACACATATAGACCTAACATTCAGCTCCAGGAAGCGCTAAGTGGCTTTCCATAAAAATGAAAATATATATATAAAAAAATTTCCATAAAAAAAAAATGGCTTTCGAATAGTGCGCCAGCATATTAATCGTAACAAAAGGCTTCATGGTTAAAAACGCTAGGGTTTTTTGAAATACAAAATGTTCGTATTCGTTGACTTTTTAAACATACACATTCTCCTCCTGTTATTTGAATTCTCAAACTGCACGTGCACGGCAACAGCTTACTGCTGATAGATCTGCTCATGAACGAGCCAGGCAAGCAGAGTCAGCTGCAGAGAGAGAGAGAGAGAGAGAGAGAGAGAGAGAGAGAGAGAGAGAGAGAGAGAGAGAGAGAGAGAGAGAGAGAGAGAGAGAGAGAGAGAGAGAGAGAGAGAGAGAGAGAGAGAGAGAGAGAGAGAGTCGTCTTACTGCTGATATATCTGCTCATGAACGAGCCAGGCAAGCAGAGTCTGCTGCAGAGAGAGTGTCGCCTAACTGCAAATAGAGCGTCACACTGACGGGCGAGAGAAGCACAAAACTCACGTTCCAGCTTTCTAGGTCCAGGTTTTGGCAGGACATCAAGGACAGTTGCCAATGCTGCGAGAAACATTGAGTGGCTCAAGGCCGCCTTCAACTATGACCTCTCTGAGGATTACGGCAGCATAAAGCCTTCCTTCCATAAATCTGAGGAATAAAAGAAGCCTTCCTAATTTTCTCCATACAACTAATGCCTCAGTCTAACTAGCGTGAGGAAAATAGGGCAAATTTCCCGGGTATTACCGGGTACTTCAGCGAGTGGTGAATAAGTGTGATTTTTTTTTTAATGACATCATAGGTGCCTTCATTGTGACATCATAATTGCGTATATAGAATGCTGCATCTGATCAGTATAAAAAAATTTTGAGGGTCATCTTGAGCTAAAATGGTCCACAGAAAAAAAAGAAATTGATGACATCATCGATTACGTGGTTCGGCAGCCATATTGTTATTTTTTTCTTAAACCTTCAAAAAATCTTCTCTGAAGTGGTTGAACAGATCAAGGCAAAACTTTACACGTATGGCGGCTTATCCATGAGGAACAAAAGGTTCACGCATACACCAACACAGGTCACATGGTTTGGCAGCCATATTGGATTTACCCTAAAATCTATTAAAAAAAAATCTTCTTCTCCAGAACGGCTGGACAGATCGAGAGGGAACTTCACACAAATATTTCCCAAGCCTTGGGTGTAAAGGTTTGAGGGATAATTGATGGGTCACATGGTTTGGCAGCCATATTGGATTGAAGAAAATATTAGATGTTTTCTCTGGAACCACTTAATCAATCGATGTGAAACTTCACAATTATGATCTAGTGGTGATTGGGAATACACGTTTTAAATTTCAACTTGATCGGACACATGGTCTGGCAGCCAGAATTATTTAAAAAAATTTCATCTGGGTTCTGTTTTTAATTATTTATTTTTGTTTTTAATGAGGCTCACTTGGTTGTGCTTGGATGGGGGTTGAGTAGTAGCAGCTGAAATGTAAATCCTATCCAGGTTCCTCCTGATGAAGTCATCTTTGTTTTTTACTTGTTCAGGTTCCTTCTGATTACTCCAATGCAGGACTGTACATATTTGCTCTTCCATTTGATTTGAATTGAATTTATTTTAATCCCAGTCAGAATTCAATCGAATAAGAATAAATGTCATGGGTCAGGGTCAGGTGTCCAATCAAAGCGGGACATATTAGTGTTCGATCATCACCGCCAGCAGTTATAAAGTGGAAGTTCTAATTATGTCTCATTAATTATGTAACACACCAGGACACAAACACCACACAAAACTTCACAAACAACACACTAAACAAGTCCTGGCAAAAGTCTGCAATCTCTGATTGCTCTTTTTCTTGTTTCTATTTTTTGTGGGGGTCTAAAACACTTCCTTGCAAACACTAAGGAACGGGGTCAGGGATCATTTATTATTACCTTTCACACAGCTACAAAAGCTTAGGCACTGGAGAGCGGTTTAAAAAACAAATACAAACAAATCCAAAATTATTATTATTATGATTGTTATTATCATAATTATTATTAAATTTGCCTAAAAAACACTCCCTGGCATTCACCGATGAACCATTGAAAGTTTGATGAAGAACTATTCAGCCATCTCTGATAAAAAAAAAAAAATGGCAACACACACACACACACACACACACACACACACACACACACACACACACACACACACACACACACACACACAGACACACACACCTCATAGTATAGATGTGTTGTCATGTGTTATCGCATAACTGATGCAATGCATTGCAGTATATAATAAGTTACAACCCCATTCTCCACAAATAATAAAGATTTTTTAACAGCTTCACCACTACGGCACTAAGTATTTCGTGGAGACACCCTCGATGGAAAAGCAAGATGTGGCAATTGTGTAGATTGCTGCAGCTCACAAACACAGCATGGACAGCTCGAGTTTCACCAAAATCAACACACAGCTGCTGTACCTTCCCCTGTGCAGTGAGAAGGCATATTTTGTCTCGCTCCCTAAAGCAAGAAGAATTATTGTGTTTTTCACACTTCTATTTTCCTTTTTTCACCCAAACCCTCAGGCACCGCATGGTCTTCTGCAACAATCATGACGGGAGAAATAAAAATGAGACGGCGAAGTTCACAGTAACCACCGCTAATGCCTTTACTTGACTCCTTTTTCATTTTCAAAAAAGTCATTCTGTTGACTGTGATATGCAGACAGCAGCCCAGTGCCTGAAACATGAGCCGTAAGTCGAAGCAACTTGCAAAAACAAATGGAGGTAGTAAAGCTCATTACGTGGAACTCTAAACCTACAAAATTGTGGGGAAGTTTCTTCAGCATCGCCTCGATACTGATTCCCATTTGGCATTCGCGCCAGGCCGGGGCAATTTGAAAATTTGTGCAAAAATTAAGCCAGCAACCGTCAAGTGCATGCCAAACGAACAGGCAATGCCGAGCAAATTGTGCTTTCATTATAATGTAATTAAAAGGTAAATTTCAATCAACGTCAGTGGGTTGAAAGGACCTGGCATTGGTTTACAAATAATCAGCAAATAGGGGAAGAAAAAAAAATAAGGACAGAAAATAAATGTGAAAAGAAGCAAAAACGTTAAACAGAGTGACGTCCACAGAGGCAAAGAAGGGGTCCTGTAAAAAGCTCACCATCGAGACTCTCGAGTCTGAGAGCAACAGGAGGAAAATGGCTTCAAAGTTAAGAGATCATTATTAATTCGAGAGTTATATCATAGTCGATCTAGACTAATAAATGTCAATGTGTGTGTCAGTCAGTGTGTCAGGGTGTCAGTGTGTCTCCTCCATAACTCCAAAACGATTAAACCTCGCAGCCTGAACCTTTGCATGCATACTCAGGGAACTCCGAGGAAGTGCAAGAGTGAAAATTGGGTGTTTGGGTTAATTAATGGCATTATTTAATTATATCCTTCATCAGGCGATCCTCGGTCACCTCACTGTCTGAGGTCTTAAGGCATTTCCTGGGTAACCTCGCTGGGGTCTGAAGCTGCCATGTTTTTTGGCCTGCTCAACCATGCCCTGACTTGGAACAGGCCACAACGATTTCTTCACAATAAAGTTTTTTTTTTCACTTCTTCACTCATATCATCGAATGCCTGTACATCATAGCTACGAATCACAAGGTACATTGCAATGCTTATAAACACCTGGAGACATCAGCGTTCATTGCTCTATTTCATTTCCACATCAGCGTGTATTAATTATGATTTATGCGAGAGGGTTTCGTCAAAAAGGTTAACGTGTGGTTGGTTTGTGCATTGCTCACCTGACAACTACTTTTGTGCCCCTCCTTAAAAAACATTCCAAAAATAATAATAAAAGAACTGTTAGTTTTAATAATAATTATATTAGCATGTGTAACACCCCCCACCACCCACCAGTGAAGTTAAGTCTAATAGCCCGACAGATTTATTTAATCCGATGTTGGTGTAATGCAGGCATGGACCGAATGGCCGCCTCTTGCGTCAAACTTCCCTAATATTGAAGACCCATGTCTCCCTATAAAGCCTTGTGTTGTGCTCTACCTCCCCAATTCCACTTGTATTTAATTCCCCCACCTCGTGGCTGGGCATAATGGCTTCTGAAAAGGTGGAGTCCAGGATGTGACCACCATTAACAGTTAATAAGATGTTTAAATTTAATCCAAAAGGATAGATATAAACATTAAATATGCATTCCAGCTCAGTTTATTGCTAAGACTCTGGGTAGTGAGATTTTTATGGCAATTTTTATTACCTAGATATTGTCTTCCTTCACCTCATTTTCTTGTTCTACTTTGTTGAACTTTTTTTTTTAATTTTTGCTTTCCTTCATGTTGTTTGATAAATGAGAAAAAAATAAAAATAAAATTAAAAAAACATGAGGCCCAGCATGAGCGAAAATAGATCGGATTCTGCCCAAAAATATGAATAACTTCACCGTCTATCAAAACTGATTTACATAGCTTTAAATACATTAGAGTCGTCAAAACAAACTCACCACATGTCAGAGGGATGTTAAGCTGAGTATCACATATGCCCTAATTAGCTTGTGGGTGTTGAAGATCCCACAGCATATTTTGTGAAGAATAGGGCAAGTTATCACTGGTACCCTGAACAAGTTACAACTTCCTGCTCTGACTCTGTCACCAACCTGCATTTGACAACCATGGAGAGTTTGGCTGATATCCCCCGACATGAGTCAAGGGAGAAATTTGTCCGACAATGGATTAAAATATGCTTGGTGTAATGATGACGACGACGATGATGATACAGCAGCACAGCATGGCTGGAAAGTTGAGATTGGAGGTGCATAAACATCTCCTTCATCCTATCTGATTTCTATCCTACTATACAAGATAAAGCAATGTCTGTATGTTTGTTCCTTATGGAATCAATTTCGGTTTGGCCGACCACCACCAAATTTTACACTCGTGCTTGGGGTACCCACGGTCAGGTCGTCAGCCTTAAATAAGTCTCTCTCCTCCCCCTACTTCGTCTCACCACTCCTACCTCGGTGGGTACGGGGACATGAGTTGGATTTTTGCTTGTACTTGTGGATAGTGAAGGTGGTTTAAGCACCGACCTCTGCCGGAGCGAGGGGGTTATTGCGGGTGAGGGAACGATGCAAATTCCGAAAATGAATCCGGGAGTAGGTATCAACTAGTGGTGCAAATACGTCACCATGCGAATTATTTTCATCTCTTTGGCCCACCCAAGAAGCATCTGGTTGGCATCAAGTTTCAAAGTGATAAGGATGTGAAAGCAGATGTCCTAAAATTGCTACATTTCAGTCCTGAAGATTTCTGTGCTTCAAACAGTCATTATCACATCAACAGGACAAATGCCTGTGCATGTATAGTGAGGGAAACCCATGAAAAATAGGCTTTCATTTGCGTTACTTTTGTTCCACATTTTCTCGAACAAAAAGTGCAGGTAAAACTCAAACTACCCTCGTTATTTTTTACTCCTCCAAAATTACAAAACAATGAAATAATGCTCAAGGATTACAGATAATGGAGCAATCAGTAAATGAAACAACGAAGAACCAAGCAAGAGCGAGAATCAAGAAGCAAGATTACAGTGGGGAGATTGGAAATGAGAGAGGAGGATTAGTTTTGAGCAGGGGAATATAGGGGAATGAGGGGGATGGGGAGAGACAGAAACAGACTAAAACCCGCTGGTAGACTGTAAACTGACACTCTAGACTGTGAGTCAGGATCAGATTGAATCTTTGGCGTGGCTCTGGGGAACTGCCTTGCCGTCGCTTCCGTGAGAAGCACCCCAGGCAAACCTTTGCCAAGTTCGAAAATCTCCACCCCCCTCCTTTCTCTCTTCTCTCCCCCCCCCACCCTCCTCTCCCCCCCCCACCCTCCTCACCACCACAACTCCACATTTTCACGACAACAGACCTCAAATCCACAACAAGGATATCCCATTTGAAGCCAGTAGTCGACAAAATAGCCTCTTGAGCCATCATGTGAGCTTGGTATCTGGGGTTCACTTTGGCTTCAATGGTTACAATGACCAGGCCAGATAGGGAAGAAGAGAAGGAGGATGATGTCCCCATGTCGGAAAGCTTCGTAGATAGGAATACCCTTTGAAGAGTTAAGACTGTACAGTGGAAAAAAAAAACTGTGAAAGCCACAGATTACGATTCAAGTATGGTGGTTATTAATGTCAAATCAGATGACCATATCTTGACAAGTTATTCGTTCGCTCATCTGACTTTGTGCAAGGAAATCTAGTACAGGGGGAAATGCAACACCGGCCTAGCTACACTGCAGTAACGATGCAACCAGCAGACCAGATCTATAAATTTAGTCCTGGTAAAATATGCATAACATATAATTTGTGATTTCCATTGTAAAAAGTCAGACAAATCATTAAAGCAGCCAATTTTATAATGTTTTAAAAAAAGAACAATTCTGAAGATCCACCTTTTGGCAAGGAGCAAAACTATTTGTGGTGGAAAGACCAAAGAATATAGTGAAGCATTTTGATGTCACAATTAATTGACTATGATATGAGCAAATGCTAAAAGCGAAACCTGCTGCACTGAACCTTACAGGAAACACTGTTTAGTCATATTTTTGCGACTAATGAAGCATATTGAATTGCTTTCAGAGTCTCCACACTTGGCACACTGTCCCACTCCCCCCAACCACCCACCACTTAATCCACGTCCAACGATCTTTCCCACCCTCCTAACCTGAAAGTTGAGTGCATCATTCCTCCACAACATTTATTCATTTAACCTCAGTGCACTCCATCGCCAAGGCAACGTCTAGCAGTCAAAATGGCCGCCTATCATTTCTATCTCATCCCTGCGGTCCATTATTACGAGCATGCCACATAACTCCGTCATTTCGTAAATGCTTATCATTCCCGAAATGAAAAATGTGCTGAAGAGGCGAACAGAATAAAGACGGTCAAGCAATAAAGTATAATAAAAATAAAATAAATTAAATCACAGACACCATACTGTGTTTATAAATGGCATTTTTCAGTAGAGTGGAGGCAGCACGTAGGGTTTGTGATTAAAATGAATAACTGAGAGTTCAGAGAAAACCTCACGTTGTGCAGTCTTGAGAAAAAAGGATGTGAGAAGGGTCTTTTAGACTCTTTCCAAGCACAATCTATATTTTCCACGAGCCACGATTTTGTCTGAATCTCGAAATTCCCCGACGATGAGAGCACGAGCGGCAGATTTGATCGATCGGGATGGCGTAAATTGATGTAATAATTTGTCCAAGTACTGTTGACTGGAGAATTTTTGAAGTGCCAACAAGGTGATTTGTGTCCTATAGTGTTCAAGTACTTAATTCAATTGAAATAAAATTAAAGTTTTGAAAAAGGCTGCAGGAAAAAAAAATTTTTTTGAAGTTTATCACCAATGACGCACTGTCTTTCACACCACCCTATTTAACACTTTAATACGAGTTAATTCGTGGCTGTGGTTTGTGTCCTTTATGACGTCCTTAAAAACAGTAAGTTTCCTGTTTGGAATGATTTTAAATTTGTTTGGCTGCCAGGCAGGCAGACAGAATAAGAAAATGACCATACTCCTATGTGCGCATGCGCTAGCGGGAAGAGATTCCATACATTATGCCAAATGCGAAGCCCTACTAAACTGCAACTTTGTACTCGGATTCATGTCCCAATTCATGATCTGCAGTTCAAAATATAACATTCAATTGAAATCAAGTGGTACCTCGGTCATGGACTGATGTCTGCAGACAGATCGACAGAGTGAAACAATTGCTTAACCTCACTTTGCGCTTCATGCACGGGGTAATGAGCACAGATACGTTCCTTTTATATATAATATATTTATATTATGCCATTCAGTTTCCAGGATGATTAAAGTCTGGGAGGCACAAACACACAAACATACACCAGGGTGATGAACTCGTGAAAAAAAAACTCAGGCAGAGGTCAAGGGGGTCACTGTTGGCCCCTTTGTGGGGATCAGGGGGTGAAGCACATTGAAGCCAGGTTTTAAGTATTTAAATAAGATATGAGGTTTTAAATATTTCAATATATATATATATATATATATATATATATATATATATATATATATATATATATATATATATATATATATATATATATATATATATATATATATATATATATAATGTATGTTTTTTTTGTTGAAATGTCAAAAAGTTATAAGATCACTTCTCGAGCTGTTAATGTCACACTGTATATGTACAGGCCAGCTGCGTCATGGTAAATGGCATCACAACTGAAGCAAGCATCAAATTACTGAATCTTGGGAAGGTATGAAACAGGACGAGGGATACTTCAGTATAACATGGGATAATCCCACAAAATACACGAAGGCTGGTCATAGTCATTTGAGATATATATATATATATATATATATATATATATATATATATATATATATATATATAATCTTTCCCACATCACTGTGAACCATCAGTGTGACAGGGTATATTGTCATTCTAAGCCCTACCCATCATTGTCCTTTTCACAATTGGTGAAGTCAAAGGGCAAAATGGCGATGTGCTGCTGACAGTACCTTCCTATCTTTTACCGGCCATGCTTCCTTCAGACTACTGAGCCTCTCTCTGGGCAAACAAACAGAGAGGTTTCCAGGCAACGAGCCAGGAGGCTGCAGTTAAACTAAAAACACATGTGTGCCTGAATCCACAATCCCTACGCTCAATATCTCTCCCTCTCCATATATATATATATATATATATATATATATATATATATATATATATATATATATATATATATATATATATATATATATATATATATATATATATATATATATATATATATATATATCTCTTTTTTTTCCCCCTACCCCTTACCACCTCCATTCTCATCTCACTCTTCTTTTTCCCCATTTCCATCTCTCCTTCTTCACCATTTTTTTTCTTTTTTCATCTGTCTCTGTCTCTGTCTCCCCCCCCCCCTAAATTGATGACCTTTGGATACAACCAAGGCTGTGTACCCACAGTTTGGAGAGGATCTGGGATTCAAGGGTCGAAACCTCGATATTGGACAGTGCCCAACTAATGATCCGGATGGCCTTTGAATCAGCCACTCAATGAGCCGAAGGAATTCTTCAAATATATATATATATATATATATATATATATACATATACATATATATATATACATATATATATATATACACATATATATATATATATATATATATATATATATATATATATATACATATATATATATATATATACTTTTTTTTCATTCTCACATTCAAATGAGAGTAAACCTCTTTCAATGGGTGTCTCCCAGAACAATACAACCTTGCTTGTGAGTTGTTAATCCAATCAATGTGTTTATATTATACTATGCAGGACAGGAATTACTTTTTTATCCAACAAGATTCCATTTTACCATTTTGTCTTGTTGATGAAGCTATAAATGCTCAAACCATGTTGTCCAGGATTGGTATTAATGTCAACTTGTGAAAATCCTTGTGACCATTCCACTCTGCCCCTTAAGGGTAGCGGCCCACATAATACTCGTCTGCTGTCTCTGTCTCAATGATCTGTGAAAATATGTATGCTTCTCTCCACACACACACACACACACACACACACACACACACACACACACACACACACACACACACACACACACACACACACACACACACACACACACACACACCCACCTCCCTGTCCCATGAGGGAATTCCTTTCATTCTGACTCAGACACGCGGCTTGGCTTCCGTGCCGGCGCTGATTTTCTTGGCCGCACTCCTGCCTCGCCTCCTTGGCACTGCAAATCTGGGGGAAACCCTGCCTTTGACCTTCCGCACTCAAGATGTTGATCCAACCGCAAAAGGCCAAAGAAGGTAAAGATACGGTCTAATTTTACTGAGTTTGATCACATGTTCATCATATATTTCTCATTTTGAAAGCCAAGGTCAGAGATACTGGAGCAACATAACCCACGACTTTGAATCAAAGTAAATTCTGAAACGAACAATAAAAATGCGTGGATGAAAAGGCTCTTTTTTTTTTTTTTTTTCTTTTTTTGCTTCGAAGGCTTTTCCTAATTTGAAGTTAAATGGTTGTACTCATCAAAAAGCGCATCTGCTTATATTATTGCTTACATATTTGATGCCAAGATCAAGTTAAACAAACTTTCCGCACCATGTCAAACTTTCCTGTTGCAATGTGTGCTCAGGAATGAAATAAAATCCGAGCGATTGTTCACCTTCACACTTAGAACGTAAAAAGTTTGGTTTTTACAAACGTTCAGTTGGAAATGTGCGACAAAAAAAAGGTCAAAAATAAATTCCCTGACCAACTTCTTTTATTCTGGGAACATTTCCGACATGCCGCCTCCTCGCGCATAAGCAATGGGGAAGTTTGCTCGGCACTTCTGCTTTAGCAAATCGATATATTCACATTCTCCGCATCATTAGGACATTGCAAGACCTCTTGAGTGATTCCTGAGAAATCAGTAAATAATGGATTCCACACAAAAAAAAGAAAAGCAACAACTTTCTCACAAATTGCTCTTCGGTTTCCCACGTGTTCATCAATATATATATATATATATATATATATATATATATATATATATATATATATATATATATATATATATATATATATATATATATATATATATTCTTCTTCTTTCGGCTGCTCCCGTTAGGGGTTGCCACAGCGGATCATCCGTATGATCCACATTGTGATTTGGCACGTTTTACGCCGGATGCCCTTCCTGACGCAACCCTGGTCGCCTCTTACGACACAGGGATATGGTACACCTATTTTAACCGGGGTATACACCGGCCCAGTACACTGGTACTCATTTCGCCGACCTCGGAAGGATGACAGGCTGAGTCAACCCCCTGGTGTTTTCGACTTGGTATATATATATACACACACAATATACATTTATTAATTCAGTGTCCCAACGGGGCTTGAACTCAGGACCTTTTGGGTCCCAAGCCACTGCCCTAACCACTGTGCCAACACCAGGCTACTAAACCAACATATATATATATATATATATATATATATATATATATATATATATATATATACATATATATATATATATATATATATATATATATATACATATATATATATATATATATATATATACATATATATACATATATATATATATATATACATATATATATATATATATATACATACATATATATATATATATACATACATATATATATATATATATACATACACACACACACACACACACACACACACACACACACACACACACACACACACACACACACACACACACACACACACACACACACACACACACACACACACACACACACACACACACACACACACACACACACACACACACACACACACACACACACACACACACACACACACACACAGTCTTCTCACAAAATAGCATCAAGTCAACACCACAAAGTAAGGTTTCATTGCGGAACAATCCCAGACTTAGTAATTTTGGGAGATTTTGCCAAAATGTTTATCTTGCAAATATTTCAAGTGTTTGTGTGTTTGTTTGTACGTTTGTGTATTTGTGTGTCTGTACATTAGTCTTTCACGGCCGAACCGTAGCACCTAGAGGCCCCAAATTTTGGATGTAGGTACTTCAGAATCTGCATATCGTTTTAAGATACCACATACATTGCTCGATATCAGTTTTAAGGCCACTATAAAGTGTAAATTAGAATGTGGGGTCAAGCAGTGCTGCCGTCAGCCCACAGGCAAAAGGTAACCACCATGAGGCCAATAACTCCACAGGTTTTCAATGTCCAACTAACACGAAACCACCACCAGGAAAAGATAACCCAGCCAGGTAGCACTGGATATCCCCCCCCCCCCCACTACAATCGGACAGTACCAGGTATTCATGGCCCCACACCACCAGAAAATGCCGCGTAGACCCTGCTAGTAATAAATATGATACGAGCTCCATTAAAAGAAACTTTGAAGCAAGAGGGCAAGAGGAGGTCATTAAGCTCATCAAAGCCTGCCGTGTTATTACCAACTTATGGTTGCTTGTCCATACTCTGATCCTTTTAAAAGCTGAGTGCTAAAGGAAAAAAAAGCTGAGTGTTGTTTAAAAGCTGATCCTAAGAAGCTGAGTGTAAAAGTTGAGGAGGAATCAAGTACCTCTTTTTAGTTTTTGGAATGACTCAGCCAGGGTTCGAACCACCGATCTCCCAGACTCTGAGTGGGCGATCTAACCATTGCACCACCGAGGCCAGTAGATGTGTAGGAATCAAACTGTGTCATTCACTCTGGCCATGAAACTTTGGTGCCGATGAGTAGAGTGTACTCACTTTTACGCCATCCAGTTTGGGTTAGATTCCCAATAAGACAAGGAAATAATTCTCATCTACGTGTTTCTCAGGAAGAGCATTGCATTAATGAGTTCACTGTCCAGTGGGAACATTAAGCAGCGTGTCCCGTCTGCGAGCATTCGCCGGTGAACGTTAAGGACCCCACGGTGTCTTTTGCAAAGGATTAGGCCATTGTGTACCAGCCCCTTGGCCAATTCTTCCCACGAATGCCACTGCGAAGGTAATAGCAAACCACCTAATTTATTCCTGGACATGAGGTTGCTTGAGCAGCCCTGTCTCACCTCAAAAGGGGCACGGACTCAATTATCATCATCCAGATTTAAAACTGCTCGTGCTATAGGTTCAAATGATCAAACAGTAGTCAAGAAAACATTTCCCTATATACGAGGAAGAAATGTTTGACAACACTGAAGTCAACTTTTTCTTTCCAACTACAGAGCTGTCAAGCTTGAGGATGGCATTCCAAAGTCATCAGAAGAGAATTAATCCACGGCAAAATGGGGGTTTTATGATTCATTTCGATGAAAGATATACCCACACCAGAGATCACCCACGAGGCGACATGATCCCCACTTTGTGAAACTCGTCGATTGACAACGAAAGTTTTGCAAAGGCAGTTTACTCTCAATGGTCGAAACTTTTTTTTTTTTAACGATTTTTAAAATTAGGAAGTTAAAACATTCACAGTCCCGTGAGGCTTTGTTGGAATGCTAAAATTGTATCGCACCCAGGCAATGTCGGTCAAATTCCTGTAAGGATGCTGAAAGTCGGCGTCGGGGGTTTGAAAGTGCCGGGCATTCCTTGTGGCTCCATGGTCTTTTCAGGGATGCCCTGCATCCTGTACGCCTGTGGTTGGAGGCACTTTTTCCTGCATCTGCCACGTCATTGGTCGTTCCACATCAATTGGCGTCAGGACTCGGTGACCGGGCTTGCCGGGCAATGGTGAGGGACACGATTCCAATAACCTTTGCCGAAAATTCCACAAGTGTCCTAAAGGCACGTTTCCTTCTTAAAGAAATGTTCCTCTGCAAAATTTATGTTTTTCAACTTTGAAATTACCAAAATGCCATGGCCAAAAATCTATGTGGGTTGGAACAAAATGGCAATTGTGTGCGTGTGTTTGTGTGTGTGCTTTTGGTGTGTTTTTTTTGTTTTGTTGAGAAAAAAAAAAAAAAAGAAATCAGAACTTCTGAATCATCATACAAACACAGCCTACAGTGACACTGTTAGAATGATCTTAGCAACCTCCCCCTCACATCCAACAATATCCCTTTAACATCCTGCCAAGGAGTCACAAAAGGGACAACCAAGGAACAAATTTCCATGCGGCACTGCCTTTTGGACTCCTTCATTCATATCCCCTCGACCGAGCAGTGAAACCAAAATGCCGTTCTCCTTGGAACCCTCCAGAGATGTTACGCAAACCATCATGGGGATTGACGTCCGTTGACATGTGCTGTTGTTACCTTTTGCCTTGAAATTAAAACAATATTATAATTCATCATTATACAAAATGATGGTTCATTCTCTCCCAGTGGATTTGGCACTGCTACTC
>NC_140971.1:11214252-11221752 GCF_056783735.1 Eptatretus burgeri | reverse complement strand
GGGTTCTTTTTGAATGAATTTAATCTTCGATACATATGTCTGACGTGAGCAAAGTATCAGTTCCCTATTGGACCATGGCAGTCATAGGCTAAGGGGGTTGGTGAGGGGGAAACACACCCCTTCCCCCCCCCCCCCGGCCGAGGGGCCTTGCCACATAGCCTATCACCTTCCCGGGGCCCATCCCGACATTTTTTGTTTCAGTGGTTAGCTCCTATCTTTCACCTTTCAGGAGATTAGCACGTGCAGACAAATAAACAAACAGACAAACAAAAACTTAAAATCATATGTTAGATATATTGTATATGGCGTTGGCCCCATGTCAATCGGCTGAACTTGAAAAATTAACGTTACGAAACCAGGTGATGACGTCATAATTCGGAAACCGGAAGTCGGAAATACAATTCTTTTACATCGGGACACTCCCGGGTACATGTTCTGTCAGCATGTGAAGTTTGGTGAGGATCAGTCCCGTACTTTTCGCGTGCATAGGTCACAGACAAACACACAGACACACTTTCAACTTGATAAATACAGATGATCGTCAGTTTGTCATCGAGGAACAACTTATTCAAATCGAACGTCATATTTTGAACATTAATCGGAGCACGAATAAGAAGACAAGTCTGTTGTTTTGCCGTAACCTTGGCTTAGGCCTAAGTTACATTTGGCACGGCGGCCGTAGGGTCTACAAAATCTACGGCCACTAGCAATTATACGGCGGCCGCAGTATTTCCACGGTCACACAATGTAGCAGTCACATATGTTTTTATTTTTCGGGGAGCCGCACGGCGTATTTATAAATTGTGGAGACCGAAAACGTGGGGGTGCCGTACGGTCTTTGATTTGATGTCGCACGGTGACCTTAGGGCGTCCCTGCGGCGGCCATAGAATTTAAGGCAGACGCAAGGTAGCCTCAAGGTGCCCGCAAGGCAACCGCAGGTGGGCCCCAAGGCGAACGTGCGGCCAGACGGACGGTAGCGAGTGGGTATATATACCAGTTCTTTTTTTTACTGAAATAAAAATATAACAGTTCAGAATATACTACAACTATAATATATATAACTGAATATACCAGTTCGGGGTATAGGCAAACATCTATACTCCGATCTCTAGTGGTAGCGCATGGTGGATGCACGGTCGACGCAGACTGCCACGGAGGCTGTACGTAGTAGGTGCACGGCGGGTGTAGGGGAACCGTGCGTCGACTCTGCGTTGCCCGCAGCTAGTCACGCAGACGGCAAGGCCACCGTACGGCGACCGTGGAAAGAGTGCGGCCGCCGTAATTTTTTGGGGGTTGGCAAAATTCATTTTTCATTGATAAGAGCCTACGGCAGCCGCACGAATAACGCAAGCCCACCGTACGCCCTACGTACAGTCGACGTGGAACACATCTACGTCACAGCTTGGCTTGTCGAATTGCTACGGCCAGCGTAGAAATGAAAAAAAGTTATAGCTCCGCGCTATAATTCCACGGCGACCCCTACGGCCTGTAAAAGATACCCATACGGCGTAGGGCCACCCTGAGGCCACCTCAGAAACTCTGCGGCCGCCGCATGTTTCTGTCAATTCAGGGGGGGGGGGTACGGCCACCGTATCCTAGCCGTAGAGCAAATGTGACAGGCCTAAGAATCAATCCCAACCGCACATGCACAGAGAGGAGTGAGATAATATTTTTTTACTCCGTTTGCCTGGCTGACAGTTAAACAAAATGGAAAATCATTCCAAACAGTTAAACGTAATGTTTTTAAGGACGTCATAATGGAGACATACAACAGGCATGAATAACTAACGTGACGACTTACATAGGGCGATGTTATTGCCACTGGAGAAAATGGCGGTAAAAGCCGGAAAAATTTTTTTAAGCACTCGAGCAAGCACTCCATTCGAAACCGTTGATAAGGAACAGCTGGCTTGACAAGCACAAGCTAGCTTGCTCGGGAACTGAACTCACCTCACCACTTGGACAGAATGAATTTATTTATCCCAGTTTTCCAACCTACATTTTTATTTATTTAAATTTCACTACATACAGTAATTGTACATGAATCACCAGTATACAAACTGTGCGTTATACTTCTAAGAACCTCCAGCTTTGCAGTACGTACGTCATCCGTTAAATAAAGGTTCAATGGGGGTGGTTATAAGGGTGCTGTTCTGGATTGCTTCTAGACCATTTGAATACAGCACGAAACTTTCAGATGTTTCTTTTTAATGATTATTAAAATCATTATTTCATTAAAAAAAAATTGAAGTAACACTGTGTGGGGTGTCAGGTTCTATGAACTCTCCAGTTTGTAATATAATTGTCACCGTTTCTGAGCCAAGGATTCACCCTCCGGCATAATTAAGTTATTCAACCGAACACGCACCAAAGCCTGAATATATTTAATTACAAACCCACACCACGTAGCTTACGGCGTATGCGAGTGACAACGCCTCTGCTCGGGTATCTTTGGAGTTTATCTTCGGCGGTCTTGCATCACCCGTTAGAGAGACACAGCAACGTTACATATATATGTACGGTATGGCACGGGATAAAAATAGCCGCACCATCAAATGTGTACAAAATTATATGCTTAAAAGCGACTACAGAGTGAACTGAGAAGCCTTTAAAAGTTATACCTTTTATTCTCGTGCATTTTCAGAACTATCATGACTGATGAAGATCCATCCATCCCTTGGGACCGAACTCTGTGCAGAGCGTTGGTACTGCCGAAGCAGTCCGCTTGGCTATTGGGCACAATCCTGGATGGGTCGCCACTCCGACACAGAATACCAGCAAGCTGGCACTTATTTTGCCGACCTCAGAAGGATGACAGGCAGAGTCAACCCCACCTGGTATTATTTCAACAGCCGAGGGGGATTTGAACTCAGGATCCGAAGATCCCAGGCCCACCACCCGAACCATTAAGTCATCAACAGGCATACTGATAAAGATGCCAAACTACGTCGCGAAAGTATCAAATCAGGAGATGCAAAATCACTGAATTGTACTTCTTTCTCTCATCAACAACTTCACCAGACAGCCTTGCCCAAAAAAGGGCTAGCAGTATAGCATAGAGGTACACACAATGGCCTCCAAGATGTCGAGCCTGGGTTTGAATCTCGCCCCGGCTATAAACCGTCATCCCGGTGTTTCAAAGGCAGGGCGAGTCATCAATGTGTGTGCCATAACTCGGATAGACATTAACTGGGTGTCCTGCCTGCCGGCATTAGTTGGTGGATGTTAAAGATCGCACGGTATCCTTCGTGAAGAGTCGGTGAGCTATCGTTGGCACCATGGCAAAATTCAAATTCCTGCCCAAATCTTAGTTGGACGTCAGGCCCAGCCAGCCAGATTGTCAAAGACTTGGGCCAAGCTTCTCATGGCAAAACCCATAAGAAAGTGGGAATAATTGTGGTCATTAAAGGAGAACCTTGCACAATCATGGCTGAAGCAATTGTGATGTTTCTAACAGGAGGAAGCAACATTGTCTCATGGTTAATGCAGCCATACCACATGCACTCTGTCAGGCACCAGCATATCAGATGCATCAACATAGACCTGCAGTTACACATGTATTACAGATATTTGACCTGCACAGTCATCTGTATTACTTGACTCGATGACCCGTTAACCCGTTGTGACAGCGGTTGATGAAAAAAAAATCATTTCAAGAAAAAAAAAAAAGATAGCTCCAGCAAACTATACTGCTGAGGTTGTTTGCATTGATGAAATTCTCCCGAAGAGTACTTGGCTGAATCGGGAATTGATTTTTTAATATTTTTTTTTCGTTGCCAGATTTGAACGACACTTGATACTGCACACCGCAGGAGAATGGTGAGTAAGGCAGTCCTAAAATTTTTGCGCTATCGTGTTCTGTTTTGGCTGTATTTCAGGAACATACATACATACATATATATATATATATATATACATATACACACATATACACACATATACATACACACACACACACACAAGATGAGAGTTTTAGTAATATAGAGATAGATATTTCTTAATGCTCATTTTAATTACAGGAATATAAAACATGCACGAACTGAAATACTTCAACACATGATTCCCACTTGACAATTGAACCCCAATTTACGACCCGATTCTCTTCACTTCCCCCAAAAAAAACAACAAAATCAAGTCAGAAAAAAAAAACAAATATTTTCATGAAAGAAAAAACATGTTGGGATGGAACTACAAATAAAATCCAAATAAGTAATGACAGGATTACAAGGAAAGAATGACACCACAATCGTTTTACCGATTGCCATCATGACATCTTCTCTCGCAATCGCACAACAAATAAAATACACAACTAGAACGGCACATGGTAGAGCGCATACCTCCGCCACGCTGAACAGTTTATGTTTTGTATCCCACCAACAGGCTGGATCTGGATCTGGACCTGAACCAAAATCTAATTAGCTTGTTCTAGTCAACGACACAACTCATCCATCTAGTTTTCGCACAATCTGTCCACAACTTTTTGAGAAATTGTGCTAGATATTGTTTTTTTTTTTTTTAAAGAATCACTAAAAAAATTCTCGAATTCTGATCCGGACCTGGGGACCTTCACCAAAATTGAATCAATTTGTCCTAGTCACAAACCAAGTTTTGTCCAAATCCATCCATAACTTTTTTGAGATATCCTGTTCACAGACAAACAGACAGTGGTGAAAACATAACCTCCGTTCACCTTTTGTAACGGAGGCAATTACACCAACCCACATGGACATCTTCATACAATTGTTCCTATTGCCACACATCCACCTAGAACAGTCAACTGCCCCTGTGTGTCTAGTTGAATCTGGTATTATCGGCACCATGAGTGGGAATTATTTAATTTTCTTGTACATAGGCGTGTGTCTCTCCCTAATCGTTTGTCCTTTGACCGCTTGGGTCGTCCTGTTTTCCCTCCCTACATCCCTTCAATAAACTTTACAACAAGAAATATGTTATTCTTTACTATCAGAAACATCTTACCACCTTCAGCCTCCCAGCATGCGAGCAACCGCCAGTCTCGGCTTTATTTGAACGCTCCTCGGGGGATCGTAGGAGTTCATTATGAATGCAGTATGGTGTAAATTCAAACATCGTTTAGGTCATTCATGAGGGTCAAAAGACCAATCGGAGCAGAGCATCCCCATTAGCTGGGCCTCTGACGTTACCTTTCCCTATTATAATAAGTGTTGCCATATCCTTAAGAGTTCATGGAATTCCCTATAAAGTGATTTTGGTTCAATATTACAACAAGTTATTATTTTGTTATCACATCTAATTAAATAAATTTCCTCCTGGACTCTCACTTTTGTATCCCACTGGACATGTATTGAAAACAAACCTTCGCTATTTATTGGACTACTGTGAGAGTCTCATTCCTGGAATGTTTGGAATTCCCGATGTATAAGAAGCAATTAGTAAGAAGATAATGTTATAAATATTGAATTACTTTGGAAGTGATGGAACTCAAAGTCCCTCATCATAACAGGCCTCCTGTGAAAACGAAACCAGATTAGATTAAACATCACAGTGAATTATTTTTCATTCATTGACGTTCGTTGACCAAGTTTCGATGTTGATGCAGATCTTTGCTTCCAAAGTTAATCTGACGAATGATCAAACAGCCGGAAGTTTTAAACGCAGTCATGTGTTGTAATATGATGAACACAACATCCCACCCATTTATAGAAAAGTTTCGTTTGAGAACACAAACTCACAGCACTCTATGGGGATGGACGGAACCTGCAGAGAGAGCACTTTTCCATGTGCTTGTGGGATGTGCGTGCGGAACACAAGCCGCACACGTGTGTTCTTGCGCCCGATGTCCGTCTCTCCCTTGCGCAGTTCGATGTCTGAATTCCGAAGTTTGAGGATTCCAGCACAGTCGATACTGGGAATAGCAATGATTGCATTGTTATGTACTGCAGTTGTAAATGTAAAAGTTCATATATATATATATATATATATATATATATATATATATATATATATATATATATATATATATATATATATATATATATATTTTTTTTTTTTTTAATTGTTATTGTTGACCTTAGTTGTTAAAAGCACTTTTTGTTTTAATATTTTTTGAAACTGTGAGGTCATTTATTGGCCAGAAAAACTTGTAGCATCTCCCCATTTATCTTCTTGACTAAACTTAATATGGTGTACAGTTGAACACTGGCTGCCAATAAGGTTCTCTTTGGCAAAACTTGTGTGAAGGCAATAACTGGGGAAAAGAAAACTCACCAGCTGTATTATTTTTATCGGTTTATTTATATTCTCATTAAGCAGCTCCCACCTGACAGGATAACTGAGAGCTTGTGCACTTTTCTTGTCTAGGTTTGCTCTGAGTAGGTGTAGGACCTGAGTGTAAACTGTTGGATCTGGCGCTCTAGGGCGTTGCACAGTGGGGTATATGCTATCCTTTAGGAGATGTTATGCCAGCTCTTTCATGTGCATGCACTTGGCTAGTGGATGTTATACACACACGTGTCCTTCTCAAAAGACTAGACCATTGTGTGCTGTTACCTGCCAAATTCAGAATTCCTGGCCTGACTACTATTGTGAAGGCAACAGCCAACCACCTAGTGCAACTGTGCTGCAAAACTGCTTTGGTGGCATTGATGCTACTCGCATCGGCACTTCAACCTTCCCACCGCGAAGGAGTGGCCATCTCGACCCACCTTCGGTGAGTAATTTATAGTGTCGATATTTGCACAAAGTGATACTTTCTTCTGGAGCCCACTGTACACTTGATAAAGCCTGGTACATCTGGTGCATTCACATGCGTAAAACTCGGAAAACCAACTCTACCGAGCGATTTAGCCAAAAGAATGTGACAAAACGATCTTGGTAAATGTCAGACAATAATACTGCTCCAAAAACTGTCATGTGACTGTAATGTCAACCTTCACTCAAGCTGATTGGTATATCATGGTGCATGTGGCTGATGATAAAGTTTGGAGACATTTTTCAACAATATGCTATAAATACTATTTTGAAGAATTAGCAGGTTGTTTTTTGGGGGGGTTTTTTTTTTTTTTTTTTTACAAATCAAGAAACTTTTGGTCATTCTTATGGCAAAAGGTCCATTCGGAAACAATAAACGTCAATTAAAAAAAAAAAAATCTTAAAATGGATTAGAGTTCATTGTCTCCGCTGCCGAAGGTGGACGGAGGTTATATTTTCACTCCTGTTTGTTTGTGACCAGGATAACTCAAAAAGTTGGGGACAGATGACAAAACTTGGTGGATGAGTTGGTTAGGTGACACGAACAAACAGATAAGATTTTGGTTCAGGCACGGATCCAGATCAGATCTTTGAGTGGGTTAGAAAACGTAAACTGTTAATTCTGTCGGAGATATGCAATTTTACCGAATGCCACTATAGTTTGAACAGCAATGCCCCCTTTACAACAGTGAATGTCAGGGGAAAGTAAAATAATAAATTAATGATAATGATAAAGAAAAGGAAGTACAACAACACTGTTTCTGATAATA
>NC_140971.1:11191752-11209252 GCF_056783735.1 Eptatretus burgeri | reverse complement strand
TCACTGACTCTGCAGGTAACAAATCTCATTTGAATCTCTCTCAACAACCGATCGTTGGACACTAAGTCCGACCAGCAATAGCCAAGAATTCTCCGAAGAGACCTGGTACCAAAGGAATTACGATGTCCAAACGCTTGAACTCAGCTGATAACAGAGACCGGTGATCATCCTCTCTTACGGATAGGACATTCCAGGCACCCACCCAAAGGGACCGCCTCAGGTTAACCCAAGGAGACAGCCGTCTGCTGGATGACACCTCAGCACCACCCCAACACACTCTCCCGCAATCTGACCCAGGAAGATTACCCCGTGGTTTCCCTCCTATCATGAAAGATTGGGGGTCCTGAAGGCTTTGCCCCAATCCCGTCATTCGGTGAGCTGCCCTGCGAAGGGCAGTTGCACAGAGTGGGTTTTCAGATATTTTTTATGCTTTGAGAATGTTTTGCAGAATGAAGGGTAGGATACAGTAGGATACAAAATGTAAACTGTTCGGCCAAGCAGAGGTATGCGCTCTCCCGATATTCCTTCTAGTTTTTGGGCTTGCCCCCATTCAGCACAAGACGAGATTGGGCATATGTGTGTGCGTGTGTGTGTGTGTGTGTGTGTGTGTGTGTGTGTGTGTGTGTGTGTGTGTGTGTGTGTGTGTGTGTGATAAGTAATTTTTACCATCAGATTTTCAGCAAACTTTTATTGTGAAAATATGGAGAAGACTAATAAATAATTAGATCAAAATGTCAAAGGTCAAAGTCACGGTAAATGCAAATGTGTCTTACGAGCACATCCTCCGCTGCGCAGCGCGAGACGGCCGGGTTTTGTAATCGCTTCCACATTTCATCATTTGTTCATCATTTGGCCTTCAGTAAATCTGTCCACGCCATAATTTTTCTCTCTTTTTTTTAACCATTGAGCTTTTGGCATCAAATTACAACAAACCTCTTTTTTGAGAATATGGAGAATACCAATTAATAAAATGTACATTCTATTTATTTATTTATTTTTAGCTGCTGTTTTCATCAAGTAACAAAGCGGAAGCAGACGGGCTTTGCATTTTTGGGATGCTTTCTGGTTTAATTTATATTTGTTAAAAAATATATATATATATATATATATATTCCTGCAAGACTTAAGACCACAAAAGAATGCTATCGTTAGCTTAAGAACGTCATTGATTCTTAGAATGTCCTCAATGGCTAAGAACTGTGCATATTTTACAACAGCAGTGCAGAGAAGAGATTGTCAGGGCAGAAATTTGGAAGTTTGGTCAGGCTATCAGCAAACAATGGCCCGTTCTTATCAAAATGAAGTGTGAGGACTCACGTCCACCATCCAAGTGGCAATACATGGAACAGGTAGCATAACGCCCCTCAAAAAAAGATGGCATACTCCAGGATGGAGCAGCTGTGTCTGTGTCGTGCTAAATCGACAGTTTATACCGAGATCCTGTCCCGAAAGGAATGGCTCCCAGACATTGCAGCTCAATCGTGAGTACGCTATCCTCTCGGGATGCTCATAATGGTGAAGTAACAATGGAGCTGATAATGGTGTAAAAATTGTCCACTGTTGAATGTTGCACCGTGGAGGAGAAATGTATTGTAAATATTTCTTTCCATAATCATAAAAAGAATAAAGATAAAAAAAGATCATTCCTATTATGAATATTATGCAATGAGCATGTTAACTAGTTTACATGTGAAAATTAAGTCAACGAAACAAATTTCTTCCATGTGATTCAACACCATTTAATGCAATGGCTTTTGTTTTGTGTTTTTAAACAATTTCTGCTGACAATTTGGGGTGTGTGTTATGACCGTATGCAACATGTGACTTGTTGGGTGCCTGATTTCTGGAAGTGCTGTGTTGCTGATGCGGTACCTCCTGTAGGTCACGGGAGGAATTTATAAAATGGTCAGGATGCTGATGATAACTCACCTACTCTTCATCAAAAGAATGATTGTTGACTGTCCCCCGGCAATCAATGCGAGCAGAGTGACCGGCTTAATGTTCCAGAGATGAACTCGCTGATCGGGGCATTGTTGGACATAAAAAACTATGCACAGCATTACAAAAGCCTAAATAGGAGATTTTATAATGCAATGAAGAGCAATAAAGGATGGTCTCCCCCTGCTCTGTGCTCCAATTAATCTTCATCATACCTCTTCTGTTCATCTGCAGCTTAGTTAGCCTTGCCCATTCCAAAAAGGATGGGAGAGGGTAGTGTAATCTGTGTTTGTGTGCGTGTAGCTAAAGGTAGCTGAAGGACAGATTGACACGCATACACTGCAATACTACAGTCGGCGTATCATGAGAAAATATCAAGGTAATGATTATAATGTCTTCTCTTTTTTTTTTTCTCAACGTTTGCTGACTTTACTATATTTCAGTTTAGATTTTAAAAACTAAAGGTTCATCGGTGTGTCGACTGCAGTGGGAAATGAGCTGAGGCTGACATTTTTAGTGTGAACTCTTCATCGAAGCAAAAGGGGGATAAGTGGATGGAATTCTTAAATTTGGGTGGTATATTTCAATATGTGGTTGGAATACCATCTTTTGCTCGGACAAAAGGCTGATGCTCACATCATCAACCAGACTTTATTCCCCCACGATGGTGAGCGTACTCTTGTCAACCTATAATTGTTACAATCTACCTGAACCTCCGGCCATGCAAATCCATCGGCTTTTTCAGGCATTCAATGACAACCGCCGAGCTATGGATATGCAAGTGCAATGCAAAATCCTGACCTTCACCACAGGATGGCCACCATTGGCCGCCTTGACAGCCCCACGGCTACCCTCTGTTTCATAGTGAGCACGATGGTGAGGTTTTGGCTCCACTTCGATCTTCAGCTCACACAGACCCGATTGTGATGGGAGCTGCCAATCAAGCGGTGGTAATGATGATGTCCTGCGGGTGACACAACGCAACAAATAAATGTGGTTCGGTGTTTAATCCATCAAAAAATATTGGAAAAACAAAACAAAACAATGATCAAAACAATCAGAGATTAAAAAGAAAGAGAACCAACGACTCTCGATATACTGGAGTGGCCATGGTGGGGGGGAGTAGGGTGGAGGGTGTGGTCATGTGTATGTGTGTGCACGAGCGCACCTTCACACACACTTGAGTTTGATTTGTATTCAGAGTCCTTGTCGCCTTATCAAATACATTTTGACACTCCATTAGCTTATGATGCTCAAGACTCGGCTGTAGTGGGGCAACTTAGCATAACAATTGTGCATTTTGTGAGGAAAGCACCAAATTTGGCACACTGGTAGCCTATCATATTATGAACAGATTTGGATATTGGGCCATCTCAAAATTTTTGATGGCAGTGGAAAATGGCTGCCACAGCAATCAGCGGCTGAATTTGAGATGGCCCAATATCCAAATCTGTTCATAATATGATCGGCTACCAGTGTGCCAAATTTGGTGCTTTCCTCACAAAATGCACAATTGTTATGCTATATTTAGCTAAGTTGCCCCACTATTGGGGGTGATGGGGCGTGTTATTGTCCTTATAATTATCACTATTATTATTGTTAATATTATTACGATTCTTTTGTAATAACAGTGTAATTATTATGCTACTACGAGTATTGCCGACGTAGCATTTTAAATGGAAAAATTTCCTCCGAAGGTGAAAAGCTCGATGTCCTGCTTTTTCTTCGCATGACAGATGGATGGCAGCATGATAACATTATTATTATTAATATTATTGTTAATGTTACTTTCATGTAATAGTATCAATTATTACTTTTGTTATTTGAAGTGGCCTTGGAAAAAAGGCACGACAACGTAAAACGATGTCCAAGATTTTCAGAGGGAGGGGTCTCATTATTATTAATAATATTATTATTGGAAATTATTACTGTTATTATCGTTTGTATTATTAGTATAAATATTGTTTTGTAATAATGTTATCATTATTGTTGTTGTTATTAAAAGCGGTCTTGCAAAAATTTCACTATAACCTACTATCGATACACTTTAACACAGCATTTATTTATTTATATTATTTGTATTCATATTGTTTTGTAATAATGTAAATTTTATTATTTTGCTATTATTGCTGTTGTTACATTTGTTATTTGAAGCAGCCTTAGAAAAATGCCAAGATGACATATATATATATATATATATATATATATATATATATATATATATATATATATATATATATTTATATATATATATATATATATATATATATATATATATGTATGTATATGTACACCCACAGTCAGGGGACTCTTCGTCTCCCTGGCAAGTTTGGTTGAGATTTACTAAATAATGACCGAATGCATCGTGGTCAGACAGACAGACAGACAGCAAAAATTTTAGCATGCTGGTTTGAAAATTGGAAAAAAATGCTTTCGAATGATCCTATTCATCAAAGGACAAAATCTGAAATCCAAACAAAATCTGTCACTAAATATATGGCCAAGAGGATTTATCTTCAGAAAAGGATCCATTTCATCATTGACCTACTTTATTACAACAAAGATGAAAGTTGCATTCAGATTTATCATAAAAATAAGAGCGCGCGCGCACACACACACACACACACACACACACACACACACACACACACACACACACACACACACACACACACACACACACACACACACACACACACACACACACACACACACACACACACACACACATCTCCAAAGTAGAAGCCATGACTCATCCAGTCTCTTAACCAATTTGATTCCAAGAAAGATTTTCATTGTTTTCGAAAATGATGGCCTAATAAGTATTCCTGGGTGGCATTTGGCATCAAAAGAAGCAACATACGAGTAAACTTTATACTCTCATTTCAAATACCTTTCGAAAATCCCCACAAGTCTCTTGGCTCATAGTTGGACGCTGGAATGGCTTTAGTTCATTTGAGGTCCCCAGGAATTTGGCAAACAGTGTCAAAGGAAGGGCTATGGTGAAGAGTGTTCTTGCCTTGAAATACCCACATCAGAAGCACAATTTGTGGTCGACGAGGAAAACTTGATGGTGTAATGAATGGAGTTTTTTTTTTAGTTTTCTTTTTAAACCGAATACGACCCTTGTACAAGGTATGAAGAAGGTCAACTTTGGGGATAATTGGCTCCGATTGCATCGCAAAAGTTATTATGGAATAAGGACTGCCAAATCCTGGTGGGTTACCGATGCACCATGGCACCTGGGCTCTTGTTAACAAGGTGCATAGACCAATATTTAATCTGACGAGTTGGGGAAAGATTATGTGAATTCAACCAATTCAATCCATGAGCACAAAATTCTGAAAATGTTTACCTGAAAATGGGGGCATGGGTCATGCTACTTGACTTTGACTTCTCCCAGGGGAAGACTGAGGGTAGACAAAGAAAGGATTCCCGGCTGAGTTCTCTTTTGACCGTCTGCTGTGATAAGCTCTGCTCATCTGCACTCTGACATGAGCCACCATCTGCAGCTGCCTCAGAGGTCCGACGGGATTTGGATGGAACATCCCTGGTTGGGTCTGTGGCCTTGTGGTAGCTTGTGGGCAATGCTTCATCAGCTATATTTCCACGTGGTGAAGCGATGGGTGATGATGTCGGGGAATGCTCGGGTGAAGCTTGGATGGTTGACCGCTGGTGGACCACATCAGCATTCGAATAGCGCCGCTTCCCTCGAGGTGAAGTTGGCTGAGATAGCGGTCCCTGTGGAAGCAGTAGTGGGTGCAGGTAGGCTTCATCAGGGGGGCAATTGCGAAAAACTGGACCAGCAGAGCGGCGTCGGGCTACAGGATGATGATTCTGAGGAGGTATTGAAGACCAACCATTGTCTGAGAAACCACGGATGCTAGGTGAGCCCTCAGGAGAAGGAAGTGGGGAGTGGTGTGGTGAGGTGCTGTGAAAGGCAACACGTGACGTGGCATCGTTAAGTTCCATCTCTCCATCTTCACCGGTATATGGGTAAGATTCAATGGACGACGCATCAGAAAAACAACTCCGCGATGAAAGGCTTCCAGTCGGGCTCAAATTGTGCGACGTCTCACGGTAGAAACCATGCTCAAGTGGGAGGTACAAATGATCGAGAAGCCGTGATCCCAGAATTCCTTGCGAGCCATTACCATTGGAGTCTCCTTGCTCAGCTTTCGGAAGACTGTTTTGAGGAATGGCTGTTATTTGGATGCTGGGACAATCAATCGCAGTTGGTTCGGCCCTGGTCCGCCCGTTCGAGTTTGGAAACTTGCCCTCAGTAAATCCAGCCCTTGGACAGTGCTGTAGGCCAGAGTGAACCCAAGAGGAGCTCATGTCGGGGGTATGGATCAAGCTGTGCACGTCTGGAGCCAGAGTCGGTCTGGAGTGGTGCACCGTGAGGTTCTGCAAATCGATCGTTTCGTGGTTACAATCTGTCAGGGCAATAAAAAATAAAAATAAAAAAAGAGAAATTAGAGTTCTGCTCGAGTCGTGTTTATGGTTTTCCTATACCGTTACCGTAACATGAGAGGTCCAAAAAACATCTGTACAGATGAGTAAAAACAGTGCCCTTAAAAGCTAACCTGGAAGTGTGTTTAGCTCCAGAAAACAGTGATTTCCCTTCCTGTCAATCAATGAGTCATGTCCAAGAGTGGAAACCGGTCCCACCCAGCTACAGGGGTCAGGGGAGTGAATGTCGGGTTAGTGCTATTATTTTCACTTCATGGGACTTGGATAGCTGAAAGGAAAAGTCTTTTCTGTTGACAGCCAGTGCTGCTACCATCTCAGCTGCGATTCCTCAGCTGCCCGGAAGCAACCGGACAGCTTAATTGTGTTTTTGAGCGAATGTATAGATGTATCGTGCTTCTGTGTTACGAAACAGCTCCCCCTCTCAATTATGAGCAGCGTGTCAATTTGTAATCATCGGTGCAGTTGCACAAAACACAAAGAAGAAGAAACAAGTGATCGCAATCAGATTTTGAAGACTTAATAAATAGATAAATAAAAATCTCTCACTCAGACTGTGGATTCGCATGATCTCTTAGTCCCGGAAGAAAGTTGGGGGCAATTGAGGATGTTGTCCTGCAGGAAGAACATGGTAACCAAAGTCAGCAGGTGTACAGTACTCTGGCAAATCGTACATTACGTGGGCGTTTTATCGAGTCTTACATTAACGAAGGGATACCTTTTTTAGATCCTCGTGGAGGATCTCGAAGTCTTACTCACGTTGTTGTTGTTGTGGACTTTTTTTTGTTTCACAGCCTACAGTTTTCATCGAAACTTCCTGAAACTTGGCATATATATGTAAAAATACCCTGCGCAGACAGTAACCATCTCCGATTTTGAAAATTCCTCCAAGAAAAAAAAAAAAGTTATGACGTCATGTCTCCGCTAATGGAAATCACCTAAAAAAATTATCTCCGAAACTAGGCAAGCTTTTTGAATTCTGTTTGCGGGAGTCGAACAGGGCATTAGCAGAGATGAATTACCACACATATGATAAATCACTATGACGTCATATCAATTTTTATGACGTCATTCTTATTTTTTTTGACATTTTTTGTTTCACGACCCAGAGTTTTCATCGGATCTTCGTGAAACTTGCCATGTATATGCAGAAAGCCCACGCGCAGGCAGTAACCATCTCCGATTTTGGAAATTCTTCCTAGAAAAAAAAAAGTTGACGTCATAATATCGCCGATAATGGAAATCGCCTATACCATTATCTCCAAAACTAGGCAAGCCGTTTGAATTTTGTTTGCGGGAATCATGCCGGGCATGAGCACAGATAATTTATCGCAAACCTGATACATCACAATGACGTCATATTCGTTTTTATGACGTCATCATTAAGAGGACGAGGATCTTAGCTCATTCGAGCTTGTTTTAGCATTGATCGAAATGAGTTGAACTGTTATGATGGACAATGAAAGCATTAGAATAATAGCGACGACAAACATTGGTCTTCTGTTAGCAGGGATTTTTTGATCAGGTGGAGCGCACATAGCTTGAGTCGATTTGTTCAGTCACCCGGGAGAGATCGCAAGGCCCGTCTGTGTCCTATCGGGCATTGGTTGCAGATATTGGATTTAGATGAATGAACTGATATTAGGACTACGCGATGAGCTTTGCCTTGCAGATGAAGAACGAGCAAAAAAAAAAAAAAAAAGAGAAAAAAGTGCTTACTGCAGCCAACCACATAAAGAGCAATCTGCTTAACTGTGATTGATGTGAAAAGCAATCCGACAGATATTGAGAGTTATTCGAAAGTTCATCAAAATGTTTTTAAAAGCCTTAACTTGGACAGACTAGTCCAAGAATGGCAAATCAAGGATCCAAATCAGGTAGCAGAGTTATTCACCGCACTGGACACAAACAGTACGCTGTCCGAGACGCGTTTGTGGATCTCGTGTACCCTCTCAGATCTCCAGCATTCTAAATCCTAAACCGATGGGATGAGATCAAACCAATTCAACAGTGTTATAACTTTAGTGACAACTTCACCCTCCCACTACCTCCACACACACAGTGTATCTCTTGCTATAATTATATCAAAAACCATTATTTTGTTTTTCACTCCAAATAAACTTCTTCCTTTAACCATGACGACCAGCACAATAGTTCAAGTCATTCCTCAGACGATACTCCAGTTTGTGGATGGAACACTTTACATATTATGCACACAATTCAATGTATGTGGATTGTGGGGGTTAAATTGGGATGAAGAAAATTGTGAAAAGGACCATAATAGGAAGTACAGTCGAGAAAAGAAAACAGAAAGTAGGGAATTTGAAGGCAAGAAAAAAAAAAAAAGGAAAACAGTTTTGGAGTTACAAGTGAATGAAATGGGGGTGGAAAGGGGTCAAACATATTGACCCATTTTGCATTCATATGATGCAGATTGTTCCCCAAACCACCTACTATGATTTTTTTTCCCCTGACTTGCCTGCGCCCATTTCAGCGATCTCTGACCCTGGTGTGGCGGTCCTAGTTGACTCTAAAAGTTTATGCCAGACAAGCACTCTGTCTTTTTATATGGTCACATGTTCATGGTACGTGCACGGATGTACACTGCATGAAAGGCACGACATCAATACACCTTTATATGAACACCAAGGATGTAAGGAAACTAAGGTGGTCAACGCACACAACTTGTGATTTGCTCGTGGAGTCACGATACCATGATACTCAGATGGGAGCACCGGCCAAGCCAATGGAAGTGCAAGTGCGATGAGTGTTCGAAGATTTTCCTTCGTTTTAAAATCAAGAATGAACAAACAAAATAATTTCTTCATCTGCGCCAGAGTGGCGACCCCTCCGCGACTGCAACCCAAAGCCAATGAAACTCCCTCCGCAGCGTTCAGCGCTGAACAGCACGAGAAGAATAAACAAACAATTTTCTTGTTTGCAATATTGGAGGCAAACATGAAGGTCCGCATCAGAAAAGATGTGTCATGGAGTATGGTAAGATTCCATAGGGGGGGTTCACATGGGGGCGGGGGGGGGAATATCCGTCACATCAAAGATGTACAAAACGATGTGGCTCGGATTTCCATAATTAACCCCCATGCAATTCCAGCCACACAAGGCTGCATCATGCATGTGTAATATATATATATATATATATATATATATATATATATATATATATATATATATATATATATATATATATATATATATATATATATATATATATATATATATATATATATATATAAATCCATGAGACTTACTGGGGAATTAACCACAAACCAAATAAACACAATCATTCATTCAGAGTTGTAAAATATATTAGTGATGTGGTCAACTGTAAAAAATAATATAATAAACTACTAACACCACTACCACTATTTTAATGACTAATTTGCCCATATTAGGGGGTTGGTTGGTCAGCTGATGTCCCCTCTGCACTTTGTCCTGTTGAAAGCATCCTCCTCCATGAACTCCAGGTCTCCACTGATCACATCCTTCCAGAGCCTGGTGTTGGCTCGGTGGTGTGGGTGGCGGCTTGGGATCCTCGGGTCCTGAGTTCCAGCTCCGTCGGCCGCTGAATTAATACACCATGGGGTTGACTCAGCCTATCATCCTTCCGAGGTCGACGAAATGAGTACCAGTTCCAGTGTGTGTACTGGTTAAGGGGCACTGCATCAGCGACACAGTCACGCTTCAAGAAATGATAGCTACCCTGGCAGCTAAGCTGCCATACGACCACCAGCCCATCCTTCCAGGTCTTTTCGGTCTTTGTCTTGGTCGTTCCCCCCCCCCCCAACTCCATAACTACTAAATCAGGGACTTGGACAGACTCATCTTCTGTCTCTCACCACATGTCCAATTCACCTTCGTCTTCTCTTTCTCAACTCGTGCTCACTTACTACGAGCTTTGAGCCTCTCCGCACTGCTCCGTCCTCTCTCTTCTTCTGCACTCACTCCCCCACATCTCACCACCGTAGTCATTTGCATTTTGGACTACAATTTTCCAAAGGCATCGACGGGTCTTCAAAAATCAAAAAGTAAGTGTCAGCAGTTGCGCCAAGTGTCGTGATACCCCCTCTGGAAGGGTGTCGTGGAAGCATTAAAAAAAAAAAAGTTGCCTTGCTGGATTTTCCTATCCTTCGTTGATGACCGGGGGGTCATCCTATCCTTCAACTTCAACAGCACATGAGACATTAGAGCAAAGGAGAGGCATCCAACGACGTGATTGCTCAGGATTCGGGGAATACATATCATACAAACACAATCGGTATGTAGAACTTAATATGGCAACATTAACTTAATAAGATCCCAGGATGTATCATGATGTCACTTAGGTGGATCAATGCTGCACCGGATGGTGGTGACGTACCTTTGGGGAGCGTGAGGTCACAACCGAGCCGGTGATGTGCGCGGCACTCGACACAATCCGACGTTCCTGCAACACCCGGTGGGTACAAACGCACGCATCACATCATCACGTGACCGCAACACGGCAGGTAACCGTTAATCGCAGGTGACGCGAACACACGACGATTGCGCAACTTATCTCGAAGTACACGCGGACATTCACCATCGAATGGAAGATAAAAGTTATTTTATGTATTTTTTTTTTTGCTCAATGAAAGCTCTAATACGAGTTCCAATGGTCTTGGCAAGGTGACCGTCGAGGTGTGGGAACGCGGCGCACAGGTGCGCGGGATCGCGCACCTCGGAGCGGTTCCTTGGATACACCGAACACCCAACACCAGGATGGTTTATACACTACCCGCACAAAGCCACCACCACCACCACCACCACACCAGCACCACGATGGGACCTCATCCACCCGAGGGGTCGCACCGGTATACTCACAGGTCGTGCGCGGCTCCGCACGATCCCCACGAGCGTTTTTACCGAGGGGGATAGGACGGGGCTTGGAGCTTGGGGGCGGGTGGGGAAGGTCCGTGTGCCTGGACGGTGTGGCCGTGCGTGCCTGGACGGTGTGGCCGTGCGTGCCTGGACGGTGTGGCCGTGCGTGCCTCCACAGAGCAGCGAAGTTCTCGGGATGGCGAAGGCTCGAGTGCGGGTGGGGTGCGAGTGAGGCAGCGGGAGGAGCATCTTGTATGTCCCGATTTCCGCGATGGGGATTCCGGTGATTTTTGGGGAGGCTTGGGAGGAGGAGGAGGAGGAGGGGGAGGAGGAGGAGGGGGAGGGGGAGGGGGGGGAAACGCCCAGCTTCCTTGGGCACCGTGCCGGCCTCGCCGTGGAAATCCCGGGCACACCGCCAACTCTGCACTCCCCATCGGGCCTCACTGCGCCTTCTCCTCTCTCTCTCTCTCTCTCTTTTTGAACTCACACACCAAAGCCAAATCCCCGTTCCTACAGTCCAGATACACACCCATGCCTCTCAGCTGGATTCCAACCAGCAACTCCCTGTGCAAGAAACCTCACGTGCCGCCTGAACCTCATTCATCCCTCATATCAATCAACGGACCTCACGTTCCACGCACTTAAAACAGCTCACACAGGTGTCGTCTATACCTGGTGTTGGCTTCATGGATAATTTGGTATCCTTGGGTCCTGAGTTTAAATCCTGCTCGCTGTTGAATTAATACCTGGTGGGGTTGACTCTGCCTGTCATCCTTCCGAGGTCGGCAAAATGAGTGCCAGCTTGCTGGTATCCTGTGTCGGAGTGGTGACTGCTTGTCCAGGATTGTTCCCAATAGCCAAGGAGACTGCTTAGGCAGCACCAACGCTCTGCCACAGAGTATGGTCCCAGTGGATGGATGTATGGACACATGTGTCTGAACGTGTGCACACCTACACACCCCCTCTTCCGTAGGTAGGTGTGAACTTGAGCACACCCACACACCTCCTCCTCTTCTATCAGTATCAAGTCCCAGATTAATTTTACCTGAAACCCAATTTGTCCTCCTTCACCAGGTACACAGCCTTCATGATTTTTATTTTTATTTTTGTCTCTAACCCATTGTTCCTCCCCAACATGCATGTTCAAGCTTGGCAGGGTTCAAATGGAAACTTGATGAGCTTGGCAGGGTTCAAATGGAAACTTGATGAGCTTGGCAGGGTTCAAATGGAAACTTGATGAGCTTGGTGGGGTTCAAATGGTCACTTAATGAGCTTGGTGGAGATCAAATGGTCAATCGATGTGCTTTGTGGGGTTCAAATGGTCATTTAATGAGCTAGGTGGGGTTCAAATGGTGAATTGATGTTATTTGTGTGGTTCAAATGGTCAATTGATGTGCTTTATGGGGTTCAAATGGTCATTTAATGAGCTAGGTGGGGTTCAAATGGTGAATTGATGTGATTTGTGTCGTTCAAATGGTCAATTGATGTGCTTTATGGGGTTCAAATGGACATTTAATGAGCTTGGTGGGGTTCAAATGGTCAATTGATGAGCTTGGTGGGGTTCAAATGGACATTTAATGAGCTTGGTGGGGTTCAAATGGAAACTTGATGAGCTTGGTGGGGTTCAAATGGACATTTAATGAGCTTGGTGGGGTTCAAATGGTCAATTGATGAGCTTGGTGGGGTTCAAATGGACATTTAATGAGCTTGGTGGGGTTCAAATGGACATTTAATGAGCTTGGTGGGGTTCAAATGGTCAATTGATGAGCTTGGTGGGGTTCAAATGGTCAATTGATGAGCTTGGTGGGGTTCAAATGGACATTTAATGAGCTTGGTGGGGTTCAAATGGACATTTAATGAGCTTGGTGGGGTTCAAATGGTCAATTGATGAGCTTGGTGGGGTTCAAATGGACATTTAATGAGCTTGGTGGGGTTCAAATGGTCAATTGATGAGCTTGGTGGGGTTCAAATGGACATTTAATGAGCTTGGTGGGGTTCAAATGGACATTTAATGAGCTTGGTGGGGTTCAAATGGTCAATTGATGAGCTTGGTGGGGTTCAAATGGTCAATTGATGAGCTTGGTGGGGTTCAAATGGACATTTAATGAGCTTGGTGGGGTTCAAATGGACATTTAATGAGCTTGGTGGGGTTCAAATGGACATTTAATGAGCTTGGTGGGGTTCAAATGGTCAATTGATGAGCTTGGTGGGGTTCAAATGGACATTGACATGAACAACCTTTAAATGTGTCCTTTAAATTGTAGATTATTTGTTATAATTCTGAAAATCGCGGAAATGACAATGAAGTATTTATTTATTTATTTGTTTGCACACCGATGGAGAAGTTATTTATTTATATTTAATCTTGTATGTAGTTATTTCAATGTGTTTATATGCAGGATTTCCCATCTGAGAGGTCCATTTGTCGCACACAATCCCGAGTGCTCATCAGCTCATGGACCAGCACTCATTTTATGACCGCTTTTAGGACACACAAACCATTTCCCACAGTGACAACGAGAAGGGCACTCGGTGGAGTGCATCCCTCCGCCACATAATGCCTGGTCCACGAGAACATATCGGGCCCAATACATTTTTGAAATATCATGCTTTTTATTAGTTTAGCCCGATCTCTCAATGGGGAAGAATCACTTTTTAAAAATTATCGGATTTGGATCTTCACCAAAATTGAATCAATCCTTCCTTGTCACACACCCAATGCGTCCACCAAGTTTCATCTGAATCCATCCAAAACTTTTTGAGATATCCTGCACACAGACAAACAAACAGACAGACAGGGATGAAAACATAATCTCCTTCACCTTCGGTTGCGGAGGTAATAAAAGACAGCTGTTCACAACCATCTCGGGTCATCCCCCATCCACACGCATGATCTTTTCTACCCTCATTAACCCTACTGAAGCCCACCTCGATACAGGCTAACAGGTACACCCTCCCCCCCTCCTCTCCACTTTTACAAACTGCATCTTCCCCAGGTTTCCTTTCCATTTCCATAATTAAAGAGTTTGCGGCTGTCTTGTTGACGCCCCACCATGTCTCTTTGGAAACTGTAAGGGAGCAATCTTAACGACGCAGATTATGTATGGCTGTTCGCGCAGGCCAACTGGCAGGGGTTGCGTGCAATCCTCCCTCTCTCAAAAGGATTGGGTGACCATCTCTACAGCACCTGATATTGGTTCCACCTGGGAATACTTGCACAAAAGTCCACTTTCGTGAATAGAGACTTTCACATTCGCACCACAAAGTACTGGGCTGACAGGATGGCCATAAGGTACGCGTACACCACTCCATGCTGTCTAGCCTGGGTTTGAATCCCAACCCAGCTATAAACTGTCATCCAGGTGTTTCACAGGCAGGTGATTCATCCTCCTTGGGTTAACCTGAGGCGGTCCCTTTGGGTGGGTGCCTGGAATGTCCTATCCTGAAGAGAGGATGATCACCTGTCTCTGTTATCATCTGAGCTCGAGCGTTTGAACATCGGTATTGCAGCACGTTCTGAGGTTCGGAGACCAGATAGTGGCGAGATCATGGTGGGTGGTTACACCTACTATTGGTCTGGTCGCTCTGATGGTTACCATACTCAAGGAGTTTCTGTAGCTGTGTCCAATAAACCGACTCCATTGATAATTGAGGTAACACTGGTTAATGAGCATACTATGAGACTAAGGATTCGTCACTCCTTTAGTGTCATTTCCCTGGTCTCTGTCTATGTTCCGACTGATGCGAGTGATCTCACCGTGAAGGATGCATTCTGTGCCACGCTCGAGTCTGTGGTTGATCAGTACCCCAGGCGAGATACTCTTCTTGTCTTGGGGGATTTCAATGCATCGACTGGAACTGATAGGGATGGTTATGAGACATGTGTTGGTCCCCATGGGTCTGGAACTGTGAACCATAATAGCACTAAGTTCCTTGACTTTGCAAGAAGTCTTTGCTGGACTTGGTATTCCAACATTGGCAGTGTGGCAAAAGATATTGACCATGTGCTCGTTGATGGTCGCTGGAGGATTATCTAGAACTGCAGGGTCTCCCGGAGTGCTCAGTTCCTCAATATTGACGACTGGCTTATTGTAGCTACTCTGAAGTTGCAGCCTAAATCCGGGAGAATGGTACCATCCCAGCCAAGGCTGGATGCTGGCACGCTCAAGGATGAGAGGGTAGCTGAAGAGTTTGTGAACAGGCTGTGGAAATTTGAGGGGTCTTGGTGCTTTGGGGGATCCTGAAGAGTTGTGGAGTGCTTTCAAGACCACCGTCCTTGATGTTGCCGGTGGATGTCTTGGAACTCACCTTCAGGCGAAGAAGAATGTTGTCTCTCAAGGGACACTGGATACCATTGACCAGAGTCACAGGGCCAGGCTGAATGCCAGAGCTGAGCTGTTCAGGGAGCTGATGCGTAAAACTTTACGTGCACGAAGAATGGACAAGGAGGCCTATGAGCGAGGAATCTGTGAGGGAGTAGAGCATCACCTGTGGTCAAGTGATTCTCATCCTGCTTACAGGGGAATTCACACATTGCGTTCCTCCAAGCCCATCCCTTGGTTTGCTGCAGTTAGAGTGGAGGGTGGTGGGCTTTTGATAGGAGTCTGAAGTGAAGGTTCGTGTGGCTGGTTATTTTGAGCGGCTGTACCAGGCTGACCCACCAGCTGTTGAGTTGGATGTCAGTGATGTTACCATTCCTATTGCTGACCCTCCAATCAACTGTGAACCACCTTCGTTTACTGTCCCCCACACTTTTCAGCACTTGTATGGAATGGATGCTCGGGAGGATGTCGGAGAGATCAAGCTGCAGTGCATTGTTTGGGAATGTCAAGATCTCTGACCTTTATTTTTCAGATGATGCAGTCATCTTTGCGTAAACTCTAGATATCCTTTTGGGGGCCCTCAAGGTGCTGAATGAGGAGTCGGAGCCGCTGGGATTTCAGGTTTCTTGTGTCAAAACTAAGATCCAGGCTTTCAATGACATATTGGATGCTGCTATCCTGTCTGTACCTGTTTGTGGTGAGGATGTTGATGTCACAGAGAGATTCACTTACCTTGGCAGTGATATTCATGTCTTTGCTGGCTGTGAGCCAAAGGTCAATCGACATCTGGGTCAGGCCTGGGGAGTCATTGGAACATGGGGTGTGGTGCTGCCGGTACCTGTGCAGAAGGATGAAAGTCCGAATCTTCAGGTCCTTGGTGCTTCCATTCTCGCTCTACAGATGTGAGACTTGGACTCTGACTTGGGATCTGAGATGAAAATTTAATTCCTTTGGTACCAGCTCTCTTTGGAGAATTCTTGGCTATCACTGGTTAGACTTTGTGTCCAATGAGCGGTTGCTGAGAGAGACTCAAATTAGATTTGTTTCCTGCATAGTCCGTGACCATCAGCTGTGGCTGCATGGACATGTGGCTCGTTTTCCTGACACTGATCCTGCTTACCAGATTCTCTCAGCGAAGGAGCCTCATGAGAGGAGGATTCCAATGGGCCAAACACATGCCTTGTGGTTGCAGCAGGTTGATCAGCATCTAAAGGAGATGGGGATGGGCTAGGCATCTGCCTGGGGATGGCCAGACGGAGGCCCCTGGAGTACCGGCAGAAAGTGGAAGCAGCGACGTGCTGCTCTGGCACATGCCTCACCTCACCTTCCAACACAGTTGTTGCATGGACTTCTCAACCAACTTGTACATGCTCAGACACTCATTATAATGGTGATTGCCAATCACTCCTTTCATTGATCTGGGAGCTACAATTTCTGTTGCTCTCCTCAGCAATAAGTTCTGATGGCATCAGTGTCCTTGCTCTCAAATGCTGCTCTGTTATTTTTACTTCCTCTTTGTCTGCCACCTCTCATTGGCTTGGAAATCAGCAAACATCGTTCCAGTCTACAAGAAGAGAAGAGTGCAAAAAAAGATCCTGTCAACTGCAGATCAGTGAGCTTACTTCCAGTGACAAGCAAGGTCATGGAATCCATCATTGCTGCTGATCTGAAATCTTTCATGTGTTTAAACAGCATGATCTTTGACCATCAGTTTGGATTCTGCCACGGTCACTTAACTCTGGATGTGCTACTGCTCCTCTATCTGCAATATTTAGAGGCCCTAATCTCAATCAAGAGATTAGAACCATTCTCTTGCAAATATATTGGGCATTCTACACATTCTGGCATCATCCATTGCTTGCCCAGCTTTATACCTATGGCATCCAAGGACACATTCATTTCTGTATTTCTGA
>NC_140971.1:11136752-11186752 GCF_056783735.1 Eptatretus burgeri | reverse complement strand
TTTGTTCACGCGTCTCCCCCACCTGTTCGAGCCGCATCTTCGCGCTTTGTTCATTCAGTTCGTCGGTGGAAGGACTCAGTCACATTTGCTCTACGGCGATGATACGGCGGCCGTACGCCCTCTGAATTGACAGAATCGTGCGGCGGCCGCAGAGAAACTGAGGTGGCCTTAGGGTGGCCCTACGCCGTTTGGCTATATTTTACAGGCCGGAGGGGCGCTGTGGAATTATAACTTTTTTCATTTCTACGCTCGCCGTAGCAATTCGAAAAAGCCAAGCTATGACGTAGATGTGTTCCACGTCGACCTTACCTAGGGCGTACGGTGGGCTTGGGTTTTCTGTGCGGCTGCCGTAAGCTCTTCTCAATGAAAAATGAATTTTCCCAACCCCCCAAAAATTACGGCACCCCCACGTTTTCGGTCTCCACAATTTATAAACACGCCGTGCGCCTACCCGAAAAATAAAAACATGTGTGACTGCTACATTGTGTGAGCGTGGAAATACTGTGGCCGCTTTATAATTGCGAGTGTCCGTACATTTTGTAGACCCTCCGGGCGCCGAGCCAAATGTGACTTCGGCCTCACCTCGTGTTTTCACCTTCATTTTTTTTTTAATCATCTTGTGTTTTAATTATAAACAAAAAAAGCAATCCGATCACGTGGTGTGACGAACTGTCGGGCAAGGATTGTATTTCACAGCAAAACCGGTTGTAATTTTTAATATCCATGATTACGTCAGCCCGATGCGTTTGATGAAAGTGATTGTGGTTCTGGGGGCATCATGTTTGATGAGCTGCCCTGGGGGCAGCGCTCTCGCAGAGTGCGCGAGCGATCGAAACCCAGGCCGGAGCTCGAGCCTGTGTGGACCTTTGGATTGGTGATTTGTACCAGTTTACAGACAATACACCGCCACCGAAGGTCATTTACTCATTCTATTTTATCTTAAACATGGGGAATTTCAGTTTAAAGTGTCTTGAAAGTGGGTTTTCTTTGGGTCCACGAACGGATTAATTCACTTTCCTTTATTTCTTATTGGGAAAATATTTTTGGAATCCGAACTTTTTGCAATCCGAACAGCCTCCTGGAACGAATTCAATTCGGATTCTGGGGGCACCACGGTATAGGCAAACACCTATACTCCGATCTCTAGCGGTAGCGCACGGTGGATGCATGGTCGACGCAGACTGCTGCGGAGGCTGTACGTAGGTGCACGGCGGGTGTAGGGGAACCGTGCGTCGACCCTGCGTTGCCCGCAGCTAGTCACACAGATGGCAAGGCCACCGTACGGCGACCGTGGAAATAGTGCGGCCGCCGTAATTTTTTGGGGGTTGGGAAAATTCATTTTTCATTGAGAAAAGCTGACTGCAGCCGCACGGAAAACGCAAGCCCACCGCACGCCCTACGTACGGTCGATGTGGAACACATCGATGTCATAGCTTCGCTTGTCGAATTGCTACGGCGAGCGTAGAAATGAAAAAAGTTATAATTCCGCAGTTATAATTCCACAGCGCCCCTATGGCCTGTAAAATATAGCCAAACGGCGTAGGGCCACCCTGAGGCCACCTCAGTTTCTCTGCGGCCACCGCACGTTTCTGTCAATTCAGAGGGCATACGGCCGCCATATCCTCGCCGTAGAGCAAATGTGACTGAGGCCTTAGCAACCACCTGTTGCTATGCAGCGGCCGAAAAACCGCGTTCACTATTTTCAATACTTGTCCTACAGTTTTGAATGTGGAGAAACGACACTTCGGAATTAAACACTTCGTGATATTTAGAAAATTTTACTCGAGCCGATTTTTGATTGAGGTCTTATTTTTCAAATGGTACAGGCCCCCCTAACAAATGGACGTCAACGTTGTCAGACAGAATGAAAACCCGTCATTCTAGTGACAAAAACAGCTAAAATTGATGAAAAAGCGGCCGAAATTGAAACCAACACAGTAATTACGGTCGCAATAGCAGATATAATGGAAGCAAACACGTTTATTCTACACGCAAGAACGGTCGTGACGGACACGAGAACGGTCCATCCCCAAATAGAACGGTGGGGAAGGGAAGCAACATCGGTTATTTCAGTCGCGAAACGGCGGAAAACGAAGCGAAAGCGATTCATTCCGGTTACCATAACGTGGGAAACATGGCGGCTTGAAAAGTTCTCGAAGTTATGGTAAGTTAACTTTAACGTAGTCTGCCTTGACTATATCATGTCTGTTAATGAAAACCCGTTTGTGGTACGGGATATTATACAAGCAGCGATAAATGCGCCCTCTTGACTTAATGTGTGGCTGACATTTCGTGAAATTCGTGCCCCCGTGCTGCAGCGATCAGTGACGATTGATCGTTTATATTTGCAAGAGGTAAAATTTGATAGTAATAATAAATTGCAAATTCCAATAAAATAACAAAGTTAATATGAAGTAAAAACTGTAAAAAGATCCCATACACGATCCCCTATGTTGAACTGGGCCTACACAACTAGCGATCCTACACTCGGGGGCTCGAAATACAGGCAAACCAAACATTATCACCACAACAAAATTCGGTTTAATAGATTGTTAAAACTACATCAGGTACTACCCACTATATATTATCTATATTACATTTATGTTCGAGGCACAAGCACTAAAAATTTACATCCCGTAACAGGTCGTTCTACTGCATCCGCCATCTTGTTCGCACGACAGTAACCGGAATGAACCGGTTTTGTTTCGTTCTCCGCCGTTTCGCGACGGAAATAACCAATCTTGCTTCCGTTCCCCACCGATCTATTTGGGGATTGACCGTTCTCGTGTCCGTCACGACCGTTCTTATGTGTAGAATAAACATGTTGGTTTCCATTATATTTGCTATTGCGACCGTAATTACTGTGTTGGTTTCAATTTCGGCCGCTTTTTCATCAATTTTAGCTGTTTTTGTAACAAGAATGACGGGTTTTCATTCCGTCTGACAACGTTGGCGTCCGTTTGTTCGGGGGGCTTGTGATAGGCCTTCAAAAATCGGGTGTCTATTTACCGTCATTTCATGTGTGTATACAGTGTTTGTAAGGAACTACACCGTCGTTCCACCTTCGATCTCTCCTCGATTCAAACGTTATTAACCAAAGTGAAAAGGATCCAAAATAAATGGAATCACCGGCATTTCTGTCTTTGTGGATTTCTAATAATATGGTATAAATCAAGTTATGTGGAATTTGAAAAACATCTTTTTTTAAAAAAAAATTTCTACACCCCTCGTTATGTTATCGTCCGCTACACCGCCAGGTTCATCAAAAACAACCGACCAGGAAGTCTTCTCGCGCTCCCCACGGTCTGGTTCGTATTTCCCTGAACATCTGTTGTTCTGTTTATGGTTATTTTTTCTTTCTCTCTCTCTTCACGTCACGTTACGTTTTGTTTCGTGTTCTTCTGACGTCCACTCTGTTTGCCGTCATCTGAGGTAATGTTAACAAAAATAATGACATTTTATTTTTTTACTTAATTCGTCCCTAATTTTACTCGAGCCGATTTTTGATTTCGGTTTTATTTTTCAAATGGTAGTCCTTTAAAAATCGGGTGTCTATTTTCCGTCATTTTTTATGTGGAGTGCCAGTTGACAAAATACGCAACAGGAAAAATTTTGCCAGGCAGAGGAACAATTGTATGTGAACCAATACGTCTTGGCAATGAATGTTAGTCGGTGGATCAGTCAGAATGAAAAGCATCGTATCCAGCGCTCCGATCCGAGCGGATCCCTCGTCGCCTACCGGCTTGTTGGGTAGTCGATCTAGTCGAAATTTTTTTTTTTCTGTTGGGTAGTCGGTCGTCGAAAAAAAAAAAAAAGAACTTTTTTTTTGAGATTTGTTCTACCCTTATTATCAGTATTTAAAATGGCGATTTCAGTTAATACAATGGCGATTTTGATGAAACTTGGTTGGTAGGTTCATACCATGACCTAGTTGTGTGCAAATGAGAACCGTTGCTATGGACACCACCGTTGCCTACAACGGGACTTTGAAATTTTTGAAAAAATCATAAAAAATTTATTTTTTCGAAATTCAAAAATCGGGCCACGAGCGACTGTGGGCAGTACATTCAGCCATATTGTCAAAAATTTCCAGCCGGATCCTATGAAAACTGTCGGAGAAGATAGACTTTGAATGAACCCTGGTCGAAAACAATAAAAAACGAAGTTCGTTATAACTCAGAGACTATGAGTCAGATATACATGAAACTGGTATGGTAGGTTCATGGTATGTCCTAGTTATGTGTGGGAAAGATCCGTTGCTATGGACCCCTCCGTTGACTAGCAACGGCCGAAAAACCTCTAAATGTGGGGGGTATTTTAACGAAAAAACAATCTGCAGCATTAACCCTTGAAGCGAGAATCATGAATTTTCTTGTGCTTAATCCTCAGGTCATTCCCCATCGAACGGGCCCATCGCGTCAGGTTATATTGGGTAGTCGACTACCCATGTCCACCTACCGGCTTGTCTGTCTGTCTGTCTGTCTGTCCCGAGCATAGCTCTGTGGGTTTTGATCCGATCCTGATAAAATTTTGGTGGGAGGTTTATATCATAATCTAGTTGTGTTTTCCTGAGAATGGGCGTGGTGCTCCCATTATGGACGGAGCCACGCCCAGAAAACGTGTTTTTAGGGGGTAGCCAATTTCAATTTACATCTTCTCCGAGGGGGTTTGTCGAATCTGGCAGGGGTTTTGGTATTTGGTTAGCCCAATGGCACCTGCATAGCCCCACGGAGCTCAATTTTTCATTTTCATCCGAAGGTCAATGTCACAAGGTCACGAACTTAGAAAATTGCGAATTTTGACATAAAATCATACGACCGCCCAAACTTTGAGAGCTAGGATGACAATATTTTTATGCATAATCTTGAGGTCATCCCCCACCTAAAGTCTTGAAACCATTTTTCTCTATCTCGAACACCTTGCCCGTGGCGCCCCCTTCAAGTTTGTTTTTACGCTGATTTCATCAAAGTATGGATAATCCGAGGAGTGCGAAATGCCATATAGCCGATATGACGTTATATTGTTCCTGGAATGTTCCAGAGGAAGTTTTGCACCAAAGGTCATAATCCTTGACCTTTGACCTTTAAAGTTCACAAAGGTCAAATTTTCAAAGTTGTGGGAATCGAACCGGGTTTTCGACCTTCTTTGACAAACTAACTCCAATAAGCTATAGCACGTATCCTGTTTCCTTATTTTAATGTCCACACCATTGTTTTGTGACCTTTAAAGGTTATGCAAAGGTCAAATTTTGAAAGTTGTTGAACAAAAACGGGTTTTCGACATTTTGCAGCTAATAATCTGTCACCCGTACCACATCATGTTGATCATTTTTATAACTTGGTCAAACATTATCACATTGTCTCATCCTTGACTTCTGAAACAATCTACATTGTCAAATACCGCTCGTGAACCATTGTCGTTTTCAGACTTGTCTTACTTTATATTTTAGAGAATGCTTGTTGCGATCGTATCACATTTTCATGACGTGCCCAATATGTGAAAGGAAGCACATTCCCCCCAAAAAAATATTTACAAGTAATCGCTACAAGTGTGAAGAGTCGGCGAGCTATCGCAGACAGACTCAGCAACTTCCAAATTTCTGCCCTAACCGGCAGAGGGCACTGCATCAGCGGCACAGCCACACCCTCAGCCAATGAGGCGACCCCTGTGGCCTTGTGCTGCATCCGAACAAAGAAGAAGTAGCTGAGGGTACAGCTGTGCCGCTGATGCAATGCCCTCTGCTGGTTATGGTAGGAATTTATAATTTATCCAGGGTGCTGGCGATAGCTCGCCTACTCTTTGCCAAGAACACCATGGGATTTTTAACGTCCACCAGATTTTTAACGGATTTTTAACAACAGCTCTGCATATGCAAAAATAAATAATCTGGGTTATAAACCGCCCCCACCCCCCCCCCCCCACAAGACCACCAGCGAAGATAAAACATCCCGATACGTTAAATGGGGCCATGCTGATCCTCTGTAGCAAGTCTGGATGGAATTGGCCCAAAACTGTAGGAGTACAGCACAAACAAACCCATAAACAAACACTGGTCCATGAATTATATCAAAGGATTTCACCGGGAACCCTGGGAATTTAAAACTTGCATTGTGGTAGAATTAATTCTAACTTGTAAGTGGGTTTTTGTGGGGAATGTTGTGGTGAATGGAAGGTCGTGACATGTGACCACGTGATGCCCGGCTCGAGCACAGAAGAGATAAAGCTGAGGTTCGGCTCGGCCGCGGGGTTTTGTCCCTGGGGCATTGCCGTTGTATGTCGCCGGCTCACTTGGTGCTCATTGAATGGTGAGAACACTGATTGATATATAATACTGATTTATTTTGCGGTGATTAGTTGCGCGTGTGTACCTTACTGCTTGTACTCCATGCTGCGTTTGTATCCCCTGGTGTGCCCGTAGAAGCGGCTCCAATCAAATGGAATAAAGCCTAAACTCTGAAGGTTCTTCTCTCGTCTTCATTTCAATTTAAAAAGACTGCAGCTTCCGGGCCGTAAGCGCCGAGGAACACCGAAAGGAAGCGACACGGGAGGCATTCATCCAAGGACTCAGATCAGCCCACATACGGCAACGCTTACTAGAGAAAGCGCAACCCACTCTTGACAAGGTAGTCGATCAGGCTCGAGCGATGGATACGGCTCAGCAGCAATCTGAGTCATTTGGGACACCGATGCTGCTAATGAACGCTGCTACGGTGGAAACTCAAGGAACTCCACAGACACAGACACAGCCTGACACAGGGGATGGAGAAACACCCGAGGAGCCGGATACACAGGCCACGTCAAACTCCTCAGCTGCTACTCCGGTTGGTAAATGCTTCTTTTGTGGGTACAAAAGGCACCCCGCCAAAAATACCCTGCCAGAGATGCCACATGCATGAATTGCGACAAGAAAGGGCATTATGCCAGGGTATGTAAATCTACTCTAAGGAGAAATAAACCCACTTCTGCAGCTCTCTACTCGCAAAATAAATTAACTGCAGCCTCCCCGGGGAATCTATCCAAGGCTATCATCAACGTACGAATTAACGGGCATATGGCTGAGGCACTGATTGATACCGGTAGCTCTGAAAGTTTCGTCAACAGCTCGCTAGTGAAGGGCAGGAAATGGATAATCCACCCGACAGACAATACGGTATGCATGGCCGCCACCTCACTATAGTCCCGCGTACGAGGGTACTGCAAAGTCGAATTGGACGTAAAAGGGTACACGCATCGGGATGTAAGGGTACTGGTGCTTCGTGATTTGTGCGCAGACGTAATTCTGGGTCATAATGTCCTCAAGCAGCACACGAGCATCGAAATACCCTTTGGAGGAAGCAAACCTCGTCTAATTTTAAATGCTTTGACCACCGCCGAGGTAACGTCCCCCCAGCTGTTTGCTAACTTGTCGCCGGTCTGCAAACCGATAGCGATCAAATCGCGGCGATATACCACTGCTGACATGAATTTCATCACTTCAGAAACCAAGCGATTACTGGAAGAAGGAATTATAGAACCGAGCGATTCGCCATGGCGTGCACAGGTGTTAGTAACCAGCAGTCAGAACCATAAGAAACGAATGGTTGTCGATTATTCCCAAACGGTCAATCGCTTTACCCAACTCGATGCCTACCCCCTGCCGCGCATAGACGAGATGGTCGAACGCGTGGCCAATTATAAGGTATTCAGTACCATCGACTTGCGAAGCGCCTATCACCAAATTCCCATCCGAGAGGAAGACAAACCTTACACCGCATTCCAGGCAGGTAGGCGCCTCTACCAATTCAGGAGAATACCTTTCGGTGTCACGAATGGGGTAGCTTGCTTCCAACGGGTTATGGACGACATCATCTCAGATGAAAACCTCAAAGACACTTTTGTTTACGTGGACAATGTCACAGTGTGCGGTAGGGATCAGGGGGAACATGACATGAATCTGGACAGATTCTTGAGCATTGCTAGAAAATATAATCTGACTCTCAACTACGAGAAATGCGTATTCTCGGCAAGGTCAATTGACCTTCTCGGCTACACGATAGCCGACGGCACAATTAAGCCTGATCCTGAACGATTGCGCCCACTTCGTGAGCTACCCCCACCTCAGGACCTGCAGACGATGCGCCGGGTGATAGGCATGTTTGCTTACTATGCGAGATGGATTTCGCAATACTCCGACAAAATACATCCCCTAGTGCATTGCAAAACCTTTCCACCAGATGCCGCTGTTGTGACAGCTTTCCACAACCTCAAAGATGATATCAGTAATTCCGTGGTTTTATCGATCGATAGCTCGGTGCCCTTTGTGGTGGAGACCGACGCTTCAGATCACGCGATAGCTGCTACGCTTAATCAGTCTGGGCGACCCGTCGCGTTCTTCTCGAGAACTCTCTCTGGAAGTGAGCAGAGACACTCAGCGATAGAGAAGGAAGCGTACGCCATCGTCGAAGCGCTGCGCAATTGGAGACATTATTTACTGGGAAACCACTTCACGCTCGTTACGGACCAATGATCCGTGGCATTCATGTTTGATGGGAAAAATAACGGTAAAATTAAGAATGAAAAAATTATGAGATGGCAGATAGACCTAGCCTGCTACAGTTACGACATTGTTTACCGGCCCGGGAGGGAAAACCCTGCTGCAGACACCTTCTCGCGGGTCTACTGCTCGGCCGCTATCGGTCGGGCTTTGCAAGACCTCCATGTGTCTCTGTGCCACCCCGGGGTAACCAGAATGGCACATTTCGTACGCAGACAGAACCTGCCCTATTCTATTGAAGATATTAAACAAATGAATGCTTCATGCCCTGTTTGTGCTGAACTAAAACCCAGATTCTATGGTTCGGCTTCTGGCAGACTGATCAAGGCCACTTCTCCCTTCGAGAGACTAAACATTGACTTCAAAGGGCCCCTGCCGACCGAGACAGACAACAGATACATATTCACTGTTGTTGATGAGTATTCAAGGTTCCCTTTCGCGTTTCCGTGCTCGGATATGACCTCGGGCACTGTCGTGAAATGTCTGTCTGACCTCTTCGCTATGTTTGGGAAACCTTCGTACATACATTCAGACAGAGGGCTGTGTTTCATGTCGGCCGGGCTAAAACAATTCCTATTAGAGCACGGCATCGCAACTAGTCGAACGACGGGTTACAACCCACAGGGTAATGGTCAGGTGGAACGATATAATGGAGTTATTTGGAAAGCCGTAACTCTGGCGTCGAAATCAAGAGGACTGGGGCCCGAGCGGTGGGAGGTTACCCTTCTCGACGCTCTGAATTCCATATGCTCTCTGCTCTGCACGTCCACCAATGCGACTCCTCACGAACGAATGTTTACTCACCAACGACGTTATGTTGACGGCCAATCGGTGCCCGACTGGCTAACCCATCCCGGAACAGTGTTCATGAAACGCCTGGTACGACAAAGCAAGTATGAACCCATGGTGGAAGAGGTCAAACTCATCGATACTAATCCAGAATACGCTCATGTCAGGCTCCCGGATGGCAGGGAGACCACTGTGTCGGTTCGTCATTTGGCTCCCTCAGGCACTCCCCCCGCCGGCACACCACCATCTGGCACACCTCCCTCTGACATTCCCTCCCCAGGAGTTTCCGCCCCAGGGACTCCACCCGAGAAGGGTGACGGCGGAGCTACCGCGTTCCACCCGGGGGCGATCGGGGAGTCATCTCCGGCTCGAGTCGAGGCTCACCAAAAGGATCGGAAGCCTCCCTCAAGTGAAACCGCCATCTACTCCCGGAGAGGCCGGCGAATAATACCCCCTCGCCGACGCAATCTGTAAAGGGGATTATCGGCATCCTCGATGCTCATGCCCCTATATGCTCGTTACATAATATATCGATGCTCATTACCATGCTCCTACAACTCAAAATAATCCTCACTGCTTGGCATGTATGCTTCTGTAGATTAGATAGTTCGCATTGCTTGAAATGTATACTCCTGTAGCGCTGAAGTAATCCTGGTGCGTTAGCTGGGCCCCTAGTTACATTTTAAAGACGGGGAGAATGTGGTGAATGGAAGGTCGTGACGTGTGACCACGTGGTGCCCGGCTCGAGCACAGAAGAGATAAAGCTGAGGTTCGGCTCGGCCGCGGGGTTTTGTCCCTGGGGCATTGCCGTTGTATGTCGCCGGCTCACTTGGTGCTCATTGAATGGTGAGAACACTGATTGATATATAATACTGATTTATTTTGCGGTGATTAGTTGCGCGTGTATACCTTACTGCTTCTGTACTCCATGCTGCGTCTGTATTTCCTGGTGTGCCCGTAGAAGCGGCTCCAATCAAATGGAATAAAGCCTACACTCTGAAGGTTCTTCTCTCGTCTTCATTTCAAATGTACTAATTAATTTATGTTGTAAGATCTAAGGCTCCTGTAGTAGGAGCGTTGTACATTTGACGCGTACATACGTGCACAGGCTTGCCATGTCAAATATATAGATTTTGTGACTAAGTAAGTGGAGAGTTCAATGTATATTTTTTTTAAGAATATCGTATCTTCGTTTTCGTCTTGCTACGAAGTTGCTTTCAGTTTACATACCCTGCAAATGCTCACGATAGTGAGACATTAAAACAGCAATCTATGACAAACAATCTGATTATAGCAGTCTCCTCTTGGCCCTCCACCTATACCTGTCATGATCGGTTGAGGTGTTCGACCTTCTCCATGAACCTTCGATGCTGGAGATGGAAAAACAAATCCTTGACTGAAGGTGGGTGGAGGTTATGTTTTCACCCCTCTCTGTCTGTCTGTTTGTTTGATTGATTGTTTGTTTGTCTGTGAGCGTATCTCAAGGGTTTGCAAGGATTCAGACGAAATATTTTTTGGACAGGTTGGATTTGTAATGATGATGAATCGTTCCATTTTGGTCAACATCCGAATCCGGATCCGGATATGAGAATTTTTTAATTTATTAACTGATTTGTCACCATTGAGAGATCGGACCAAAAACAATAAAATAAAATAAAATAAAAAAATCATCAAATCCATTGGGACCATACTCTGTACTGAGCATTAGTGCTGCCTAAGCAGTCTCCTTGGCTATTGGGTACAATCCTGGAGGGGTCGCCACTCCGACACAGTATACCAGCAAGCCGCTGCTCATTTTGCCGATCTCAAAATGATGACAGGCAGAGTCAACCCCATCTGGTATTAATTCAACAGCCAAGCAGGATTTAGAACTCAGGATCCTCGGATCCAAAGCCCACCACCCTAACCATTAAGCCAACACCGGGTGTATATATAAATTGCACCATATTTCAAAACGTTGTGGACGAGTTATGTTAAAACTCGGTGGATGAGTTGGGTAGGTGACAAGAACAAGGAGATTCGATTTTTGGTTCAGGTCCGGATCAGATCTGACCTATCCAGTGGGATACAAAAGGTAAACAGTTCAACCTGGCGGAGGTACGCACTCTACCGAATGTCGATCTTGTTCTCAAACGACGCAGGGCGCCCTCATGCGACGTTTACTTTTTAACTATTGTTGAAGTAACAAGTTCAGAGAATAATCCTGTTTGGAAAGAGTCATACAGATTGATATCACTGGAAACTGCTCACTGTTATTCTTAGAATACCTTTCGCTGCCATGCAGGTTCACATCTCTTTCCCCAACTCATAGGAGACGGTGTATCCTCATCGAGCAGGTCCGACATTGAAGAATCTGTGTTAGTTATTTTATATTGTACAATGGTGCATTATCTTTCTCGCGACTTCTTCTTTTCGGTACATCGTGTGAGTGCTTGTTTACATCACTGTTACAGGGAGCGTAGATGTACCACCGATGCACTGCCTCCCCAAATTAATGGCAGAGATTTGTATTTTGTCCAGGCTACTGGTGATAACATGCACTTACTGTGTGGCAAAAGACACCCCTTGTATCTTTGTGTCCACCAACAAAGGCTTAGCAGACAGCAGGACCCAAGTTGACGTCAATTTGAGGGACGGCGCAGTTTGTGATGGAATTCCCTGCCTGCGTAATACCAGTTTCTTATTGGGTCGGGAATCAAATCTGGACTACAAAAGTTTACAGGTGATTGGTCTACCTCTAAGCCAAGTGTGGGCTTGGGATCCTAGGGTCCTGAGTTCAAATCCCACTCAGCTGTTTAATTAATACCAGGTGGGGGTTAACTCGACCTGCCATCCTTCCGAGGTCGGCAAAATGAGTGCCAGCATGCTGGTATACTGTGTCGGAGTGGTGACCCCTCCAGGATTGTACCCAAGAGACTGCTAAGGCAGCACCAACGCTCTGCACAGAGTATGGTCCTGATGGATGGATGGATGGATGGTCGACCTCTGCACCATATTAGGAATCCCACAAATTTTCTTTCACGTTGGGATCGCAACTCTGTTATCTTTGATTCCTTGGAGTTATATCAAGGTAATCAATGGCGTTATTCAGCAAATACTGCATCACTGGCACTGCATGATGTGTGCTCAAGTCTTCTGAGAATTGCCGTTCAATTGAAAACTGGTCTCGCGTTGAGGATTCACCTCAAAGGAAAATGGACCGATGATAAAAGTTGGCAGAAGACGCCACGCGTCCCACTGGTCGTGAGTCTCGAACATGTTGGAGAGACAGTTGCGACTTCCCGGAACGATAAATTATAATTTTACACTTGTTTACTCTACCGGACATGATGAGCATCACCTCATTGGAAGATCAAGGTTTTTGCAGCAATGTTTCATCATCACAGCAAAAGCTCACCTGCGTAAGACAAAAATTGGCTCCTGCTTGGTAACCTGGGCCTCTTAGCTACTAGTGAAGCACTTGAACATGATAAGCTTTCTCAAGAATGCGATGTACAGTTGTCTTTGAGAGTCTCAATTCCAAGGAGACTCGATGCAAACTCTTGCTTAGACTTCAGAAGAGCATCCTTCACTCGTTCAATGTTGTTCGTTGTTTGAAAACCTCGCTGCTTCCCCAGTTTGATGCTGTCCTCATCAATGTCCCCTTTTATATAAACTTATTGTGAATGCACGTAATGGTTTTGCATGTTGAAGGGCATCTCTGAAAGTGACTTTGGTGTTGTCTCTCTGTAACCACAACACTTTCATAAACTTCCATCCACACTGCTATTCTATGCCTTTCCTCCAGATTCAGCTACCCTGCCATGGTGCACTCTGGGAGAGAAAAAAAAGAAAACAAATGTTGAATAGTGAACAAAACTTCAAACATTACTCCAACTGTTCCACATAAGTTTCAGTGAAAAGTTGTGCATGCTTTTTGGATTCAATAAATAACTACAAGAGCACTCGGTAGAGCGCATACCTCCGCCACGTAATTCCTGATCCACGAGAACATATCAGGCTCAATACATTTTTGAAATTTCATGCGACGCAGTATTACTTCGTTTTTGGCCCCATCTCTCAATGGTGAAGAATCACTTTAGAAATTAAAAAATTCTCGTATCCAGATCCGGATTTGGATCTTCACCAAGATTGAATCAATTCGTCCTTGTCACACACCCAACGTGTCCACCAAGTTTCATCCGAATCTGTCCACAACCTTTTGAGATATCCTGCACACAGACAAACATAAAGGGGTGAAAACATAACCTCCTTCACCTTTGGTGGTGGCGGTGAGAATGGGTTTAAATAGAAGGAACAGACTGTATCCTTACTATAATTCACGGACCAGTGTTTGTGTGATTGGCTGTTTGTGAGTTTGTTTGTGGGTTTGTTTGTTTGTCGTGCTACTCCTCTTACAGTTCTGGACCAATTGCATCCAGACTTGTTGGAGAGAATCAGCATGACCCCAATTAATGGATATGGGTGTTTTTATCTTTTCTGGTGGTCATGGGGGGGAGTGAGGGAGGGACGCCAATTTTCTTGATAAATGTGTGTTGTGTAGCGCCGCCTACAGGTGGGGGAGGGTATTACAAGTCTCCACCATTTACCCCACTGTATTCCTGTCCCCATGATTTCCAGTACAGCAAGGTTTTTGAATTATAAGCAAAGGTATGTTTTTGCTTCATGCTCATAACCCTGCATATGCAGAACTGTCAGTTGCCTCTACACCGCCCAAGTAAAGGTGTGCGTCAGAAGAACACGTTGCATGCTTGGAACAAGATCACCCATTGGGCGGGTACTTTACTACGATTCAGCAAAGTAGGCAATGAGAATATATACGAGGGCCAGTCAATATGTAACAGCTCAAAATGGCTATTATATATTTGAGAATGTAATGTGTGTAGTTGTAAACGACATATGTTATATTGTTGTGAATCTGGAAGCCATGAACACACAACAGCCAGGTCCTATAGATGAGTTATATCGGTAAGTACGTGTTTCTCGTTAGGGTCCCGTCCCTAGTCTAATGGGAATTAAATGTTCGTGCGCTGCGGAGTTATTTTGATAGTTAGGGTTTTCTTTTACATTTTTACATCACTTACAACTACAACAACACCTTCGCTCCATCCTGATGCCATAACGCTCATGGTGGGCGGAGTTCAAGAAGAACTTGGCATCTTTCTCGACCAATCAGAGAGATGCGAGCGAGTTTGCCATCGGTCGGCCAAGGAGGGCCAACGCAGGACAATGTTACTCCTCTTCCTGTTTGAGGGGCAGTCCGCCGTGACGCCCCCCCCCCACCCCCCGTCCAATCAGCGGACTTGGCACCCCTTTTGGCCAATCACAGGGGCCACAGGCGCATTTGCACGCCAAAACAGTCCAGTGAGGGAGAGCGGGTCAGAGGAGGCAGCTCCTCCCCTCTGGAGAAGGAGTGAATAACTGGTCAGCGCGATCCGACTGGGAGAGAGTTGGTTTTGGTCTGCCGAATCGCCTGGCCTTGCCTGCTGGCACTCGCTGTCTCGTCCGCGCTCGCGCTGGTTGGCGTCCGCCCTTCACCCTCCGTCCCGGGTACTTGGAGTGGCATCGTAGTTGCGGGTTCGAGTCCCGCCGGTCCAGGACGTCGAAGACCACATGAGGTGGACAGGTCCAAGATAGCGCTGGTTTCCAGCTCATATTCCCTCGAGCTGGAAACCTCGAATAAAAACCTCGAGATCCATCATCTTTTGGGGTATTTGTGTGTGCCTGTGTGTGTCCTTGGGCCCCGTCTATAAGTAGAAACTGTTAAGTGCCTCCTGTGTTCCTTGTACATTATTTGCCTTGCTTTAGTCATGATAACTCTGCTCTTTGTGTGCTCCCTCCCTGCCTATTGTAAATAAATATCCCTATTGTTAAATGTATCAGCTCGTTTCTGTGTTTCTTTCATTGGCTTAGCACGGTTGGGTGTTGTTGGCTTAGCACTTAGCGTGTTGGGAAATTGGGAAGCGGAAAATTGTGCATTTGGTCCGGCGGCTCTGGTAACTCAGCTCGGTTACACCGGATCCGAGCCGTTACCACGACTCGGATCGGACAGAGTCAGCCGAGGGTGTGGTTTCCCGGGTAGTTGGACGGCATGAGTACTAAGGTAAATTGGAGTTAGACAAGTGGATCCTACCTCACGCCGTTGAAATATTGGCGACCACGGTCCTGTAAAGGACTCATGCCTCTCAGAGCTCTCCGAGAAGCACGATCTAGATTCCAGGTGTTCGGTGGAGCCGACTCTACTGCTCCACCTAGCGGTCGTGCTCGCCGCGAAACTTAGCCCCACAACAATATCTATGGGTAAGAGTCATGTTAAGCCTGGTGTTGGCTTAGTGGTTAGGGTGGCGGCTTGGAGTCCTCGGGTACTGAGTTCAAGCCCCGTTGGCCGCTGAATTAAAAAAAAATACACCAGGAGGTTGACTCAGCCTGTCATCCTTCCGAGGTCGGCAAAATGAGTACCAGTGTACTGGTAAGGCGGACACTGCATCAGCGGAATAGCCGCGTCCCAACCAATGATGCAACCAGCAGCCATAGGCTGCACCAGAGAGAGAGAGAGAGAGAGAGAGAGAGAGAGAGAGAGAGAGAGAGAGAGAGAGAGAGAGAGAGAGAGAGAGAGAGAGAGAGAGAGAGATAGATATATGTTTTGCCTGTTTTAGATCTGGCAACATTGAGCGTATGACGTTAGTAGAGCAGTTCTAAGATGGCGTCTCCCTTCAAAGCATGCACCAGGGAGGAGCAACTTTCTGTCATTCATTTATTGGGAAGTGAGGGTGTGAATCCCAGTGAAATACATCGCAGAATAAAAATGCAATATGGTGACACGTGTTTATCACTGCAGCATGTGTACGACTGGGACAGGAATTTTAAAAGTGGAGTGTCCAGTGTTACAGACACTGCTAGCTCGGGCGGCCTCATAGCCGACACACCAAAAATGGTTGCAGGAGTTGAGCACATGCTAAGGGAAAACTGTCGCATTACACTGGATGAAGTAGTCTCTGAATTGAATACTAGCCATGGTTTAGCACACCATATCATTCACAACATGCCGGGGTTCTGCAAAGCGTCTGCAAGGTGGGTGCCTAAACAAAATCACACCTGAACTGAAAGAGCGGCGAGTGGACACGTGAAGAACTTCTGTGATGTTACGAAACAGAAGGCGACGCTTTCTTACAACGTGCAGTGACGGGATGAAAGCTGGGTCCACTAATTTCAGCCAGAAACGAAGAGGGTAAGCAAAGAAAAGCACCATTCAACTTCACCAAAGCCAAAAAAATTCCACACATATCTGTGTGTGTGTAGGTATTCCACACATAACAGCAGCAATCGAGGACATGCATTTTGAGTGTCTTCCTCATCCACCCTACTCTCAGACCTCACTCCTTCGGATTACCACATCGTTGGGCCACTTAAAGAGGTGCTTTTTTGGAACCATTTTCTGATTCGCCGAAGAGGTCCAAGAGGCAGTGCACGAATACCTGCACAAGCAGCCAATATATATTTTTTCAAGAGGAATCCAGGCCTTAATAAAGTGCTGAAAACAATGCGTTGGACACAATGGAGATTATATTGAAAAATAACACAGTTGTGACGCAAATACTTGCAATAAACGATTTGTGAAAAATATTTTAAGGTTACTTATTGACTGGCCCTCATATATATGCTAACAAATGTCAGTGCGTGTCTTTCCATCAGTCAGTCTCCTCCATAACTCCAAAACCATGAAATCTAGTAGCCCCACACTTTGCATGCATACTAAGATAACTACAAGGAAGTGCATGAATGAAAATTGGGTGTTTGGGTTAATTTAAACACCCCTTTTGAAGATAATTAACAGCCTCATTTAATTATCCTTTATCAAGGCTCATACTTGGTCACCTCACTGTGCCTTTCTGGGGTCTTAATTCGCCATTTTTTTTGGCCTGCTCAACAATGCCTTGACTTGGAACAGGCCACAAAGGTTTCTTAACGATAAAGGGGTTTTTTTTCACTTCCTCACTCATATCATCGAATGCCTGATCATCATACCTACGAATCGCTGGATACATTGCAATGCTTATAAATACCTGGAGACGCCAGGGTGTGTGGAATATTTCATTTCCGTGCATGGCAAACCTCTAGAATCTCTTGATCTGAGCCAAATTTCAAAATGTAAACTTCCTTATTGACTTCAGCAGTAATTCCGACTGCTAAAAAAAAGTGTTCATTTGTCCAATTCCGGCATTGCTTGACATTCCGGGCATCTCCAGGTGAATGGTGTTTATATAACCGATTGGCGATCGCTAATCATTTGCCAAGCCAGCCGTTCCTCATCAACTGTTTTGTTGGAGTGCTTGCTGAAGTGCCAGAGTTGAAGTGCCCAGAACAGAGGCTGCGGTGAACCGGTTGAAATGTGGTAAAGCTCCTGGGATCTGTGGCATCCATGCTGAACTTCTCAATGCTGGTGGAGATGCTGTACTTGTGTCGTTGCATGCAGTTCTGTGCTCTGCTTAGAACACAGACATCATCCCAACTAACTGGAAGAGGGTCTTGTTGTCCCTCTCTGGAGAGGGAAGGGTGATCGCCAAGATTGCAACAATTATCAAGGGATGATGCTGCCCTCAGTGCCGAGCAAGGTCTTTGCTCGGGTAATTCTTGATAGGGTTCGCCACCATCTGCTTGAACACCAGCGTCCAGAGTAGTCAGGCTTTACACCAAAGCGGTCAACGATTGGCCGTATCCTTGCTCTTTGGGTCCTCACCGAACGCAGATGAGAGTTTCGGCAGGGGCTGCTTGCAGCCTATGTTGGTCTCTGTAAAGCATTTGATTCAGTGAATCAGGATGCCCTCTGGAGGATTCTTGGTCTTCGTGGGGTGCCACCAAAACTGAACAATCTGATGTCTGAACTATACTCTGGAACTGAGAGTGCTGTGAGATATCATTTCTGACATATTTTCAGTTGTTACTGGTGTTCGTCAGGGGTGTGTACTGGCCCCCACATTTTTCAACACTTGTATGGACTGGACGCTGGGGAGGATGTCAGAGAAATCAAACTGCTGTGCATCATTTGGGAATGTCAAGATCTCTGACGTTGATGTCACAGATGATGCAGTCATCTTTGCGGAGACAAGATATCTTTTTAGGGGGGCACTTGAGGTGCTGAAAGAGGAGTCGGAGCCACTGGGTTATGTGTTTTTTCGGTCAAAACTAAGATCCAGGCTTTCAATGACATTTGGATGCTGCTGTCCTGTCTCTACCTGTTTGTGGTGAGGATGTTGAGATCACGGAGAGATTCACTTTCCTGGGCAGTGATATTCATGTCTCTGCTGTCTGTGAGCCAGAGGGCAACAGACGTCTGGATCGAGCCTGGGGAGTCATGGATTCACTGGATCATGGGGTGTGGTGCTGCCGGTACCTGTGCGGGAGGACAAAAGTCCGAGGCTTCAGGTCCTTGGTGCTTCCAGTCTTGTGCTAATGATGCGAGATTTGGACTCTGACCAGGGATCTGAGATGTCGACTTCATTCCACTGGTACCAGGTCTCTTCGGAGAATCCTCAGCTATCGCTGGTCGGACTTTGTGTCCAACGAGTGGTTGCTGAGAGGGACTCAAATGAGATTTGTTACCTGCATAGTCTGTGAGCATCAGCTGTGGCTGTATGGACATGTGGCTCGTTTTCCTGACGCTGATCCTGCTCACCAGATTCTCAGCGAGGAAGCCTCGTGAGTGGAGGAGGCCAATGGGCCGACCACGTGCCTCGTGGTCGCAGCAGGTTGATCAGCATCTCAAGGAGATTTGGATGGGCCAGGAATATGCCTTGGGGATGGCCAGATGGAGGCCCCTGGAGTACCGGCAGAAAGTGGACGCAGCGACGCGCATGATTCCATACCTGACCTGACTTGAGGGCAGCAAGAAATCGCTTAGTTTGGCATAGAAGTTCATATTGTTGCAGTTCTCGAAACTGCATGCATACTACAGATAGTGGTCCCATGACAGTTATTCTATTAATATACATGTAGATAGTCCCTTCCCTTTTGTCTAGCGGGACAATAGGGGCGTGCGTTGTGATGATCTCAAAGCTTGGTTTGCTTCCGTCATTTTTTTCTTCATTTCATCCCTACTCTTTTTTTTCTGATTATTCCTGAGGTAAATCTGAGCCACATACGCCTTCGCTGTGAGATGGGTCCTCGCGGAGGCCAGCGCGTGTGGTGCCGCTGCGAGGAAACGATGATGCACGGGCATTAACAGCGCAGAGCCCTCATTCCCAAGCAAGCCCTCAACCCAACGTGTGCTGCGAGTCATGCAGTGCACTTGGCAGTGCGGGATTATCGACTCGAGCTTCCAATGATCTGGGGAAGATTGCTGGTTGCATTAAAAAGGCATACGAATGAATATCTCTTAAGAGGCTGCACGAATGGTGTTTTTCACAAGACAGGAAACGCAGCCAGCACGACGCCCACGCTGCACGAAACGCGTACGGAGGCCAATAAAGGCGACTCCATGCCACGTTGGGCGGGATACGAGTGTGCGAAGTAAGAAGTGGCGTGTTCCTTTTCAACCAAATATTTGACACATATTGGTGTTTGCCCCACGCACATGCTAGCAGAGTCATGCGGACGTGGGTGTTGGCCACATGCATAATGGCGGAACTATGCGCACTGTATAGAATGTGCTCGAAGGCAGAAATGTACGCCGCTCGGCGAAACATGCATGGATTCATCCGCAACAATGTACCTTCGGTCCTCGCTGGCAGCAGTGGATTCCTCACGGATGGTGAACATCTTCTCGTCTCTACGGCCAGCGAAGCTGCGATCGAGCCGGGGAATGTTGTACAGTGTGGGCCACGTTGGCGCGCGCGGAGCGGGCGCGTTGATTGGCACTGGTTGTACGCCCGAGCGGGCATGCGGGACCCTCGGCCGGTCGCCAGAGCACGGCCCGGGGTTTTTTGCCGGACGATTCATGCGCCAATTTCGGTGTGGGCGATTCGTGTCATGTCATGGGGTCGGAGCGAAACATTTTCGCTGTCTGAGATGACCTTGCCGGAAACGAAGTGGTGCAGTTTCCAGCCAAAGTTAGTGGGCCACGTGAGGGGTCGGGGCCAATCAGGTCACCCAATTCAGGTGATGATGCTTAGCTTCAGGGTGCCCCTCCTCCCCCCCATGCTGCAAGTCATATAAAGGTCGGAGTGGTCCCTCCACCTCTGATTCGCTCTCTCCTTGCCCTCGTCTCTCTGCACGACCTGCCTCATGTTGCCTGGCCTCCTCTTCTCTCCCGTCGCCCTCGTCTCTGCTCGACATCGTCACGACCCACCTCCTGCTGCCTGGACTCCATCATGACGTCGACCCCACCCGTCTACCTGGTCCTGCCTACCACTCCATCCACGCACTCTGGACTCCTCCCCTTCTCCACTTGAGCCCTCCTTCACGAACACAGTCTCCACACGCATTGCTGAAGCCAGAGACGATGCGCCAGCTGTCCGGTGCCGCACCACAGAGCATCTCCCCCCCTCCCGAAACGCATTGGTGGCGCGTTCGTACAATCAAGTATAAAGGTACCGAGATCGTAGCCTCAACTCCTCTACCTTCTTGTTGCAATACTCACTCTTCATCGGGGTGTGTGTGTGTGTGTGTGTGTGTGTGTGTGTGTGTGTGTGTGTGTGTGTGTGTGTGTGTGTGTGTGTGTGTGTGTGTGTGTGTCCTGTTGCCTGTCCACTTAAGTAAGACTGCAGAAGATCGTTATTGTTATCATTATTATTGTTATTTTCGCGTTAAGTCTGCTCTGTGTCCGTTTTTGTAAGTTGCCTGTTTATTTGCTGCACCATACCTCTCTCTCCAATCTCTGCACAACACACCCCAATAAATCTTGATCGTGCCACATACCTTTCCTCGCCCATTGAAATAAATAATTATTATGAATGTTCCCTGCTCGTTTTTGTCTTTTCTTACATTTATCCAGCATGGTCCGAATCCTAGTTTAGCCGGGACTTTATTCCTTTTAGCCAGTACGTCCTTGGCAGTGTCACTCAGCTGCAATCGATCCGGTACAGTGATCCGGTTCGGACAAGGCGTACCGAGGGCTTGTTCCCCGGTAATTAAATCACGTGATTAATTAGGTAACCCATAAACGGGAGGACCCTGGGTCACGCGGTTGAGTTATGGGCGCCCACGGTCGGTTAAGCGACCCGCCGCATCACGGAATTATCCATGTGCGATGGCCTACAATTCCGGGGAGTCTGTTGGGAGCAGAGATAGCCTCCCCCACCAAGTGGTCTTCTCATCCGACCCCCGGCCCACAACAATATTGTTAATATCTTGGATGAGTTCAACTTTGAGCTCACAATGAAAAATATAAAACAAAAATGAGTGCAGGATTATATTTACTCACACCACAGCCATGCGACACTAAAGGTATGTGGCAGTATTGCACAAAGAGAAGAAAACCTGCGAGTCATCAGCTCCATTGAGTGCGTCTTCGTACATAATGCATTGGAAAATTTATCCACCACTGCGACGCGGTGCCGACCTGTCTGTGATTTACTCTAACCTTAGAAATGTTCGCGACTTTTCGTAAGTGCACCTTATATTCCGCCATTGGGTTTATGGGGACTCCAGCAGACCATCACTACAAATGCATGCAAATAATTTCATAAACATTGCTCTTCATAATCATGTCAGATGTGAAGAAAAAGTAATAATCACTGTAACATTATTCACCTGAACATTATGAAATTCATCCAACTTTTTAAATATTAAAAAACAGGGACCCACTCCCCCACCTTGCCACTTTCCCTACAGAGGCCGCCCATCCCATCGAAAGGCTTCTCGAGACCCTTTGGGGTCTCCAACTCCCCCAACCCTTCCCTCACCTGGACTCTCTGGAGACCGATCTGCAGAGTCTGCCTGGCCCTTGCCGACAACATGCATCTTCGCAGCTCAAAGGCCTCAGTAAATTCCGATGTAAGAGAACCATCTCAATGTCATTTGGCTCATAATCAGAGGAGCTTGCGGGATAACAAATACAATTGATCGAATTCCATCACAATGCCACACTCTCCCAATTCATACAGATTTCATGCTGTCGGGCTGTGCGCAAACAATTCCCCGAGTGGGATTCTGTGCAATGATTCCTGCACGTCTGCATTCTCTTGTATTCGCACAACTTTACAATCCACAATAAGCATTAATAGGTCCGGCATACATGGCCAAACCTCCAAAATCGATTCCTCCCAGCAGGTTGATAGACGTATTTCTTGTACATTTTGCTGCAGTGCACTTTTTATGTCCTTGTACAACACCTAGCAATCGTGCTTTCCTGGCATCCTCTTTGATGACTTGTTTTGAAACCCTTGTTATCGATCTGGATTCCATTACTTCATCATATTACAGTGTATCGCAGAGCTGACATGACCTTTGTTCTCTCAAAAGCCTTGAAAGCTTAATTCGAGAAATTCTTTAAAGACCTGCAAACCTCCGTCTTGATCATCACTTTTGAGAAGAATGGATGGTGCTGTTCCATTGCACAGGAAATGTACTGGCTGCAAATGGATGTTGCTGTTGGTTTTTAATTTTTTTTGAAGTAGAAAGTAAAATATTAAGGCCCAGAGGCATGATTGAATGACCTCCTCCAAACAAGGAAATAAAATAAGAGTCAATCGTAGTCAGTGGACTAGTATCGTGTGTAAACCAGGCCAGAGGAGGCGGTCAGATTGTCATCATCCTGAAAGAGCCAACTCGATTTCATCAACCATTCGTGATATTTGATCAGTTCTCCTGAAACGAACTCGACTTCCTGAAGTGGAGAAACCAAATCTCTAATTTCATTAAAATATATATATATTTTTTTCCTCCGCCACCAAAAGTTGTCGGAGGTTACCTTTTCAGCCCTGCCTGTTTGTCTGTTAGCAGGATGTCTCAAAAAGTTTTGAACGGATTCGGATGAAACTTGGTGCACAGGTTGGGTATGTGACAAGGATGAATTGTTTCGATTTTAGTGAAGATCTGGATCCGGACACTAGAATTTTTAAAGTGATTCTTCACCATTGAGAGATTCGGCCAAAAAAAACGATATATAGAATGATATCTAAAAAAGTTGTAGATGCGTTATGATCAAAGTTGGTGAATGAGTTGGTTAGGTGACAAAAACAAGCCAATTAAATTTTGGTTCATGTCAGGATCCAGATCTGACCTATCAGTGGGATACAAAATGTAACCTGTTCAGCCTGGCAAAGGTTTGCGCTCTACCGGGTTCCCTTCTCGTTAATTTTTTTTTCTTTCGATTATTATTGTCTTCAGCTGAAATTAAACCCACAACCTCTGGGATGCCTCAACCTAAACTGAAAAAGGGTAAAGTATTTTTGATACGCCTCTTATCTCGGTACTCCCACAACAAACTGGGACCGAGTGAGTACTCGACTCAAGGCATTCTGATGGCTTGTGGGCAGAGGTTCATTGTAAATGGAATATCCTTCGAATAGGATGTTAAGCCAGGTGTTCCATCACTCACACTCACTTTTAAACCTCAATATCTTATGATTAATGGAGAAAATAGGCCATTGCATTCCAGAATGCTGAACAAATTCCGAATTACTGCTCTGGTCCTCCACCAGGTCATGTGATGGCAAAAAACAAAACCCAACCATTACCGGACAATCAGCCCTCAATGCATCTCAGAACCCCAACCACCCCATGCATAACAAGTTAAGAGAACATCTACCCCTCCAAAGATTGACGAGCCGCAGTTCCTTTACCTGAGTCGCTCAAACCTATATCACAACAAACGATGGCCTGGGAAAACACGTGTGACAGATGAAGCAATGGCTTGCATACCAACCCAGCAGCTGTCGACAACACCTTCAGGTCAGGTCAGGTATGGGAGCATGTGCCAGAACAGCACGACGCTGCGTCCACTTTCCGCCGGTACTCCAGGGGCCTCCGTCTGGCCATCCCCCAGGCAGATGCCAGGCCCATCCCCATCTCCTTGAGATGATGGTCAACCTGTTGCAACCATGAGGCACGTGGTCGACCCACTGGCCTCCTCCACTCATGAGACTCCCTCACTGAGAGAATCTGGTGAGCAGGATCAGAGTCAGGAAAATGAGCCACATGTCCATACAGCCGCAACTGACGCTCACGGACTATGCAGGTAACAAATGTCATCCGAGTCTCTCTCAGCAACCGCTCGTTGGACACAAAATCCGACCAGCGATAGCCAAGGATTCTCCGAAGAGACCTGTTACCAAAGGAATTAAGTCTCCGTCTCAGATCCTTGGTCAGAGTCCAAGTCTCGCACCCATAGAGCAAGACTGGAAGTACCAAGGACCTGAAGACTCGGACTTTCGTCCTCCCGCACAGGTACCGGCAGCGACACACCCCATGATCCAGTGAATCCATGACTCCCCAGGCCCGACCCAGACGTCTATTGACCTCTGACTCGCAGCCAGCAGAGACATGAATATCACTGCCAAGGTAAGTGAATCTCTCCACGACCTCAACATCCTCACCACAAACAGACACAGACAGGACAGCAGCATCCAAGATGTCACCGAAAGCCTGGATCTTAGTTTTGACCCAAGAAACCCGTAATCCCAACGGCTCCGACTCCTCATTCAGCACCTCGAGGGCCCCCAAGAGGATGTCTAAAGTCTCCGCAAAGATGACTGCATCATCTGCAAAGTCAAGGTCCGAGATCTTCACATTCCCAAATGACGCACCGCAACTTGATCTCTCCGACATCCTCCCTAGAATCCAGTCCATACAAGTGCTGAAAAGTGTGGGGACAAGTACACATCCCTGACGAACTCCAGTAACAACTGGAAATAAGTCAGAGATGGTACCACCACGCTTCACAGCACTCTCAGTACCAGAGCAGAGTTCAGACATCAGATCGATCAGTTTTGGTGGCACCCCACGAAGACCAAGAATCCTCCAGAGGACATCCCGATTCACTGAATCGAACGCTTTACAGAGATCAACATAGGCTGCAAGCAGCCCCTGCCGAAACTCTCGTCTGCGTTCGGTGAGGACACGAAGTGCAAGGATACGGTCAATCGTTGACCTCTTTGGTGTAAAGCCTGACTGCTCTGGACGCTGGTGCTCAAGCAGATGGTGGCGAACCCTATCGAGAATTATCCGAGCAAAGACCTTGCCCGGCACTGAGAGCAGCGTCACCCCTCGGTAGTTGTTGCAGTCTTGACGATCACCCTTCCCTTTCCAGAGAGGGACAACAAGGCCCCTCTTCCAGTCAGTTGGGATGATGCCTGTGTTCCAGGCAGAGCACAAAACTGCATGCAACGACACGAGTGCAGCATTTCCACCAGCCTTGAAAAGTTCAGCATGGATACCACAGAACCCAGGAGCTTTACCCCATTTCAAGCGGTTCACCGCAGCCTGTGTTTCCACAAGCAAAGGTGGACCACAGTTGATTGGAGGGTCAGCAACAGGGATTGTAACACCTCTGACGTCCAACTCGACAGCTGGTGGATCAGCCTGGTACAACCAATTAAAGCAACCGGCCCAGCGGGCCTTCACTTCAGACTCCTCTGTCAAGAGCCTACCACTCTCTGCTCGAACTGCAGTGCTCCGAGGGATGGGCTTGGATGAACGTAATGCGCGAATTCCCCTGTAAGCGGGACGAGAATCACCTGTCCACAGGTGATGCTCTACCCCTCACAGATTCCTCGCACATAGGCCTCCTTGTCCACCCTCAGTGCACGTACAGTTTTACGCCTCAGCTCCCTGAACAGCTCAGCTCTGCCATTCAGCCTGGCCCTGCGACTCTGGTCAATGGTATCCAGTGTCCCTTGAGAGACAAAATTCTTCTTTGCCCTGCGGTGAGCTCCAAGGCATCCACCGGCAACATCAAGGACGGTGGTCTTGAAGGCGCTCCACAACTCTTCAGGACCCCCCAAAGCACCCAGACCCCCCAAGTGTCCACTCAGCCTGTTCACAAACTCCTCAGCTACTCTCTCATCCCTGAGCTTGGCAACATCCAGCCTCGGCTTGAATGGTACCATTCTCCAGGATTTAAGGTGCAGCTTTAGAGTTGCTACAACAAGCCTGTGGTCAGTATTGAGGAACTGAGCACTCCGGTAGACCCTGCAGTTCTGGATCATCCTCCAACGACCGTCAATGAGGACATGGTCAATCTCCTTTGCCACACCGCCAGCGTTGGAATACCAAGTCCAGCGATGAGCTTGTGGGCGCTGAAACCATGAACCAGCCACCCTAAGTCCATGACTTCTTGCAAAGTCAAGGAACTTAGTGCTATTCTGGTTCATAGTTCCTGACCCATGGGGACCAACACACACCTCATAACCGTCCCTATCAGTTCCAGTCGATGCATTGAAATCCCCCAAGACTAGAAGTGTATCTCGTCTGGGGTACTGATCAACCACAGACTCGAGTGTGGCGTAGAATGCATCCTTCACGGTGAGATCACTCGCCTCAGTCGGAGCATAAACAGAGACCAGGGAAATGACACCTAAGGAGTGACGAATCCTTAATCTCATAATACGCTCGTTGACCGGTGTTACCTCAATTATCATTGGGGTCAGCTTATTTGACACAGCTACAGCAACTCCTTGGGTATGGTAACCATCAGAGCGACCAGACCAATAGTAGGTGTAGCCACCCACCATTATCTCGCCGCAATCCGGTCTCCGAACCTCAGAGAGAGCTGCAATCCCGATGTCCAAACGCTTGAGCTCAGATGATAACAGAGACAGGTGATCATCCTCTCTTAGGGATAGGACATTCCAGGCACCCACCCGAAGGGACCGCCTCAGTTTAACCCAAGGAGACCGCCGTCTGGTGGACGACACCTCAGCACCATTCCGACACACTCTCCCGCAATCTGACCCAGGGATGTTACCCCGTGGTTTCCCTCCTCTCAAAGATTGGGGGTCCCGAAGGCTTTGCCCCAATCCCGTCATCAGGTGAGTTGCCCTGCGAAGGGAAGCTGCACAGGAGGTACTCCCATGGAGTGGGTTTTCAGATTTTTTTGCGTTTTTGCGTTTTGCGGAATGAAGGGTTTTACGGTGGCCGGAGTGCAAATCCTGCCATCAACCTCCTAATAAGAAGTGACCCAACTGCAGGAGGACGTCCGCAGACACAGTTGGGCACTAGATATGGATGGCCGTTGGCTCACAAGGAGCTCCTCCGCCCTTTGACAGGTTTTGTTTTTAATCCTGCTGGGTGTCCATATCCAAACACCCTCCTCACCAGAAAACCTGGTGGGGGAGACGGTTTAGTCGCCGACAACCCGACCATGGAACAGGTTAGTACAGGTTTACATGGTACCTGTAGCAGGTCACAGATCGAACCTGACCTGACAACACCTTCCCCGGTCCAATAAGCCCCCTGGTTGTGATCTGCCTTGGAAGGTATGGGCGGTGTCGCCTGAACCAGCTCCAAATGGTTGGGTGTTGTCAGATTCCATCACAACGTGCATGAAGCATTAAAAAAAAAATCTGAAAACCCGTTCCGTGGAAGTACCTCCTGTGCAGCTTAGCTTCGCAGGGAAGCTCACCGGACGACGGGATTGGGGCAAATCCTTCGGGACCCCCAATCTTTGATGATAGGAGGGAAACCACGGGGTAACATTCCCGGGTCAGATTACGGGAGAGTGTGTCGGAGTGGTGCTGAGGTGTCGTCCACCAGACGGCAGTCTCCTTGGGTTAACCTGAGGCGGTCCCTTTGGGTGGGTGCCTGGAATGTCCTTTCCCTCACAGATAGACTGTGGGCCGAGCTCTTGTTTTATTTAGTTTCGTGACTCACCTCGTGTATCTACCTGTATTTATAATATATGTTGTGTGAAAATATTATAGAAATCATATCTGAAACTCGTCAAGCACCATGCGCTTCGTTTCAGGCAAGCTGTAAACTCACGAGCTGTCATGGCGGCATATGTGTCGTCTGATGCTCAAGCTGCCGATGATTCTGAAGGCAGTTCTTCGGGGTTCTGTTTGATGCATGTCATCAACACCCACAGCAAAGTAATTCCTTTTAGTGAGAAAAGCATTAAGAAATTTCAGGAATGTGCTGCTAAGCGGATTGATGTGGAAGGAAGCCCCGAAAGTAAGGTCACTGTCAAGGCGCTACAAGTACACCACAGCCAGCACATGCTCGGTATGGGGATTGCAGCTGCTGTAGCTGCCGATGTTGCACCCGGTGATGATGATGATGATGATGATGATGATGATTATGAATGTGACGGATCTGTAAGGTAGAATCTCCTTCCTTCCGTTAACTAATTTTTGACAGAATGGTCAAAATCAATACCCAGTGATTACTACACGATAGCATCTAACTGTTATGAATCCCACTGGATGTTCTGCTCTAAATTCTGCTGTCGCTTGTATTTATCCTCTTCCGAGTAATCTACACTCTTGCTCATTTCCCATCCTAACTACTCAATAAAATATAGTGATGAGTGCATATCATTGCTTGAATGTTATTTTTTTCAATATATGGAAAGAAGTAGCTACTTCTTTACAAATGAAGTCCACTTTGTAGTTGATACTTCCAGGAAAGACAGCATCAAGAACGCTGAGAGGGGAAGATGTTCAGTGGGTGGCAGCTTGCGAACAAAAATCTCCAGTGCAGATCAGCAGGTATCTCACCAATGGAAGAAGTTTCTGGCATGTGGCGAGAACAATGCAGAGCTGATCAGGGGTTTTTTTTCCAGACTTGGAGGAAGAAACCAACTGAATGTCTGAAGAAAGTCAAAGTGTTTATTGCTCATGATGGAGAGTGCCATGAGTTTACAGACGAGAATGAGAAAATGATTGTTCGCTCTGTTCCACAACTTGAGTGTAACCACGAATAAGCAGATACTCGTGTTTTCCTTCACTGCCAGTACGCTGCGAGACATCAGCCATCAAGTTCAACAGATAGGGCCCCATATCCTGTCTTAATCAAAAGTCTTGACAGAGACATCTTTGTGATTGGAATCACCATGGCTGAGCATATTGGAGCAGAGGTATTGTTCCACACTGGAAGAGGTAACAATAGGAGGACCCTGAGTTTATCAAAGATAAGCTCACATCTGGGACGAGATGTCAGCAAAGCCTTGATATCACTACACTGTTTCATACGTTGTGATTCCGTCAGCTCTTTTCATGGAAAGTCTAAATCCAAACCCCTCAAGTTGTGTGCAAGTGACACTGCGTGCCATGCTGTCTTTCAACAGTTTGGGAGTTCATTCACAGTCAGTGATGAATTTGTGAAAAGTGTGGAGAAATTTGTTTGCAAAATGTATGGGCAGGACTGTAAGAAAGTCTATGAAGCCAGATACAATCTGTTCCTTATGTTAACCAAATCAGAGGCACGTCTTCCACCCGATGCAGACTCTCTCAAGAAGCATGTCATGAGAGCAAATTACCAGGCTGCTGCACACACGAGATGTCTGGAACAGTTTCCACCAATTCCCAGTCCAAATGGACATGGATGGAAAGTTGTAGATGATGAATTAGACATCGACTGGGGGTGATCTGCCTCCAGCTCCGATCAGCTTGCTTGAATTAACATCTTGTTCATGCAAGAAAACTAGCTGTGAGAAGCCATCTGGTCCAGGCGAAGGAACATGTTCTTGTCGACAGCATGGTGTGTCATATGCGGAGCTTTGCAGGTGTGTCGACTGCAGAGACTCTATTGCCACGAAAGAGTTAGACTCTGATGATGAAGAATCAGATGAGGAGTAGATGCTCCATGACACAGTGACCCGTGTCATCATTGTGTGATACCACAGTGTTTTACATTGACCTACATGAACGTGTTAAACATGAAAGAATTCATTTCAAAGAAAGGCAACTATTTTTGCTTGTACTTTTAAAATAAAATGATTAAAACACAATGACAATAGTCTCCCTATTGTATAAATACATAGACATCAGAATTCCCATAGAGTAATGCACAGCTATCTCAGAATGGACACAAGATGGTGCTATAGGTTTTGATAATTTGCATAACTAATTAATGTGCAACTTTTTGCACTAACGAGTTGTGAATTCTTTCCAAGTGATTTTTTTTTTATCTAAATCCATGCAAAATTTCAGGTAGATACACGAGGTGGGTCACGAAAGTCAAAAACTAGACACATTTTGGATACTCGGCCCACGGTCGAAGAGGATGATCACTTGTCTCTGTTATCTGAGTTCAAGCGTTTGGACATTGGTATTGCAGCTCTCTCTGAGGTTCGGAGACAGAATTGCGTTGAGATCATGGCGGGTAGTTACACCTACTATTGGTCTGGTCGCTCTGATGGTTACCATTCCCAAGGAGTTGCTGTCGCTGTGTCCAATAGGCTGACTCCAACGATAATTGAGGTAACACTGGTCAACGAGTGTATTATGAGACTAAGGATTCGTCACTCCTTGGGTTTCATTTCCCTGATCTCTGTTTATGCTCCGACTGAGGCGAGTAACTTCACCTCAAAGGACCAATTCTATGACACGCATGAGTTTGTGGTTGATCAGTGCCCCAGGCGAGATACTCTTCTTGTCTTGGAGGATTTCAATGCATCGACTGGAACTGATAGGGATGGTTATGAGACGGTGTTGGTCCCCATGGGTCTGGAACTGTGAACCTGAAAAGCACCAAGTTCCTTGACTTTGCAAGAAGTCATGGACTTAGGGTGGCCGGTTCATGTTTTCAGTGCCCACAAGCTCATCGCTGGACTTGGTATTCCAACGCTGGCGGTGTGGCAAAGGAGATTGACTATGTGCTCGTTGATGGACACTGGAGGATGATCCAGAACTGCAGGGTCTACCGGAGTGCTCAGTTCCTCAATACTGACCACCGGCTTGTTGTAGCAACTTAAGTTGCACCTTAAATCCTGGAGAATGGTACCATCCCAGCCGAGGCTGGATGGTGGCAAGATCAAGGATAAGATGGTAGCTGAAGAGTTTGCAAACAACCTGAGTGGAGACTTCGGGGGGGGGGGGTCTGGATGCTTTGGGAGATTCTGAAGAGTTGCGTCGTGCCTTCAAGACCACCATCCTTGATGTTGCCGGTGGATGTCTTGGAACTCACCGTGTGGCAAAGAAGAATTTTGGCTCTCAAGGGACACTGGATAGCATTGACCACAGTCACAGGGCCAGGCTGAATGGCAGAGCTGAGCTTTTCAGGGAGCTGAGGCATAAAACTGTACATACATTAATGGTGGACAAGGAGGCTGATATGCGAGGAATCTATGAGGGGGTAGAGCATGACCTGTGGTCAAATGATTCTCGTCCTGATTACAGGGGAATTCGTGCATTGCATTCATCCAAGCCCATCCCTTGGTGTACTGCAGTTAGAGCAGAGCGTGGTCGGTTCTTGACAGAGGAGTCTGAAGTGAAGGCCCGCTGGGCCGGTTGCTTTGAGTGGTTGTACCAGGCTGATCCACCAGCTGTCGAGTTGGACGTCAGAGGTGTTACAATCCCTGTTGCTGACCCTCCAATCAACTGTGGTCCACCTTTGCTTGTGGAAACACAGGCTGCGGTGAACCGCTTGAAATGGGGTAAAGCTCCTGGGTTCTGTGGTATCCATGCTGAACTTTTCAAGGCTGGTGGAAATGCTGCACTCGTGTCATTGCATGCAGTTCTGTGCTCTGCCTGGAACACAGGCATCATCCCAACTGACTGGAAGAGGGGCCTTGTTGTCCCTCTCTGGAAAGGGAAGGGTGATCGTCAAGACTGCATCAACTACCGAGGGGTGACGCTGCTCTCAGTGCCGGGCAAGGTCTTTGCTCAGATAATTATTGATCGGGTTCGCTACCATCTGCTTGAGCACCAGCGTCCAGAGCAGTCAGGCTTTACACCAAAGAGGTCAACGATTGACCGTATCCTTGCTATTAGGGTCCTCACCGAACGCAGACGAGAGTTTTGGCAGGGGCTGCTTGCAGCCTATGTTGATCTCTGTAACGTGTTTGATTCAGTGAATCAGGATGCCCTCTGGGAGGATTCTTGGTCTTCGTGGGGTGCCACCGAAACTGATCGATCTGATGTCTGAACTCTACTCTGGTACTGAGAGTGCTGTGAAGTGTGGTGGTACCGCCTCTGACTTATTTCCAGTTGTTACTGGAGTTCGTCAGGGATGTGTACTTGCCCCCACACTTTTCAGCACTTGTATGGACTGGATTTTTGGGAGGATGTCGGAGAGATCAAGTTGCGGTGCATCGTTTGGCAATGTCAAGATCTCGGACCTTGATTTTGCAGATGATGCAGTCATCTTTGCGGAGACTTTAGACATCCTCTTGGGGGCCCTCGAGGTGCTGAATGAGGAGTCGGAGCCGTTGGGATTACGGATTTCTTGGGTCAAAACAAAGATCCAGGCTTTCGGTGACATCTTGGATGCTGCTGTCCTGTCTGTGTCTGTTTGTGGTGAGGATGTTGAGGTCGTGGATAGATTCACTTACCTTGGCAGTGATATTCATGTCTCCGCAGGTTGTGAGCCGGAGGTCAATAGACGTCTGGGTCGGGCCTGGGGAGTCATGGATTCACTGGATCATGGGGTGTGGCGCTGCCGGTACCTGTGCGGGAGGACAAAAGTCCGAGTCTTCAGGTCCTTGGTACTTCCAGTCTTGCTCTATGGGTGCGAGACTTGGACTTTGACCAAGGATCTGAGACGGAGACTTAATTCCTTTGGTACCAGGTCTCTTCGGAGAATCCTTGGCTATCGCTGGTCGGATTTTGTGTCCAACGAGCGGTTGCTGAGAGAGACTCGGATGAGATTTGTTACCTGCATAGTCCGTGAGCGTCAGCTGCGGCTGTATGGACATGTGGCTCGTTTTCCTGACGCTGATCCTGCTCACCAGATTCTCTCAGCGAGGGAGTCTCATGAGTGGAGGAGGCCAGTGGGCCGACCACGTGCCTCATGGTTGCAGCAGGTTGACCATCATCTCAAGGAGATGGGGATGGGCCTGGCATCTGCCTGGGGGATGGCCAGACGGAGGCCCCTGGAGTACCGGCGGAAAGTGGACGCAGCGACGCGCTGTTCTGGCACATGCTCCCATACCTGACCTGACCTGATGTTGAGGTCATGGAGAGATTCACTTACCTTGGCAGTGATAGTCATATCTCTGTTGGCTGTGAGTCAGAGGTCAACAGACGTCTGGGTCGGGCCTGGGGAGTCATGGATTCACTGGATCATGGGGTGTGCTGCTGCCGGTACGTGTGGGGGAGGACGAAAGTCTGAGTCTTCAGGTCCTTGGTGCTTCCAGTCTTGCTCTATGGATGTGAGACGTGGACTCTGACCAGGGATCTGAGACAGAGACTTAATTCTTTTGGTACCAGGTCTCTTCGGAGAATCCTTGGCTATCACTGGTCAGACTTTTTGTCCAAGGAGCAGTTGCTGAGAGAGACTCAAATGCAATTTGTATTGTTACCTGCATCGTCCGTGAGCATCAGCTGCAGCTGTATGGACATGTGAGCTCGTTTTCCTAATGCTGATCCTGCTCACAAGATTTTCTCAGGGAGGGAGCCTCATGAGGCCAATGGGCCGACCACGTGCCTCGTGCTTGCAGCAGGTTGATCTGCATCCCAAGGAGATGAGGATAGGCCAGGCGTCTGCTTGAGGGATGGCCAAACGGAGATCCCTGGAGTACCGGCGGAAAGTGAACACAGCGACGTGCTACTCTGGTGCATGCTCCCTTACCTGACCTGACCTGTGTTCTCCTGGAATCTTGTCGATTCATGCAACTGTGAGTGTGTCCTCTCCCAAACTGCAGATCATCTTGTGTATGACTCCCCCATACATCCCCTGGACTCATAGAGGAAGGATGTTAAGAACTGCAGCACCTGACCACAAGGGCCTAAGGCTGACTGAAAATACCTAACTTCACATCATAGACAAACAAGTCAGAGACACGCCACACAAAAGAAGAAGAAAAACCCCTATAATCACCAGGAAAACTTTTATTGGCAGCATCTACTCTCTTAATTTAGAATAATAGGACTGATCATATCGATCGGGAAAACCAAGGATGTTAAAATTATTATTTTATGGTAGCATTACCCAGATCATTGTTACAGCCATCTCCATATAACGTATGCAATTAGAAGCGTGTGACGATTGAGAAAGAAAAATAATTGATAAAGTCGGAATGAAAAGAAGCAGGAAAGTGGAGGTAAAAGGCAATGCTCAAAGAAAGGAAGAATTTTGGTGAGGTAGGGGAGGGATATTATGAATCCATCCATTGGGGTCAAACTCTCTGCAGAGCATCAGTGCTGCCTAATCAGTCTCCTGGGCTATTGGGCACAATTCCGGACAGGTCGCCAATCGGATGCAGGATACCAGCAACCTGGTATTCATTTTTGCCAACCTCAGAAGGATGACAGGCCCCACCTGGTATTAATTCAACAGCCAAGCAGGATTTGAACTCAGGATCCTAGGATCCCACGCCCACCACCCTAACCATTAAGCCAATGCCAGGCATAGTATTGTTGTGGTTGACGAAATTCGCAAACCACCATTCAGGTCCCGTAGGTGAGATATCTCTGTAAGTATATGTGTAGTTAGCCCAAACCCGTTATTTAGAGGGAATAAATGTCATTCATTTGGGCTGCGACCCTTTTAGATAGCCGTTTTTCTTTTACTATCTTTATTTTGGACCAACCGTCATTACTACCACCACAACCACCACCAACCGCATCTCGACAACCACAGCCACCTTTTCCAGAACCGCCTTCACAACATCCACCTTCTCCACAACCGCTTTCACACACCAACCACCACCCGCAACGCCGCTTCACAACAACAGCAACGCCAACAGCCACGACCTTTACCGTCACATCTCGCTCTCGCAACCATCGCATCACCGCCATTCCCGCGCCGCTTGTGGGCACCGATCCTGGACTCGTACAGGGCGCGCACCGAGCAGCGGGTGCAAAAACACCAGCCTTTCCGAGAAATCGGATCAAGAATGATTCACGCCCACTTCTGTTCCGTCCTATCAGCGAGCGTGGGGCGATTTGGCCCTGCCTCCAGGCGCGTCGGAGTATAAATCGCTATATGCAGATTCGCGGATCAAGAATGATTCACGCCCACTTTTCCTCTGTCCAATGGGGAGCGTGGCTCCGCCCCCGAGCCGTTCCTGATCCAAAAATCTGCATATGATTTCTCTTGTCGCACTATAAAACGCCGAGTCTGGAGCGAATCAGGGCAGTTGGACGGAGTTGAGAAGAGTGGAGAGTGGGAGAGTTGGAGAGTTGTGGCGGCGGCGAAGGCAGTTGGGAAGAGTTGAGAGTTGAGAAGAGGAAAGAGTTGGAGAGTTGTGGTGGCGGCGAAACCAGTCGAGAGAGTGTCTGTCGGGGTCCGGAGAGGCTGGAGAAGCCAAGAAGCTTTATGGAGGTCGGCACTCGTGTCAGAGTCGGGGAGCTGCGGAGAGGGGAGGCCGGTAACGCGATCGAGGTCGCAGTGGAGTCGCTCGTCGCGGGACCCAAGCCATCCAGATATCCTCTTTCCCCCGAGCATCAACAACCCCTCCCTGTTTCCCCCCGCGCTGAGATAGTGTGAGAAGGGGGCCCCGTTCCCACCCCATTCCAGGCAGTGCCAGCGAGGCCCGCGGAGTCGGGGCGCCGCCGCCATTTTGCGGCTCATCACCAGACGGGTAGGCTCGACGCGGTCTCGGCCCCAGGCCCGTCTGCCCCCTTGTCGATGAGGGTGGCCCCTTTTTCTTTTGCTTTGGAGTATATGTGTTGTCGGCGCCGTCTGTGAAGTAAAACTGAAGTGTTGTCGTGTGCTCGGTAGTCGGTAGTAGAGCTGCATTGTGTTTCTTTTGTTGCAATTGCTTTTGGTGCATAATTGTTGTGTTTCTTCTTTTGTTACATTTGCTTTTGGTGCATAATTGTTGTGATTGTATATGTGTGCTTTCCGTTTGCCGCGGAATAAATGTGCTTTATGTTGAACTGTTTTTCCCGTTTCGCTTCGTCTTTTCTTTTATTGAATCTCCATCTTACTTCACGTAAAAGGTTGGTCGTGGGCTAAATACACCCGATAATTAATCGAACCGTCGAGGTTGACGATAACACCGCTTGGTTATCCCGATAGTACGGAACGGGTCGCTTAAAGTGGCCCGTGTCCGAAGTCGACCTGCGGCGAGGTGCGATCGCCCGGTCTACCCTCCGTGTGGGTACTTAGGTAGGTCGAATTTGGCGAGCAACCCTATCCCACGCGGGGGGCCGATTGGCACGATCGTGGTGAGGCCGAAAGGCCCACCCGTGACTAATTCCCGGCGTTAGTCCGAGAGGGTCACGACGGGATTGTCCGTCCGGTGGGCGACGTGCCGCGATTCGAGTTACGTGGCCGCTCGCACGCCGGCGGGCGCGAATCCGCAACAGTATTATGAATCCTACAGGAAATGTCACTTATTAAGTGCTAAGATGTAGCAATCGGATTGTTTTATAAAGGTACTCGTCTTTGAATCCCAAAGTATATCGGGTTCTCATTTCCGAAGATCGTTTACTCATGTATGAAGTTTCTGGATATTTAAGTATTGAGAGCAAAGATTTTGGGGGAAAAGTATGTATGTGGTATTTTTCTCTTACATTTCTGAGACTAGAAACATCCACTCACTTTTGGAGTAGCCTGGGGAGTGGGTGTGGATGGGGGATAGTGGGGGAGGTGGGGCAAATGTATTTTGTGCAGTTGCTCATAATCCCCCCTGTCTGCAGGGGTCAGTAAACCACTTGCACTGTGGCATGTGTGCATGCGAAAATCGTGAGTCGTCTCTCCCCACCCCTCGCAGGAGTGATTGTGACCATGACCTGATCCTGGGTATTACCAACACGTATGCAAATTTTGGTAGAGATTTGGCCAGCCCTTGTTTATTTCTATGATTTTCAGACGTACATACACACATTCGTTAGAGTTTGAGAATTGCCATATTTAATACAGCAGGATAAGTAGATCAAAGTTCGGGCCTGTAAACCACAATGGCAAAGGTTTGGATGGCTCAGTCGATCAACGGTGATAACCCCGATGATCTTCCTTTGGTGGGGGAAAATCATTGAGCTATTCCATCATGATGAGGAAGAGAAACGGATTTCATTGTATCTTGAAAATAATGTGATGATCCCGAGAGTCTTGTACATTATTTAATAATTTTATGTTCAATATAAGCTTTCATATTCAGCACTTTTAACATCATTGTTATGTAGTTTCGGATCAAGTGTTTTAAGAAACCCTCCGGATATTTCACAAATGCAGGCTCCATTGAACTGAGGCTAAGTGGAGCTGAGGAGCCGAGAAAAGGTTTGTAATGAAAATTCAAAAGCACATCATACTATCTTTCAACATGTTGCATAAGACTTTTTGAAAGAAAGCAAATTCACCATTAATGAGGCATACTCGTGTTGCAGGTTAGAGTCTTGAAGTGTGGTTTTCCTATGAAATGGTAAATTTATTTAATTTTCAAATTCAGCTCCATTGTTCATTGTGCTTTTTTGGAATCCCCTTTTTTTTGCCTACATTGTCATTGATCTCTGCACTCCTCTGTCCTCAATGCCATTCACAAAACATCCGTAACACAGGAATGACCCTCTTATCTTGAAAATGCAATATTGAGGTTTGACAGACCCATTTGTCATTGGAGTGGACTTTCCCCGGAAGGTAATTTGGAGTTCAAGGTTAATCACAATTCATGGGTGAATTTTTTTCAACTTGTAGGGGAACAATTTCACGAAGTCGATCAGACGTAAAATTTTCTCCAATTAATGTAAATAATTGGGAGTTGCTGGGGGTAGGATGGATACGGTGGCAGATGTAATTTGTTGTCGGTCAAGATAATACATTTTATTTTATCAGGCCAACAAAATTGCTTCTACAAACTAATAATGTGAATGCAGTATGTCCCCCCTTTTCATGCAGTTTAACGCTCGTAAAACCAAAACCAACACACCACACCAATGTGTACATGCTATAGTCTGAAGGGACTGCAGCACAGCATCCTTGTGCAAAATCATATCTGGATTGGCTTAAATGAAATGTCTCAGCAGGCCAAAACCCATAATTTTGTGACCAGGTCAAGGTTTGCAGTACAGTATATATTACTATTTTAATATTTGCCATATATATGAATATATAAAATATATTTAATGCATGGTGTACATCCAAGCTTTACATGCTGTATCCACACTCCATAATCATAATGTATCACTTTAATCCTCGACATCCAGCTTTACATGACCTCTCCCACCAAGTAGGTGACCAACTGGGTTCAGCTCGACTTAGCATCTGAGATCTTTAAAAAAAAACAAAAAAAAAAACAGTGATCAAGACTCACAGGGAAACTTGTACATACATACATACATACATACATACATACATACATACATACATACATACATACATACATTGGGACCATACTCTGTACAGAGCATCGATGCTGCTGAAGCAGTCTCCTGGGCTATTGGGCACAATTCTGGACAGGTCGCTACTCCGACACAGGATACTCAAATGGCTCAATCATCCTAGCAAGCTGGTACTCATTTTTCCGACCCCAGAAGGATGACAGACCGAGTCAACCCCACCTGGTATTAATTCAACAGCCAAGCAGGATTGGAACGCAAGACCCTAGGACCCCAAGCCCACCACCCTAACCATTAGGCCAACATCAGGCAAACATGTATCACATATGAGATTAAAAACATTATGAGACGTCAATATGCCCTTTTATGAATTGCAAGGACCTTTGTAGAAAATGTCTTCCTGAATCACTTCTTCACCTCTAATCTGTTGTAACGTGCTCTTCCCTGCAGACCCTCAAGTTTACTGCCCATCCGCATTCGCCATCTTTGGTCACTCCCATTTCTACCTCTGAGCTTTTCTTTACCAAATGAAACCTGTCCTGCATCTCCTCTCTTCATGCTGTCACACATCCATGTAATATGTTATTTTGTTTCTGTTTGCTCTACTTCATTTATGTTGACACTGCCTTCGAAACCTTTTCACCAAGGACTACTACTCCAAATTTCCAGGTAACTTCATGTTTCTACAAATAAAAAAAGAACAAAGCGATGCAGTACATAAATAAATTGGAGCTTCTAATCCCATCATCATGACCTACATGACCTCAGAAGAGAACATCAAACAGATCAACCCAGATTATATTTTTCTTTGCGGCTCACATCTGATGGGATTGGGTGCATTCGAGTGGAGATGTTTGAACCCACAGCCATCCTATGTTGGATGTTTCATGAGACAAAAAAATAAAGTTTTCATTGATTACTGAAAGGTAAATGGAAGCCCAAGAAATGGGATGCTACAACACAATTAACAGCACTACTGTACAACTACTTTCATGATCAATGAACTATGTATATCGACAAATTGGAAGACGATCAAAATGATTAACTCCGATTACATTATGTCTCCATAATTCCAAATATTAAGGAGGATGAATACTGCATATTAGACCCCCATCACTCTCAACGCACCCCCCCCCCCAACCCCCGCTGTCTCTGACCATTCCCTTGTACCCTCAAGGGGCCGCTGCATCGTCGCAGGCAAGTTTTCTAAGACCCATGGCCAGGATTGTTTGTAGAACCTTGGACACAGCCTTCAGCATCAGTTCTTATTGCATGCCTATGCTTGGTATGTCTGCAATCTTGGAGAGATTCGAGCTAAATCCTCAATGATTGCTTTATTATTTGTTTTTGTTTTTAAAGAAAATGCCACAGCAAAATGTACATTTCATACCGCTCAGCCGTTCATTGCAATTCTTCAATATAAAATTTCAAAACTTTTTGAAAATGTCTGAAAATTCTTCATGAGATTTTGCACCAACCACAGGAGCTTCCTGATGAATCAAAGCACCGAAGTTGACAGCTGTGATTATATTGTTTGGCTTAACAAGAATCTTTTCCAAGTCTCTGAACTTCCCTCTCCTGTGAGTACATGGGAAAGGTTGCTGTGAATGTGAGATTCAAAATGTTTGAAAATGTTGTTTTGAAAAAACGAAATGTTTGAAGAAAAAAGCCAACTTTGAAATGTGGTTTGCCATTGAGAAAGGATTCCATCGAGAGCCACATGTTGGCTATGTGAGTGGAGGAAGTCAGTCATCCATGTGTGGAGTTGGGATGGAGTGACAAATTGGTGATCTGAGATGAGGTTGTTGAAGAAAATGAATGATTCAACATCAACTGTTATGATGAATTCCATGATCTTGCTGGTGAATGGGGAAAGGCTGATAAGTCTGTTGTTAATGGGAACAGTTTTTTTCACCTTTTTATGTAATGCTGCGATGTTTGCTGATTTCCCACAGATGGAAAGGAACGAGAGCAATTGATAGGGTGAAATGGAGCAGAGAGAGGATGTGAAAGAGCAGCTGAGTTGGTCTTTAGGACATGTGAGGTGATGCCCTCCAGTTCAGTTATAGAGTCAAGGGTTGAAAGGACCTTCACCACCTTCTCAATTGCAAAAGACACAGAGAGTTCACAAGCATTTGGGTATGACTGGGAAGGATGGGTACGAGGGTTGGGGACACAAGATTTGGAAGCAAACACAGAATTGAGGGATTTGGCCTTCTCACGAGCAGAGTTGGCTGTGATGTCATTTGAAGTGAGGGAAGAGATGGAATGGGAGCATACTCCAGAGACCGACTTAACAAGGCACCACCAGGTTTTAGAGGAGGGAGGCAGGTTTGAAAGTTCATTCTTGAGGTTAGACAGATGTTGTTTTCTGGCTCTCCTGAGAGTGGACACACTTGTTGTGGGCTTTGTGGAATGATCTGAGATTGCCTTCAGATGGATTTGTCTTCCAGTAAGAGAAAACATGTTGTTTCAGAGCAACTGAGGTGAGACATATCGCATACTTTTGATACAGTCTGGCACCCTGCCCTGCTCACCAAACTCTCTTCCTATGGTATCCAAGGCCATCTCCACTCATGGCTCACAGAATTCCTCTCCTGTTGCAGTCAACATGTGGCCCTGAATGGAGTTCTCTCATCCCCTCTTCCAGTCCAGGCTGGAGTTCCTCAAGGCAGTGTTCTGGGCCCCTTGCTTTTTCTGCGTTTTATCAATGATCTCTCCCACTCTCTGGAAAATCTTATTTGTCTCTTTGCTGATGACTCCACCCTCTGCCATACAATCTGTCATCCCTCAGATCAGTGAGCCGTAGCCTCTTCACTCTCTGCAGATCTGGATAAAATCACCAGCTGGTCCAACACATGGAACATGTCTTTCCATACTGACACATCTCACACTCTCACGATGTCTCTCCAAAAGGACTGTCTGTTAAAGCCCCCCATCTACTTTCTCAACAATCCTCTTGAGGAAGTCCTTTCATTCAAGATTCTGGTCTCACTATTTGCCATGATCTTTCCTCAGAAAGCCACATTTCCAACCTGGCCTCCAAAGCCAGTGGCCGACTGGGCATCCTCCTTCGTGCAAAGTCCTTCCTCAGCACACCTGAGGTCCTGAGGACATACATAGCTTTTGTCCACAGCCTGATGGAGTACTGCTCTCCCCTCTGGGCTGGTGCTGATGTTGAAGAGGGGGACACATAGAAGGGATGTGGTTGGAAAGATGTTGGCTTGTATGAGACATAGGGTAGGGTACTGACATGGAGGGGTTTGACACGGTAAAACAACGTGAAAGGGGTTTGATTGTCATGAGCAGCCAACCTCTCCAAACTGGACTTCTCAAGATTCCCAAATTGGTTTGAGCAAAATTTGTAATTTGTTCAGGGTGACAGGGATAACTCACCTCTTCACAAAAACATTGTGGGATCTTTAACTTCCAATGCTATGAGATGGGACAGCTCACACTGAATCGCCGTGTGTCCAAAACACCACGGTGACAACTTATTGCAAAGTCGAGGTTCAAATCCTGGCTCGATAGATTGAGTGTAAGTGCACATATCTCTCAGCTATCCTGTGAGCCCATTAAAGTCCTAAATGTGAGGTTTATAAGTATTATTTATGAATACTGGGAAGATAAATTCTCTCAAAATTATTACTTCACATACATCAGTCTGCTTTTTATTAAGCAAAAGTCCAGATCAAATTGGAACCACCCTCATATAATCACCAGTATTTCATGAAAAGTAACTCGTCTCTTGCCATACTTGTTTATTTAGAGCTGATAGAATAAGAGGAGCCACCGAACCATTGTTGGGGGTAGTGTAACCTCACATTGTCTCGGATTGGTCGAAGACCTGCAACAAAACTTTGTCTTGAGAAAGACTGCGCTTCTGCTTTGTGTAAGAAACTAAGGAATAAAAGTGATTATATAAATATACATTTCAGACATGATGATCATGCTTCCTGTTATCTGTCTCGCACTCTTCCCAGAATAATATAACTCTCCAGCTGACAACAGTACCCGTGATATATTGAGTGAAAGGCTGAGATTGAATTGTGCTGCGGCTTCCGTTTGTGATCCCCAAGGATGCATGTTCCCATACTTTGAGTTCCATTACAAGGAACGTTGGTACGCTCATCGTCAGGAGGAGGTCGGTACGCTCATCAAAGTATGTGCAATGGTTGCCAACCTATGGCTGTTTGCTCATCCTCTGTCCCTTTTTAAATGCTGAGCTTCAAGCAAGGGAGCGGCACATACCATTTTTAAAGTCTTTGGAATGACTCGGTTGGGGTTCAAACCGCAACGCATTTATATCCGTTTATTCAGCTTTTGTGACCTTTATGTCCAAATGTGTCCTAAATTGAATCGAATGGTATAAAGGAAAACTTAAGTTTCGAAAATTGGGATTTCTGGTGTTGGCAGATGTTACCCGCATGATGATGGCTCATGTGGTATAATAATGATGCTTTCTGTTGACGTAGTAATGTGTAATTCTTTAGGTTTAGAATATTGGGAATTCTTGGTCCATAATGGCCACAATCATGGGTTAGGCCTCAGTGTAATTTTCGGCACATTATGTTCTCGTGAGTTAAAATTGAGACGCATGTCAAGAGAAATTAAATGTGGATACAGAAGCACATGACCAACTGCAGGATGGGTAAGACAGCTGAGACCACAATGCATCGAGAGCAATGTTTTATCAGCCAATGGTAAACACCTGGGAGGGTAAATTAACCCCTTAGTAGATTTAGACGCACTAACTGTGATTGGTATTGCTGCCCGCTCATGGATGAGGACAGGATATTTTCTGATTGGACGATCACCCGGCAGCAGACTATGTAGGCTCAGGGTGGTCAAAATGATTGGTATGTTGTTGAGGTTACATCACGAGGGGACTGTCTCTTGAGCCAGAAGAGATCAAAGCAAAACAAAGAGACTTAGAGAGAAAAAGAGGTGACTCACAAGGATCAGTGCAGTGAGGGTCACATGATTTAGGCCTTCAGGAGTGCTATCGTTGTTTATACTGTTGGGAAATATTGAGAGTGTTGAGACTTTTGAAGGGCTTGTCGTGAAACAGAAGCAAGATTCTTGCAGGTGCCAAGTCAGCCGAGTCTGCAAAGAGCCTTGCGTGATGTCATTTGAGAGGTAAATAGCAGGAGGCCTATGCAGAGCTGTGAATGAGGCTAAAGGCCAACAGGTGAGAGGTGAACAGCTAAGGAAGCCAATGCAGAGCTCCAGAATTTGTGTTCACTGTTTGTTTATTTGTGTTTGCATGGCCCAAGCAGTGGTGGAACAAGCCACCTGTGGAGGCATTCCCATATATTATGTGGTTTCATAAAATTCAGTGACGTGGTGAGGGTTTTCCTCTCCTTTAAGTACACAAATATGGTTTGTGGACAGCGCCTTGTGCAACTCCTGCTGCTATACATCGAACAATATCTTGATTCTGTGCATTCCTGCATCTTAACTCATTTAATCATCTTTAATCAACTTTCAGTCCATGTGTTGTGTCTGCAGCATGTACAGTGCAAGGTTTAATGGTTTTTTTGGGGGTTTTTTTTATAAAAGAATACAACTTCACCTTGCTTAAAGAATTTGCAAACAATGCCTGTATACTCCTATTTTGGACAAATATTGTGTGAAGTCTGCCACATCCAGTTTCGAGCTAACTTTGGGTTGTGGGGTTTAAGTGACAAGGTTGGAATTTAAGGTTAATCATTTTTAGTGAAGCTAGTGAATTATTAAACTAGTAATAGGCGTCCACAACCATCCTTGACCATATCGTGGAACATCGGACGAGGCCCTCACTTTTTTTTCTTCCACCCTCACTTTTTCACCTTGATTCGCTTTTAAGTTTGTTTTCTCTGCAACCGCTTGAGCGATTGACGTGAAACTTTCAACATTGGAGAACCTACCCATGGAGATTTTCTTAACAAGTTTACACGATGATTGCATGGAAAATGTGACCGGGGTTCTAAAAACATCAGTTTTCTGTCGGCATGAGTTGCATTGTTTTGCGTATCAGGAATAAACGGGCAAGGCCGCACATTTTTTTTTTTTTTACCCCACGCACGTGAAGCAAGAAGCAGGGTTAAACAATTTGTTCATATCCATCCGTCTGTCCGATTAGTTTATGATCGAGGAACAACTTATTTAAATTGAATGTTATATTATGAACATGAATCAGAACATGAATAGGAAGACAGGATTCTTGTTTTACAGGGTTCCCACTTATTTTGAGATGTCTTTTTTAAGGGCTAAAAATAACCCCTTTTTAAGGACCACATCCTAGAAATTCCAGGGGTAAATTGAGGTGAGTCACCTAGAAATTAACAAAGATAGTAAGTTTACAAAAAATCCATTTTAATAATGAACATACAGAACACAGCAGGAGCTTATTCAGTCGACAAAGCACAACGCGCCACACAGCCAATTGGCAAATTCACTTCACAGTTACTGTAGAATCAGCCAGGAGCAGTCAAAAGTTTCCAGATGGCAGCACTCTCAATGTTAATGTGTTGTTATGTTAAAATGTTATTGGAGGTGCTGCCACCTGCAAAGTTGCAGCAGCTCCTGACTGCTTCTACACAACAGAACAGTCCATTTCTAAGCTACATGTCATTGTAATATCCAATTAGGACATAGCAGGCAAGGATTTAGTCTTCTCCTCAATTTCTCTTTCTAGAACTTTGAGTTTCACCCGTTTTTGCTTGGCAGAGTGTGTGAGAGCATTTGATTTTATCAGAAGACTGTGGCTAGTTTTGCCACCTTTTGCCTCAGCCTTATCTGCATATTTTTTCTGATAATGTGGTCAGACCTTCTATGTCAGTTTCCAACACCTTCTTTCTCTTTTTCAAACCATCCACTTCATCTTCAACCATTTCTCGTTTTCTTTGGATGGCTTCTTGCCCTTTCTTTCTTTTCTCTTCTTCAAGATATTGATGGTATTTATGTCGAGAACTGGAGGCTGAGATGGCAGTTCCTTTGTGATTTCAACTTTGAGCATTCCACCAACCAGTACAAAATAATCAATGATCTGCCTCAGTGTCACAAGCATGCCTTCACCCAGGTTGTCCTTCTCTATCTGTCTGTTGAAAGTAAAACCCCTCTCAACAGACGCCTAACCATGGGAAACCAGCAACACTTTACGAACTACTCCCCACAACTTCTCAAACTTCTTGTTTTTACCCACACATTCCTAGAGTAACACATCTACCCTGTCATCTTCAACCTTGAAGTCCTTGAACCGAGACTTCAGTTTACACCCTGCTACATCCTGCAGTAATTATTTGTAACTTGCAACCAACATATCTACATTATCACCATCAACTCTGTTCAGAGTCACCAAATTTTCCAACAGGCATTTGAATTTGGACTTTGTTCTTGATCAGTCACCATCAACCTGGGATCCAGAGAAGCCATATTTCTGGCTAAACTATAGTTAAGAGGAGACCTTTCAAAGATTTTGTTGACACATTTCACCACAAATAGCCTACATTCTTCTTTGAACTGAAACACCTGGCGTTCACTGATGGCCTTGGTTCTCAGGAGGAACTTCAGTTCACTTTCAGCCTTGAAACCAAATTCAATCTTTTTGTTTTCTACCCTTTCCTTTTCAAGATCCAGCTTTAACAAGTCATATGCAGTGGAAGCATTTTGTAATGCAACTGGCTTAACACACCGCTCTAACAAATTTCTGACAAGTCTCTCAATATCATGAACAAGAAAGGGACCCATTGGCTTGTCTGTTTGGTTCAAGGCTAAAAATGGTTCAACTGCATTGGCTACTGACCTCAAACAAAACCTTTAGGACGTGGCTCTTGGACACATTTGTCCTTGTTTAGAATACTAGTGCGAGGAAAATGAAACACCCTTCACCAAATAACAGGAAAATCTGATTTTTATTGACTTTTGAACATTTTCCTGAAATTTAAGGACATTTAAGTACTTAAATTGTACAACTCAGAAATGTTGGACTTTTATGGGTTTTAAGGACCCGTACAAACCTCGTTTTACCGTATCTTGGCCTTGAATTAGTCCCGACCGTGCATGTGCACAGAGAAGTGAGATAATATTTTTACTCTATCTGTCTGTCTGACGGTTAAACAAATGTGGAAATCATTCCAAACAGGAAACTTACTGGGTTTTTTTTGAAGGACGTTATAAAGGACACAAACAACAGGCACAAAGAACTAATGTAAGGTGTTGGATATGGTGATGTAATTGACACTGGGTAAAATGGTAGTAAAACCTGGAATTTATTTATTTATATGCCTTTAAACCTTTATCTAAATTGAATTATATACTTGAACATTGTAGAACACAGATTGTAACAACTGGTGTCAATGGCTCAAATAGCTCAACTAACTAACGTCAATGGCGCCACATACCAGATTTAATCCCAAACGAGAAAAGGGAACAAAACCGGAGGTCTCATATCTGGTGGTAGTGGGTGGAAGCACGGGGGCAGGGCAGCCACGAGCAGATGATGAGGAGGGATGATGACGTGATGGGTAGGATGACAAACAGGCTTTGCATGAAGGCATGCAAACAGGACGATCTCTCAGAGCTCTCTTCTCCCTCAGCACTCACTCTCCTCAGTCACTGTTATCTTCTGAGCTCCTTCTCTCTGTTATGTTCTCCGTACTTTGCAGACCAACCCCGTTCTCCTCTTCACTCCTCCCTCTTTTCTCGGGGCAACGAACATTTCACCCCTCGAAGGCGATCCAAGCTCTGCCCCTGGAGGCATTCATAACCCCGTCCTTCCCTTCCTCTCTTGCCAAGTCTCCCGGCACCCCCGGTAGAGGTTTACGTAGGGGTCTATACTCACAATTCCTTTACCATAATCCCTAAATAATTATTACCACCCACCACCCCCTGTATGGTGCACATACAAACAAGACATTCCTTAAGCTGATGTGTCCCGACTGATTACATCGAGTTGGGCTAACTACTCATACATGAACCAATCTACTCTATCTATCCTATCTGCTCTATGGTAATATCTAACCTCTACCACAAATGTAACAATACTTCCAAGAACCATGCTATATATTGATGGCTAGCATGAGAGGGCGTGGCATGTGAGAGGGACAGTATCGGGGTGAAGAAGAGGCCGCAAATATGTCTCCATAAGTACAAGGCTGCTTCAATAGCGCAAAGCTTCCGAAAAAAGTTTGAATTGCGAACATACCCTGTGGGAGTTCATTCGTACGACTCTCAGGTGAGCGATAGCATGGACGACAGATAGTTTTGAAATTTGGTAAGATTTTCATCACATCAGAAAAAGAAACCAGAACACCTCACAAGAGTGAGGCTAGTTTGATATCAACATTTGCGACTTGATTTTGCGTTGGGCATCGCCCAGCGCATTTAATTTGTTTTTTAACAACAATTTTAAGAAAATAGGCTGAAAGGGCCGGAATTGCACTTTGGGCTCTGTTAATGCCTGGGGAATGGTTTCTAGAATATACCTGTCACGTTTGGTTCGGTTCTGTTCACTAAAAACCGAGAAATAACAATTTTAAGAAAATGGGCCAAAATGGGCCGTTCCTCGGCCCGAAGGGCCGCAATCGCACTTTGTGCTCAGTTAATGCCTGTGCATTCATGTCTAGTATATGGCTGTTAATTTTCATCGAATTCTGTTCACGAATAATGGAGAAACAGACGTTCAAATGAACTGTACACAACAAAAGAGAGAACACGAGCGGTGCTTAGACCCCACGGGGTAAAAAATAATTTTTAACGATCTTTAATATCATCAGTTATTCATATTTAATATATATATATATATATATATATATATATATATATATATATATATATATATATATATATATATATATATATATATATGAACACTTAGTAAGGCTCCATCTAGAATATTGTGTTCAGTTTTGGTCACCACAACTCAGGAAGGACATCGATGCCATGGAGGGGGTTCAGTGCAGCGTTCCAAGATTGATTTTGGGACGAGCTAGACTCAGCTGTAAGGAGCGGCTGAAGGAGACAGGGCTTTATACACTAGAAAGGAGGTGGTGACGAGGAGATATGATCGAGATGTTGAAGATGATGAAGGGTATAGATAAAATAAGTACAGATGAATTATTCAACAGAGTCGACAGTGATAGGACCAGGAGCCATAGCCTGAGAGTAAAGAAGAGGAGAGTTAAGATGGTGGTAAGGAAGGGACTTTTACTCAGAGAGTCGTTAATACATGGAATGGTCTCCCTGGAAAGGTAGTGGCAGCAAAAACAGAAGATTAGTTTAAATTGGAATTAGATACAGGGAGGTACCTGGAAGTGTTGGAGATAGAGGGGTATCGGGATTTTGGCAAGACTTTTAGGGAGGTAGAATATGGATCGGTGATTGTGATCATCTGTGCGGAGTGTCGTGTGTGTGGGGATCTCATGAAAGGGTGGTGTGTGGAGAATGATGTGTGTTTCTCACCCAAGAACTGCCTGCACCCACCACTGCCCCTTCTGAAAAAAAGGAAACAATATAATATATATTTTTAATTTGATTTTTAAAATTTAAATAATGAATATATATATATATATATATATATATATATATATATATATATATATATATATATATTTCCCCTTCGTAATTTGACACCCTTGGGATCTCCCTGGGACGTGCCACATTGTCTCATCCACATTCCACCCCTCAATCTCCCAATGCAATTGCATCAGTTTGACGGGAAAAAAATTGTCTCGTATTGGTGTGGCACAGACATGATGGGCCGAATGCCCTCCTGCATCATTTCCTGGTGTGTCTTTGCGTAACACTGCGTGGGGTATCGTGTTCTATGAACTCACTCGTGTTTGTTTCTTTGTTTTTACATCCCTAGCTACTGGCATTGTGCAACGAGTGATATTTCCCAGGTTTATTGGCCAAACTGATCAATCAGCTGTCAGGATGCGGTATCCATCTCACGGGATGATTCCATTTCACTCTGTCCATTCAGGGTAGTCTCAACCACTCAACCATATACTGTTAATTTATCAAGAGTCATTGTTATGACCGAGACTGCAATGCAGGCAATGCAAAGGAAGGAAGACAAAGCCTTGAGTGCTCTGACGGGATGGACACAGGAACCTTTCAAAAAGGAAAAACTGAGTTTTGTCAATGTTTCTCCAGGAGGATCAACTCTATTTTGATTGAATTCCCTTACATACCGAGACGATCGATCTCCAACTTTGCAAAAAAAAAAAAATGTTTACAAGTGATGCAATTAAATCGAAATTCAAACGAAGCAACATCCAATATTCATCAAATTCAATCTTCATCCACAGGTATTGTTTGGAAAAGTTATTGTAAAAGGTTTTTTATAAATTGGATCTATAAAGTTTTTTTATAAATTTATTAAGTTTGCAATGAACGCTGATTGAGGAACTTGCTGTTGATTTAATTCGAACTGC